>NW_024349519.1:22471625-22879046 GCF_902729225.1 Pteropus medius
AAAGTTCTCTTCTAAGTGAAGATAGTTACGCCTCTAAATTTATGACCCTGTTCTTTTTTAATGTTGTAGAAGGTGTACAATAGAGTTCCAACTTCATTTATTTGCATGTGGATATCCGCTCATCCCAGCATGTTAAAAGGCTATCTTTTATCCATTGAATTTTTCTGCCACAATTTTCAAAATCAATTGATCATAAATGCATGAGTTTATTTATTGGCTATCAATGCTAATCCATTGATCTATATGTCTATCCACTGCCAATACCACACTGTCTTATTACTATTCTTTTTTAGTAAGTTTTAAAATCAGGTAATGTGAGGCTTCTAACTTTGCTGTCATTTTTCAAGATTATTGGCCGTTCTCAGTCGTTATATTTTCAGATAAATTTTGAACAGGTAGTCAAATTCTGTAATTAAAAAAAAAATAGCTCAGATCCAGTTCATTCCATAGGTTTGGGAAGTTCTCGATGACTTTGTGTTTGAATAGGCTTTCTGCTTCCTTCTACCTTTCTTCTCCTTCTGCTATATCCATTATTCTTCTATTGCTCTTTCTGATATGGTTAGATAGTTCTTGTAGAGTTTCTTTCTTTCTTTCTTTCTTTCTTTCTTCCTTCCTTCCTTCCTTCCTTCCTTCTTCTTCAGCTATTCCTTCCTTCAGCCTTCAGCCTTCCTTCCTTCTTCCTTCCTTCCTTCCTTCAACTCTTTCTTTTCTCTTTCTTTCTTTCTTTCTTTCTTTCTTTCTTTCTTTCTTTCTTTCTTTCTTCCTTTCTTTATCTTTCCTTCCTTCCTTCCTTCCTTCCTCTTTCTTTCTTTGTTTCTTTCTTTTTGTTCACTCTCAAGTCTCTCTCTTCTTCCATCTGCGTCATTTCCAGATTTCTGTTTTCGATATCATTAATTCTTCCTTCCATCTGATCAGCTCTGTTTCCTAAGCTTGCTGTTTCATTCTTCTTCCCTTTTATTGAGTTTTTCAGCTCCAGAATTAAGATTTGATTCTTTTAAATTTTCAGTCTCTTTGGTAAAGTATTCCTTTTGTTTGCTGAAGGAACATTTTCGAAATTAGACCATATGTTGGGACACAAAGCTAGCCTCAATAACTTCAAAGACAATTGAAATCATACCAAGCATATTCTCTGACCATAATGCTTTGAAACTGGGGATCAACTGCAAAAAGAAAGTGGAAAAAACACAAATACGTGGAGATTAAAGAACATGCTGCTAAAGAACGAATGGGCCAAAGAAGAAGTAAGGGACCAAAAGATAAATAGAAACAAATGAGGATAAAAATACAACAGATCAGAAATTCTGGGATACAGCAAAAGTGGTAATAAGAGGGAAGTTTACATCATAACAGGCCTATCTCAGGAAACAAGAAAAATCTCAAGTAAGCAACCTAACGTTACATCTTTAAAAAACTAGAAAAAGAAAAACAAATGAAGCCCAAAGTTAGCAGAAGGAAGGAAATAATGAAAATTGGAGCAGAATTAAATGAAATTGAGAACAAAAAGACAATAGAAGAGATTAATGCCAAAAAGACCTGGTTCTTTGAAAAGATTAATAAAATTGACAAACCCCTGGCTAGACTCACTAAGGAAAAAAGGGAAAGGACACAAATAAACAAAATCAGAAATGAAAGAGAAGTTATGACAGATACCACGGAAATAAAAAGGATCATACAAGAATACTATGAAAGAGTATATGCCATCAAATTCAATAACCTAGAAAAAGTTGGACAAGTTCTTAGAAATATACAGCCTTCCTAGACTGAATCACGAAGTACTGGAAAATCTAAATAGACTGATCAACGTCAGGAAATTGAAACAATCATCAAAAACCTCCCCAAAAGTAAAAACCTGGGACCAGATGGCTTCACTAGTGAATTTTATCAAACATTCAAAGATCATTTGATACCTGTCCCCAAACTCTTCTAAAATATTGAAGAAGAGGCAGTACTTCCTAACTCATTTTATAAGGCCAACATTACCCTGATACCAAAACCTGGTAAGGATAACACTAATAAAGAAAACTACAGACCAAGATCTCTGAAGAATATAGATACAAAAATCCTAAACAAAATAGTAGCAAAGCAAATATAACAATACATTGAAAAGATTAGTCATCACAATCAAGTGAGCTTCATTCCAGGGGCTCAAGGATGGCTCGACATATGTAAATTGACCAATACGATACACCACATAAACAAAATAAAGGATAAAATTATACGATCATATCAATAGATGCAGAAAAAGCATTTGACAAGAGACAGCATCCATTTATGAGTAAAACGCTTAATAAAATTGGTATAGAAGGAAAGTACCTCAACATTGTAAAGGCCATATATGACAAACCCTCGGATAATTTCATACTTAATGGTGAAAAACTAAAATCTTTCCTTCTAAGATCAGGAACGAGACAAGGCTGTCCGCTCTCCCCACTCTTATTGAATATAGTGTTGGAAGTCCTAGCTAGAATCAGACAAGAGAAAGAAATAAAAGGCATCGAAACTGAGATTAAAGAAGTTAAATTGTCGCTTTTTGCAGATGACATGATTCTTTATGTAAAAAACCTTAGACTCCACCAAAAAACTTTTAGAAAAATAAACAAATATAGTACAGTTGCAGTATACAAAATTAATCAATGCACAAAAATGTATTGCATTTCTATGTACTAACAATAAAAAGTTAGAAAAACTAGTGAAGAATAAACTTAACAAAAGATGTAAAGAACCTATACACTGAAGACTTCAAAACTTTATTAAATGAAATTGAAGAAGACAGAATGAAATGGAAAGATACTCTGTGTTTATGGATTGTAAAAATCAATGGAGTTAAAATGGTCATATTACCCAAGCAATGTATAGACTTAATGCAATTTCCATCAAAACTCCAATAACATTTTTTAAATTAATAGAACAAAAAAATTATCAGATTTTTATGGAATTGCAAAAGACCCTGAATAGCCAAAGCAATACTGAGAGAAAACAAATCCAGAGATTTCACTCTGCTTGACTTCAAAATATAGTACAAAATGACAATAATCAAAACAGTATGATACTAGCAGACTAATGGAACAGAATTGAAAGCCCAGAAATAAAATGACAAAATATGAGCAAACAATTTTTGGTAAGTAATCAAATTCAAGCAATGGAGAAAAGAAAACCTCTTCAACAAATGATGCTGGAAAAACTGGGGAACCACATGCAAAAGAATGAATCTAGATTGCTCTCTGTCACCACATACCAAAATTAACTCAAAATAGATTAAAGACCTAAATATAAGACCTGAATCAATAAACCGTTGTGGAGGTTGTGGGTAAAAGGAACCCTCATATGCTGTTGGTGGGAATGAAAATTCGTACAGCTACTATCGAAAACAGTATGGAGTTTTCTCAAAACAAATAAGAATTGAATTACTATATGATCCAGCAATCCCTCTTTTGAGTATTTACCCAAAAAAAGTTGAAGAATTTTATTCACAAAGATATACGCACCCTGATGTTCATAGTAGCATTGTTCCTGGCGCCAAGACATGGAAACAACCAAAATGTCCTTCGATAGATGATTGGATAGAGTACATATACACAATGGAATACTACTCAGCCATAAGAAAAGATGAAATACTGCCATTTGCAACAACATGGATGGATCTTGAGATTATTGTGCTAAGCAAAATGTCAGACAGAAAAAGCTGAGAATCATATGATTTCACTTATATGTGGGATATAAAACTGAAAGCAACAATGAACAAGACAAAGAGAGACTCATGACCACGGACAACAGTTTAGTGGTTACCAATGGGAAGAGGAGAGTAGATAAGTGTAAAAGTGGTCACATATGTGGTGACGGAAGATTTGACTTTGGGTGGTGAATGCAGTGCAATATATGAATGCTATATCAAAGAATTTTACACTTGAAGACTATATAATTTTATTAACCAATGTCAACCCAAAAATTTAATTTAAAAAAAAAAAGGTTAGAGTATTTTAAAGGGCTTGCACTGAATCAGTAGAGATCTACTGTCGTTTCCCATAGTAAGGATCTACTGTAGAGAAGTACATAATTTTTTAAAGTATTGCCATCTTAACAATATTGTTTTCCAGTCAATCAACATGAGATATAACTCTACTAGTTCTACTTCAATTTCTTTTGATTTGCAGTTTTCATACCAGCGTTGCACTTTTGTATTTGATTTATTCCTGTTTTGTTTTTAATGTTGTTGTAAATGGAATTAGTTTCTTAATTTCGGTTTTGCTCGATTGTTTTTGTTTATATAAATACAATTGATTTTTGTATATTGTTCTTTACAATACACCTTGATGAATTTATTAGCTCTAAAATATATTTGTGATTTTTTATGACTTTTTCTATATGATATTATGCCATTTAGTAAAAGAAATTATTTTACTTCTTAGTTCCAATAGGGATGATTTTTAGATTTCTTTTTTCTTACTTACTCTGGTTAGAAGTTTCAGTTTAATGTTAGGTACAAGTTATGGAAGAGACATACTTAGATATACTTGTTTTCTTCCTTACCTAAACTGGGAATCTTTAATCATTTCACCATTAAGTGTGATTTTAGGTGTATGTTTTTTTCCCATAAAAAATATTTACTAGGTTAAAGAACTTCTGTTCACAGCTTTTTGTTTGTTTGTTTGTTTTTGTTTTTTAATTAAATGGTTTTAAATTTTGTTAAATGCTTTCTCTGTAACTACAGAGATCCCCCAGTGGTTTTGATATTTATACTATTAAAATGATGTATTATACTGATTGATTTTCATATGTCAAACCACCTTTTCATTTAGAGATAAATCATAACTGGTCACGGTTCATGATTCTTTTTATATGCTGCTACATTCTGTTTACTAGTATTTTAAAGGATTTGTGCAACCACACTAAGAGATATTATTATGTAGTATGTAGCTTTTCATTGTGATACCCTTACGCAGTTTTGTTATCAGGATAATATTGGCCTTAAATAATGAGTTTGGAAATGATTCTCCTTCATTTTTTTTTTTTTTTTTTTTGTAAGATTTGTGAAAGATTGGTACTAAATCTTCTTTAAATGTTTGGTAGAAATCAATAGTGATGCCCGAGCTGGGTTCTGCATTGTGGAAGCATGTTTGATTACTAATTTAATATCCTTAATAGTTCAATGTCTATTTAGATTTTTTATTTCTTCTTGAGGTTTGTGTATTTTATCTTTCCAAGAATTCATCTGTTTATTCTAGATTATCTAATTTGTTGCCATACAATTGTTCATTTTATTCTCTTATAATGCTATTTACATTGACAAAGTTGGAAATTAATTTCCCTCTATCATTCCTGATTTTAAAAATGTGTGTTCTCTTTTTTCTTGTCAGTCTAGCTAAAGGTTTGTCAAGTTGTTGGCGTTTTCAAAGGAATGACTTGATTTCATTAGTTTTTCGCTACCATTTTTCTATTCTCAATTTTGTTTTGCTTCACTGTAATCATTATTATATCTTTCTTCTTGTTTGCTTTAAGTAAAGCTTCATCTTTACTATAGTTTCTTAAGTTGGAAAGTTAGGTTGTTGATTTGTGATTTCCCTTTTAAAATTAGGCATGTATAGGTACAAATTTCCTTCTACGCACTGTAGTAGCTTCATCTCCAGAACTTTTGGTATGTTCCTTTTTTATTTTATTCATCACAAAGCCATTTTCTAATTTATTTTGTGATTTCTTCTTTGAGTCATTGGTAATTTAGAAGTGTTGTTTAATAGTCAAATATTCATGAATACTCAAATTGCCTTTACTTTTGCATTTCTAGTTTCATTCCATAGTAGGTGAAGAACACGTATACTGAATACACTACCACACAATGGTTAACAGCAAAAGCTTTGGAAACAAACTCTTTTGACTTAAAAGCTAGCCCTGGTAACTGTCGTGTAGGTAAACTTATAAAATTTAACCTCTATATTCCTCATCTGTAAAATGAAAATGGTATTAGTAATGACCAATGTAAATAGCATTATAAGGGAATAAAATGAACAATCATATTGCCTTCAAGACTAAATAGATACTACATTTAGGTACTTACAATATCACCAGGCACAAATCAATTAATAATTTTTAAATATTGTAAGTAGTACTTCCTCATTCAAGTATGAAGCATGTTTCCCCAATACTATTACCATTACTGCTTCTAATTCTACTCTATAAAAAATAATGTCTATATAAATTTTCAAATATTTGAAAGTAACTGCTAACTCAGTATATCATATAGTTTCAAGTTATTCTTCACCTCTGTTTTACATTTATGAATAAATCCCTGTTAGTCTAATACAGTCAAGACATTTACTTAAGTACTAAACCAAGTCATCCTGGCTTGATTTTTAACTCTACATGTATATTGCCAATAACATCTCTATATTTCTAGATACTAAGGGTGTTATAGGTCATAATGAAATTTTGTAACAGACAAATGACTCTATATATTTTTCTTTTATCATTAAATTTTATATTTTGTGATAATTGCAAAAGTAATACAGAGAGACCACATGAATCTCTTGCCAAGTCCCCCAATGCTAATGCTTTGCAAACCAACAGTATATCACAACCATGATACTGACACTTATAATACAATCAAGATATAAAACATTTCCATCACCACAGGGATCCTTCAATTTGCCTTTAAACACTCCAACTTCCTTTCCAAACCTACATTCTGTTCACCCTTGGCAACCACTATTCTATTTTCAATTCTCATTATTTTATCACTTCAAGAATGTTATATAAATTGAATAATACTGCATCTACCTTTGGGATTGGCTTTTTCTTTTCTCTTTGGATATCTCTGGAGATTCATCTTAGTTGTTGTATATATCAATAGTTCATTCTTTATTGTTGAGTAGTACTCCATGGTATAGATGTTATAAAATTTACTTAACTGTTAATTCATTAAAGAATGTCTATTTTTTTTTCTATTTTTGGCTATTACTAATAAAACTGGCATAAATATTCTTGTTTAGTTTTTCGTGTCAAAAAAAACCATAGCTTGACTTTCTCTAGTCTAGCATAAGTGATCAAGAGTTCATTACTTGGGTCATAGAATAGTTGCATGCTTAATTTTTTTAAAAAAACTGCCAGGGTGGCAGTTACAGGTTGGCTGTACAATTTTACATTCCCACCACCAGCAATGTATGAGTTATACAGTGACTCCACATTCTTGCTAGCATTTACTGGTGTCGCTATTTTTATTATGATTTCAGTCATTTTGATAAATTTGTAATAATATCTCTCTATAGTTTAATAATGAATTCCCTAAAGTTGAACCTCTTTGAACATGCATATTTACCATTTCTATATCCTTTGGTTAAATGTCTGCTCATATCATTTGCCCATTTTTTAAAAATATGAACTTCTTTAATGTAGAGTTTTGTGAGGTCTTAATATATTCTAAATACTACTTTGTGTGTGTGTGTATGTGGATTGCAATTTTTTAGCCTGTATTTTGAATTTTCATTTTTTTACATGATCATTATAGAGTAAGTTTTTAATTTTAATAAAGTCAATTTATCAAGTTTCCTTTTTATGGATCATGCTTTTGATATCAAATCAAAGAATTCTTTCCTAAGCTCTAGATCCTGAAGATTTATTTATTTATTTATTTATTTATTTATTTATGCTTATAGATGTTCAATTGCTCCAGAAAAATTTGTTTCAGAGCTACCTTTATTTCATTGAATTCCATTTGTACCTTTGTGTGTCAAATCAGTTGGAAGATATTTGTGTGGGTCTACTTCTGAATTCCCTATTATATTCCACTAATCTATGTGTCTATATGTCAATATCACATCACCTTGGTTACTTGGTTAAACAGTAAATCCTGAAATTGGATATAGTAATCCCTCTTTCTTCCTCTCCAAAATTATTTAGTTATTCCATTTCTCATTGCCTGCACACATGAAATTTAGAATTATTTTGTCTATACATGCAAAAACTTTGTGTTTTTCAATAGAAATTTTATTAAAGCTCCTCGATTTGGAGAAATTCAGCAACTTTCCTATATTGAATCATCAATACCATGAACAAGTTACGTCTCCTCAATTATTGAGATCTACTTTGATTACTTTCATAATTCTTTATTTTAAAATTTTTCAGTGACATCAGAAACATGGTGGAGTGAGAAGCATCTCCAGATCTCTCCCTTTGAAACAACAATAAGCTGAACATCTAAAATTCAAAAACAACAGCAACAACAACAACAACAACAACAACAACAAAACAGCCAAACTGCATACCAGCATGTCTGAGCATAGGATCTGCTCATAAGAGCTACCACAGGTCAGAACCCCGGGTGTACTGAGAAAAACAAAGAAGCTGCCTCTCACAGTCGGAGCTACCTGTAGGAGGAAGTGGAAAATGAGAAGATGCTGCCAGTTCCCTGAGCAGCCCTCCCAGAGAGTGCTTTGAGCTCCACATGCATGGCGATGCCCAGGAATCAGGGCAGAAAGCAGAGAAGTGGGACAGGATGGCAGAGAAACAACAGTTGATTTTTACCGGCCATGAATGCAAAAACGAGGCTGAGCCACAGCCCTCATCCCCCAACCCAGAGGGCCCCACCCCCATACACTCTGAGATCAAACAATGCAGAGCCCAGGGGAATCTGAGCAAATGCTACTGAAACTGGCCCTAACATTGATAGGGACTGAAGGTAGTGAGCATGATTAAATATGTATAAGAAAAAAAAAAGGCATTATTAACGCTTTATATAAAGCAGTGATCCAAGAGACTTAGATACCACCTACTGGAAACCAAAAGAAAAATGCCTCTTTACAAAAGGATAGAGAGACGATCATATAATAAAACTTCTTTCTAGAAAAAAAAAAAGCAGAATACATCTGCCGTTAATGCCCAGGCAGAGAAACAGTCCATTAAACCCCATGAACAACCAAGATGAAAAGACATCTCAAAATGAAAGAAAAAACTCTCCAGAAAATAAGCTCACAGATATAGAAATATGCAACTTAAATGACAGAGAATTCAGGATGGTACTTCTGAAAAAACTCAATGACATCTGAAACAAATCACATCAACAATTTCAGGAATTGAAAAAACAACTAGATGAGCAAAATGAGTTCATTAGTAAGAAGATTGAAACCCTCAAAAAGAACAGAATAGATCTTCTGGAGATTTAAACACACACACACACACACACACACTGAAAGAGCTGAAAAATGAAATAGCAAGCTTGGGAAGTAGAGTTGACCAAATGGAGGAAAGGATCAGAGATATCAAAGACAGAAATCTAGAAATAAATCAGAAGGAAGAAGAGAGAAACCGAAGAATGAAAAATAATGAAAGAGAAATTCAAGAACTAGCTGACATCATCAAGAGAGGAAACATAAGAATAATGGGCATTATCAAAGGTGAGGAAAAGAAGCAGAGACTAGCAAGCATTTCCAGACAAATAGTTGACAAGAATTTCCCAAATCTAAGAAATAAGCTGGAGCTTGGAATTCAAGAAGTCAACAGAACATCCAATTATCTCAACCTGCAAAGGCCTTCAAAAAGACACATTTTATTAAAATTATCCAAAATCAACAACAGAGACACAATTCTCAGGAAAATCAGGGAGAAGAAAATGGTAACTTACAAAAGAAAAGCCATTAGATTACTGTCGGACTTCTCAGTACAAACGTTACAAGCCAGAAAGGAATGGAATCAAATATTTAAACTATTAAGTGAAAGGAACTACCAGCCTAGAATAATGTATCCAGTTAAGTTCTCTTTTAGATATGAAGGAGAAATTAAGATCTTTCCAGATATACAAAAACTGAGGGAATTCTCCACTACAAGGCCTGTACTACAGGGATTATTGAAAGGGGTCAGCTCACCTAAAACAAAATGATGAAAAAAAAAAAAAACGTAACTAGGAGTAAAGTGACTATCAGGCAAATAGAAGTAGAAGAGTGCAACCCTTACTACAGACCGGGCATTATAAGCTTAAACAATAAGAAGAGATTTGCTATAACAAGATAGTAATGAACGTTCAGCGTACATAGGGATAAATTGAAATAACAATGCCTGAAAAGGGGAGGATTCAAAGATCTAAACTTGCAAAGGGGAATGCGGATAAGGCATGCACAGAAGAAAATGTATGACTGTATATATATAACTATCCTTTACATATTCATAATGGCAATCACACACCAAACATTCAGAACTGAAGTGCGTAAAATAAAAAAAGAAAGACAAGAGAAAACCCACAAAAGCCAACAAAAGTAAAGAAAACAGAAACAAAAGGACAAGGAAGCAATAGAAACACCGAGATATCAGAAAACAAAAATAAAATGGCTATAAGAAAACCACATATTTCAATAATCACCCTAAATGTAAATAGACTGAACTCACTAATAAAAAGGCACAGTGTTGCAGAATGGATCAACAAACAAAACCCAACCATATGCTGCCTCCAGGGGACACATCTCAAATCAAAAGACAAATATAGACTCGAAAGGGTGGAAATGATATTACAAGCAAATGGCATTCGGAGAAAATGGGAGTAGGGTTCTAATATCAGATGAAATAGACTTCAAAATAAAAAGATAAAGAAAGATACTGAGGGACACGTTATAATGACATAGGGAATTATGCACCAAAAAAGACATAACACTTATTAATATCTATACTGCCAATCAGAGAGCCCTGAAATATATAAAGAAATTACTTACAAAACTAAAGGGAGAAAGAGACCAAAACACTATCATAGTAGGGTACCTAAATACTCTACTGTTGGATATGAACAGATTATCCAAAAAGAAAATCAATAAGGAAATATCATCTTTAAATGACACATTAGAACAACTGGACATTTACAGAGCTTTTCATCTCAAAACAGCTGTTTTTACATTCTTCCCTAGTGCCCATGGAGCATTCTCAAGAATTGATGACATAGTAGGACACAGAGATAGCCTCAACAAATATAAGAGGATTGAAATTATACCAACCATATTCTCTGATCATGCTTTGAACTAGAGATCAACTGCAAAAAGAAAGCAGGAAGAACCACAAATACATGAAGATTACACAACTTTCTGAGGAATAACTGGATCAGAGAAGAAATAAAAAGAGAGATCAAGAGATATATAGAAATGAATGAAAATGATAGCACAACAAATCGAAACTTTGAGGACACGGTAAAAGCGGTCATAAGAGGAAAGTTCATATTACAGGCATATCTCAAAAAACAAGAATGAGCCCAAATAAACAACCTAATGCTTCATGTTAAGGAAAAAAAAAAAACTAGAAAGTGCAAGTGAAGCCTAAAACCAGCAGAAAAAAAGAAATAATCAAATTGGAGTAGAAATAAATGAAATTGAAAACAAACAAACAAACAAAAAACAATAGAAAAAATAAATGCAACAAAGAGGTGGTTCTTTGAGAAGGTTAATAAAATTGACAAACCCCTGGCTAGACCCACTGAAGAAAAAAGAGAAAGGACACAAATATAAACAAAATCAGGGTCGAAAGAGGGGAAATTATGACAGACACCACAAAAATACAAAGGATCATACAATAATACTATGAAAAAGTATATAACACCAAATTTAATAACCTAGAAGAAATAGACCAGTACTTAGAAAAATACAGTCTTCCTAGACTGAATCAAGAAGAACTGAAAAATCTAAATAGACCGATCAGCAGTATGGAAATTGAAACAATCATCAAAAACCTACCAAAAAATAAAAGTCCAGGACCAGATGGCTTCACCGGTGAATTCTACCAAATATTCAAAGAAGATTTCATACCTATTCTCTTCAAACTCTTCCAAAAAATAGAAGAGGAGGCAATACTGCCCCATCATTTTATGAGGCCAATATTACCCTGATACCAAAACCTGGTAAAGATAACACAGAAAAAGAATACTATAGACAATTATCTCTCATGAACACAGATGCAATAATCCTAAATATGATACTAGCAAACAGAATACAGCAGCAACATACTAAAAAGATTATACATCATGATCGAGTGCACTTCTTCCCAGAGGTACAGGGATGGTTCAACATACACAAATCAATTAATGTGATACATCACATAAACAAATTAAAAAATAAGAATCATATGATCATATCAATAGATGCAGAAAAAGCCTTCACCAAGATACAGCATCCATTTATGATCAAAACACTTCACAAAATCCGTATAGAAGTTAAGTACCTTAACATAATAAAGGCCATATATGACAAACTCTCAGCCAACATTATACTTAATGGTGAAAAACTAAAAGCCTTCTCTTTAAGCTCAGGAACAAGGCAAGGTTGTCCACTATCACCACTGTTATTCAATATAACATTGGAGGTCCTAGCAAGTGCAGTCAGGCAAGAAAAACATATAGAAGGCATCCAAATAGGAAACAAAGAAGTCAAACTGTCACTATTTGTGGATGACATGATTCTATATATAGAAAACCCTAAAGACTCCACAAGAACACTACTAGAAACAGTAAGCAAATACAGTAAAGTCTCTGGATACAAAATCAACATTCAAAAATCCAGTGTTCCTATACTCTAATAAAGAAGTGTCAGAAAAAGTGGAAATAATAATTCCCTTTGCAATTGCAACAAAAAGAATAAATTACCTAGAAATAAATCTAATGAAACATGTGAAGGAGCTATATAATGAAAACTATAAGCTCCTGTTAAAAGAAATCAAAGATGATACAAAGAAAAAGAAAGATATTCCGTGTTCTTGGATTAGTAGAATCAACATAGTTAAAATGACCATATTACCTAAAGCATTATACAGATTTAATGTGATCCTCATCAGAATCCCATAAGCATTTTTTAAAGAAATAGAACAAAAAAATCATCAGATTTGTATGGAAGCACAAAAGACCCTGAATTGCCAAAGCTATCCTGAAAAAAAAGAGCGATGTGGGAGGCATCATTCTGCCTGACTTCAAATTATACTACTAAGCAACAGTCATCAAAACGACATGGTATTGGAAGAAAACAGACACACGAACCAGTGGAACAAAATCGAGGGTCCAGAAGTAAACCCATATCTATAGGGGCAAATAGTTTTCAACAAAAAAGCCTAAAGCACAAGTGGAAGAAGGAAAGCCTCTTCAATAAATGATGCTGGGAAAATTGGAAGGCCACCTGCAAAAGAATGAAACTAGACTCTTGTTTATCACCACACACTAAAAGTAACTCAAAGTGAATTAAGGACCTGAATATAAGACTTGAAACAATAAAATGCATAGAAGAAAACATAGGAACTAAACTCAAGGACCTTGGACTTAAAGAGGATTTTATGAATTTGACCTCAAAAGAAAGGAATGTAAAAGCAAAAATAAATGAATGGGACTACATCAAACTAAAAAGCTTCTGCACAGCAAAAGATACTGTCAACAAGGTAAAGAGACAACCACCTCAATGGGAAAATATATTTGTAAGCAACACCTCCAATAATATCTAACGCCTAATATCTAAAATATACAAAGAACTCATACAAATCAGTAACAACAAAAAAACAAACGATCCATTCATAAAATGGGCAGAGGACCTGAACAGACACTTCTCCCTAGAGGACATACAAATGGCCAATAAATATTTGAAAAGATGCTCAACATCACTAGCTATTAGGGAAATGGAAGTCAAAACCATAATGATATACTATCTCACACGTGTTAGAATAGGTATAATCAACAGGACAAGTAATAACAAATGCTGGAGAGGATGCAGAGAAAAAAAGAACCCTCATACATTGCTGGTGGGACTGCAAATTGGTACAACCACTATGGAAAACAGTATGGAGGTTCTTCAACAAACTAAGAATTGATCTACCATATTATCCAGCAATCCCTCTACTGAGTATTTATCCCAGAGACTTGAAAACCCATATCCAAAAAGATATTTGCACACCAATGTTCGTAGCAGCATTATTCACCATGGCCAGGACATGGAAGCAACCGAAATGTTCTAAGATAGATGATTGGCTAAAGAAGCTGTGGTACATATAGACAATGGAATATTACTCAGCCATAAGAAGAGATAAAATACTGCCATTTGAGACAGCATGGATGGATCTCAAGATAATCATGCTAAGCATAATAAGCCAGACAGAAAAAGTTGAAAATCACATGATTTCACTTATATGTGGGATATAAACCTAAAAGCAACAAATGAACAGGACAAACAAACTGAGACTCATGGTCATGGACAATAGACTAGTGGTTACCAGAGGGGGTGGTGTAGCGGGGAGGTAGAAGGGGTAAAGGTGAAAAATATGTGGTGACAAAGAAATCCAATTATGGGAGCTAACACACAGTGTAAATATATATATATGCCTTACTGTTAAAGTGTACAGTTGAAACTTATTGGATTTCATTAACCAATGTCACCATAAAAATATAAACAAATACAAAGAAATATGTAATGAAAAAAAGAAACAAGAAAAATCTCAAATATACAGTCTAACATTACACATAAAGTAAATAGAAATAGAAGACTAAAGACCAAAGTGAGTAGAAGGAAGGATATACTAAAGATCAGAGCATAAATAAATGAAATAGAGGCTTAAAAAATTGGCAAGAAAAAATTAAAACTTTCAGTAACGCTGATAATTTACTACATCTAGAAATACCTAACGATTCCACTAGAAAATTATTAGAACTAATCAATGAATTCAGTAAAGTTGCAGAATACAAAATCAAAAAACTTTTGCATTTTTATCCACTCATAATGAACTATCAAAAAGATAAATTAAGAATCATTAACAGTGGCATCAAAAAGCATAAAATATCTAGGAATAAATTTAACCAAGGAGATAAAAAAAAAAAAAACCTGTATTCTTAAAACTATTAGACATTGATGAAATAAATTTAAGAAGACACAAAGAAATGGGAGGATAGACCATGCTCATGAATTGAAAAACTAATATAATTAAAAAACCATACTACTCAAAACAATCCACAGATTCAATTCAATTCCTATCAAATTATCATTGGTATTTTTCACAGAATTAGAGCAAATAATCCTAAAATCTATTTGGAACTACAAAAGTCCCTAATAACCAAAGAATACTGAAAAAAAAAAGTTGGAGGTATCACACTCCCCAATTTCATACTATACTATAATACTATAGTATTCAAAACTGTATGGTACCAATGCGAAAACAGACACATAGTTCAGTGGAATAGAATAGAGAGCCCAGAAATAAATGCACACTTATTTGGTCAATTAATTCATGACAAAGGAAGCAGAATATAAAATGGGGAAAAGACAGTCTCGTCAAAAAATCATGTTGAGAAAACTGGACAGATACACGCAAAAAAAAAAGAAAAGAAAAGAAAAGAAAAAGAAACTAGACTAGTTTCTTATACCAAATACAAAAATAAACTAAAAATGGATTAAAGACATAAATATAAGAGCTCAAATAATAAAACATCTAAAAGAAAACATAGGCAGTAAACTCTTTGGCATCAGTTTTAGCAACATATATATTTGATATGTCTCCTCAGGCAAAAGCAACAAAAGCAAAAATAAAGAAATGAGACCGCATCAAATGAAAAAGCTTTTGCATATAGAATTAACCATCAATAAAAAATCCTACTGAAAAGGCAATCTACTGAATGGGAGAACATATTTTTTAATCATATATCTGATAAAGTATTAATATCCAAAATATATAAAGACAGAAAAAGTTGAAACATCACAAGATATCACTTATATGTGGGATATAAACCTAAAATCAACAAGTGACAGGACAAACAGAGACTCATGGACATGGACAATAGACTAGTGGTTACCAAAGGGGAGCAGGAAGGTGGAAGGGTAAGGTAGATGAGGTAAGGAGTGTCAAATATGTGATAACAGAAAGAAATCTAAGTATGAGAGGTGGACACACAGTGTAAATATATATGTCTTACTGTTAAAATGTATAGCTGAAAATTACCGGATCTCATTAACCAATATCACTATAAAAAGTAAATAAATAAAATATAAATAAATATAATTTTTCACTATAAAAAATCTGTACATGTTGTTAGATTTCCACACAATATTTTAAGTAATTATAAATAGTACTGTATTTTTAATATTCATGACCATGGTTTTGGCTAGTATATCCAAATATAATTGATTTTTTTTTATCTTGTAACCTTGGATCTTCTTTAATTCATTTTTATTTCCAAGAGTTTTTGGTAGACTCCTAGAAATTATATATACAAAGATGATTATGTCATCTACAGAAAGTGACTATTGTAATTTTTCCTTTCTGATCTGTATGTTTTCCTTTCCTGACATACTGTGCTTACTAGTACTTTCAGTACTCTGTTACATAATAATGGTGAAAATAAACATCTTTGCTTCACTATAAATCTTAGAAAGCATTTAGTAGTTCACCTTTAAATATGTTAGCTGAGGGCCTTTTTTAAGAATATATCAATTGAGAAAATTACCTTCTATTCTTATTTTCCTGATGTTAAATTTCGTCAAAAAACTTTTCTGCATCAACTGATACGATCATGTGATTTTTTTTCTTTAACCTCCAAATAGATGGTGGATTATGTTGAATTTTTTTCGAATATTAAACCAGCCTCACACCTGGAATAAACAACTTGGTCGTACTATATAATTATTATGTCTTGGTAAACTCTGCTTAGTAATATTTTATTAAAAACTTTGCACCTATATTCATTACAGATATTGGTTAGTGTTTTTTTCCTTCTTTCTTTCCTTTTTTTCCCCTCCTTCTTTCTCTCTTTTATCCACTTATTCTTTTCTCTCTCTTTCGTTTGTTTGTTTGTTTGTTTTGGAAGGAGAGGCTGCCTTTTTCTTGTTTTGATATCAGAGTAATTCTAACTTTATGAAAAAATTGGGATGCACTTCTTCCTCTTTTATATCCTAGAAGAGACTGTGTAGAATTTTTATTTCTTAAAATTTGAGAGAATTATCCAAAAAAACCATTTGGGTCTACAGTTTAAATTTTCAGTTGTTTTATTTACAAATTCAATTTCCTTAACAAGTAATTATCTACTTTACACTGGATGAGTTGTGGCAGTTTGTGCTTTTCAAAGGAACGGTCCATTACATGCAACTTGTCAAATTTGTATGCAAGGTTGTCCAAAATATTATTTTATTAACTTTTTAATGTCTGCAGGGTCTGTAGTGATATTATTTGTTTCTTTTTTGATATTAGTAATTTGTGTTTTCTCTTTTTTGTTAACCTTGCAAGTATTTTGTCAAATATATTGATCTTCAGAAAAAAAATTAGCTATTAATTCCATTGATTTTCTCTATTTTTTCTGTTTATAATTTTATTTCTTTTCTTATCTTTATAACTACCTTCTTTGATTTTAGTTTTCTCTGTTTTTTTCAAGGTCCATGAGGCTAAATGTTCATCCCACCCAAAATTCATATGTTGAAGTCCTAATCCCCCATGTGACTATATTTGGAAATGAGAAGGTAACTAAGGTTGAATAAGGTCATAAGGGTGGTGCCTTGATCCATTAAGATTCATGTCCTTATACGAAGAGACACCAAAGAGCGTGTTCTCTCTCTCTACCATGTGAGGACATAGTGATAGGCAACCGTCTACAACCAAAGAAGAGAACTCTCACTAGACCACACATCGAACCTGCTCGCTGGCACTTTGATCTTGGACGTCCCATCTCTAGAAGTGTAAAAAATAAATTTCTGTTAACTACCCAGCCTGTGGTATAGTTATAGTAGCTGAAACTGACTGATACAAGATGGAAGCTTAAATCGTTAGATTATTAATTTGAGAGTTTTCCTGTTCTTATCTATACATTATTTTTGCTACAAATTTAGCTAACTGTACCTCTTTAGCTGTACCACACATATTTTAATGTGTTATGGTTGCCTTTTCATTCAGTTCAATGTTTTCTTTTTTTCCTTGAGAGTTCCTCTTTGACCCATAGTTTATTTAGAAGTATGTAGTTTTTTTTTTTTTTTTTTTCCTAGTGTTTGGGGGATTTTCTTGTTATTTTCTGTTTTATGTCATAGTAGTCAGAACATTCTTTTTTAAAAATTCTAATTATTTTAAATTTTGTTCTTTTTTTTTTTTTTTTGGTCCAGAATATATTTATCTTGGTAAATGTTTCATAAGCACTTGAAGAGTATTCATTGTATTGAGTGTACCATAAATGTCATTTAGAAGTCTAATTATATCATTTCAGCTTGGAGAGCATGAAAACTTAGGCTTCCCACTTGGACTTTGCTAGAAGGAATAACAGTGGGAGGCCACAATGTTTCTGTGGTGTTTATATGGAGTACTGCAGTTATTGTCTATAAGTTATTTGCCTTATTAGGCTATCACTTTTCTGGTCCTTTGGCTAGAGAATGCAGGCTTTTGTTGGGGATTTTGTGTGTGTGTGTCTGCACTGTTTGGTATTTCCAGTTGGTAGTTTCTGCAGCTCTAAGTTTATGATATATGAGGTAAAACAAAAAGAAATAGAAAAACTAGGGTTCTCACTATCATTTAGTTTCTTAGGTCTAGAGGTTCCTGTGTGACCTGCTATCTTTTCTCCACCTTGAAGAGTCTTCTTGTGATTACTATTTATATAATTTCAAATATTTTTGTTTCATTTATTTAAATTTATTAGTGTTACATTCATTAATAAGATTATATAAGTTTCGAGTGTACAATTCTATAATACACATCTGTATATTGTATTGTGTGCTCACTACACAAAGTCTAATCTCCTTCTGTCACCATATATTTGATTCCCTTTGCCCTTTCTGACCTCCCCAGCCTTCACTCGCTCTCGTAGCCACCATACTGTTGCCTGGTGAGT
The DNA here is from genome assembly GCF_902729225.1 of Pteropus medius. Classification (NCBI taxonomy): domain Eukaryota; kingdom Metazoa; phylum Chordata; class Mammalia; order Chiroptera; family Pteropodidae; genus Pteropus; species Pteropus medius. The sequence continues at coordinate 22,490,404 of NW_024349519.1, forward strand.
TTTATTTGTTTTGCTTCTTTGTTGCTGTCTGTTATATACGCCACATATGAGGGAAATGGCATGGTTCTTGTCTTTTTCTGTCTAACTTACTTGACTTAGCATGATACTCTTAAGATCCAATTATGTTGTTGCAATTGGTAGGATTTCATTTTTTTAATGACTGAGTACTATTCCACTGTATATATGAACCATAATTTCTTTATACATCATCTATTGATGGGCATTTAGGTTGCTTCCATATCTTGGCTATTGTAAATTGTGTTGCCATGAATACTGGGGTGCATAGATCTTTACAAATTATCGTTTTGGTTTTCTTTGGATAAATACCCAGAAGTGCAATTGCTGGGTCAAAAGGTATATCCATTTTTAATTGTTTGAGAAATCTCCATACTGTTCATCCATAGCGGCTGTACCAATTTGCAATCCCACCAACGGTGTATAAGGGTTCCCTTTTCTCCGCATCCTCACCAACACTTGTTCTTTGGTTTATTAATGATAGCCATTCTGATAGGTGTGAGGTGATATCTCATTGTGGTATTAATTTGCAATTCTCTGATGATTAGCAACCTTGAGCATCTTTTCATATGTCTGCTAGCCATCTGTATTTCCTCTTTGGAGAAGTATCTGTTCAGGTCTTCTGCACATTTTTTAATTGGATTGTTTGTTTTTTTGTTGTTGAGTTGTATAAGTTCTTTATAAATTTTGAATATCAACCTCTTACAGATGTATCATTAGCAAATATCCTCCCAAATAGTCAGTTGTCTTTTTGTTTTGTTGATTGTTTCCTTTGCTGTATAAAAACTTTTTAGTTTGATGTAGTTCCATTTGTTTATTTTTCCTTTTGATTACCTTGCCTGAGGAGATATATCTAAAAAGAAATTCCTGTTAGTGATATTGGAGAATTTATTGCCTATGTTTTCTTCTAAAGTTTTATGGTTTCGGGTCTTATATTTAAGTCTTTAATCCATTTCAGTCTATTCTTGTATACAGTGTAAGAAGATGGTCCAGCTTCTTTTTTTGCACATATCTGTCCAATTTTCCCAACACCATTTATTGAAGAGACTGTCTTTACCCCATTGTATATTCTTACCTCCTCTGTCATATATTAAGTGAGCATATATGCATGGATTTATTTCTGGGCTCTCTGTCCTGTTCCATTGATCAATGTATCTGTTTTTAGGCCAGTACCATGCTGTTTTGATTACTGTAGCCTTGTAGTATAATTTGATATCAGGTAGTGTGATATCTCCAACTTTGTTCTTTCTCAAGATTGCCATGAGTATTCGGGGGGTTTTATTGCTCCATATAAATTTTAGGATGATTTGTTCTATCTCTCTGAAAAATGCCATTGGTATTTAGATAGAGATTGCATTGAATCTATAGATTGCTTTGGGTAGTATGGCCATTTTAACAGTATTGATTCTTCCTACCCATGAACAGGGTATATGCTTCCATTTATTTGTATCTTTTTCAATTTATTTTTTCAACGATTTATAATTTTCTGAAAACAGATCTTCTACCTTCTTGGTTAATTTAATTTCCAGGTATTTTATAGTTTTCGATGCAATTGTAAATGAGATTGTTTTCTAATGTCTCCTTCCAAAAGTTCATCATTGGTGTATAAAATGACACTGACTTCCGAATATTTATTTTGTAACCTGCTACTTTACTGAATTCATTGATCAGTTCTAACAGTTTTTTTAGTGGAATCTTTAGGGTTCTCTATATATAGTATCATGTCACTGGAAAATAACGAGAGTTTTACTTCTTCCTTTCCAATTTAGATGCCTTTTATATTTTTCTTGTCTTATTGCTGTGGCTAAGACTTCCAATACAATGTTGAAGAGGAGTGGTGAAAGTGGGCATCCTTGTCTTGTTCCTGATCTTAAGGAAATCGCTTTCAGCCTTTCCCCATTGAGTATGATGTTAGCTGTGGGTTTGTCATATATGGCCTTTATTATGTTGAGTTATGTTCCCTCTATTGCCACTTTGGTGAGCATTTTTATCATAAATGGATGCTGGATTTTGTTAAACAATTTTTCTGCATCTATTGATATGATCATATGGTTTTTATCTTTCAATTTGTTAATGTGGTGTATCACATTATTTGATTAGTGGATATTGAACCAACCTTGCATCCCAGGTATAAATCCAACTCAATCGTGGTGTGTGATATTTTGAATGTATTACTGAATTTGGTTTGCTAATATTTTGTTGAGGATTTTTGCATCAATGTTTATAAGAGATATCAGCCTACAGTTTTCTTTTTTTGTAATGTCGTTGCTTAGTTTTAGAATCAAGGTAATGGTGGCCTCATAAAAGGAGTTAGGGAGCCTTCCTTCTTCTTGAATTTTTTTGTAATAGTTTGAGAAGAATAGGTGATAATTCTTCAAATGTTTGGTAAAATTCACCAATGAAGCCATCTGGTCCAGGAGTTTTGTTTTTTGGGAGGTTTTTGATTCTATTTCATTGGTGGTAATTGGTCAGTTCAGATTTTCTGTTTCTTCTTGACTCAAACTTGGGAAATTGTACCTCTCTAGGAATGTGTCCATTTCTTCTAGATTGTCCAATTTGTTGGTATATAATTGCTCGTAGTATTTTCTTCTGATCCATTGTATTTCTGTGGAGTTTGTGGTTATTTCTCCTATTTCATTTCTGATTTTATTTATTTGAGTCTTCTTTTTTCTTAGATGAGTCTGGCTAAGGGTCTGTCAATTTTCTTAATCCTTTCAAAGAAATAGCTCTTGGTTTTATTCATTTTTTGCATTGTTTTTCTAGAACCTATTTCATTTATTTCTGCTCTGATCTTTATTATTTCCTTCCTTCTATTCACTTTGGGCTTTGTTTGCTGTTCTTTTTCTTGTTCTTTTAAGCGTAAGGTTAGATTTTTTATTTGAGCTTTTTCTTGTTTCTTGATGTTGGGCTGTATTGCTATGAATTTCCCTCTTAGGACCGCTTTCGCTGTGTCCCATAGATTTTGAGTTGTTGTGTTTTCATTTTCATTAGTCTCTAGGTATCTTTTGATTTCTTCCTTGATCTCATTAATAACCTCTTCATTGTTTAGTAGCATGTTATTTAGCCTCCATGTGTTTGTATATCTTCCAGTTTTTTTCTTGTAGTTGATTTCTAGTTTTTTACCTTTTCGATTGGAGAAGATGGCTGATATGATTTCAAATTTCTTATATTTATTGAGACTTGTTTTGTGTCCTAACATGTGGTCTCCTGGAAAATGCTCCGTGTGCACTTGAGAAGAATGTATATTTGCTGCTTTGGGGTAAAATGCTCTGAATATATCTATTAAATCCATCTTATCTAGTGTGTCTTTTAGGTCTATTGTTTCCTTGTTGATTCTTTGCCTGGAAAATCTGTCCATTGGTGTCAATAGGCTGTTAAAGTCTACTATGAGTTTATTATTGTTGATCTCTCCTTTTATGTCAATCAATAATTGCTTTATATATGTAGGTGCTCCTATGTTCAGTGCATATATGTTTATTAGGGTTTTGTCCTCTTGATTTATCATTCTCTTTATCATTACATAATGCCTTTTGTGTCTTTGTATAGGCATTGTTTTAAAGTCTATTTTGTCTGATATAAATATCGCACCCCGGCTTTTTTTTTTTTTTTCATTTCCTTTTGTGTGAAATGTCTTTTCTATCCCTTTACTTTCGATTTGTGAGTGTCATTTGATCTGAAGTGGGTTTTGTAGACAGTATATGCATGGGTCTTGCTTTCTTATTCATTCTACTACCCTATGTCTTTTGATTGGAGTATTTATCCATTTACATTTAAAGTGATTACTGGCAGGAACATTGTTACTGCCATTTTATTATTTATGTTTGTTATTAATATTTTTTTTTTACCATTTCTCTTTTTATAGAAGTCCCTTTAACATTTCTTGTAATACTGGCTTGTTGATGATGAATTCCTTGAGCTTTTTCCTATCTGGGAAGCTCTTTATTTTACCTTCTATTTTAATCGAAAGCCTTATTAGGTAGAGTATTTGTGGTTGTAGATTCTTGTTTTTCATAACTTTGAGTATTTCTTCCCAGTCTCTTCTGGCCTGCAAAGCTTCCAATGAAAGATCAACAGACATTCTTGTTGGGGTACCCTTGTAAGTAACTAGCTGCCTTTTTCTTGCTGCTTTTAAGATTCTCTCTTTGTCTTTGACCTTTGGCGTTTTAATTATGATATGTTTTGGTGTTTGAATTCTGTTTGAATTCCTTTTGTTTGGGACTCTTTGAGTTTCCTGAACTTGTATGTCTAATTCCTTTGCTGGGTTAGGGAAGTTTTCTGTCATTATGTTTTCAAATAGATTCTCAATCCCTTGCTCTCTATCTTCCCCTTCAGGACTCCTATAATCCAGATATTTTTACACTTCATGTTGTCCCAGAGGTCTCTTAAACTATCCTCATTTTTTAAAATTCTTTTTTTCTTTTTATTGTTCTGATTGGGTGTATTCTGCTATCTTGTCTTCCATTTCACTGATCTGATCTTCTGCTTCATCCAATATCCTGTTGAATCCTTCTAGTATATTCTTCACTTCAACTATTGTTCTCTTCATTTCTGTCTGGTTCCTTTTTTATGGTTTCTATGTCCTTTTTATGCTTACTCTCTGTTGATGTTCTCATTGTGCTCATCCATTCTCCCCCTAAGTTAGTTGAGCATCCATATAACCATTATTTTGAACTCTGTCTCTGGTAGGTTGCTTGCCTCATTTCATTTAACTTATTTTCTGGAGTTTTCTTCTTTTGTTTCATTTGTGGCATGTTTCTTTGTTTTCTCATTTTTTAGCCTCTCTGTGTTTGTTTCTATGTGTCAAGAATATTTGTTTCATCTTTCAGCCTTGGCTAGATGTTCTAATGTGGAAGGTGTCCTGTGTGGCCCAGTGGCACACTCTTCCTGATCCCCTATGCCAGCAGCTCTGGAAGTGATCATTGTGTGGGTTGTATGTGATCTCCTGTTGTCGCAAGCCTTTATTGTTGCTGGTACATCAGTGTTTAGGATTAATGCTCAGGCTGACAAATTGTGGTAATTAGCTGCACCCACAGAGTAAGAGTTGCTGTGTGGGGGCTGACCCCATTGAGTGGGATTTGTTCTAGCAGGCTTATGTACTTGTTGCAACCACCCTTTGTGTGTACCCCTAGTGAGGATAGTCAGGAGTTGCTCTGTTATGGTCTGGTGCCAGCCTCCGGATGCACTGGTTTTGTGGACCCTTGGAAGTGGCTCTCACGTAGGCAAAGGCCAGCCACTGTTTTTGATTGCTCAGGGCTACGCAGTGGGAACTACAAAGCAATCCGTAGATGGTTATTGCCTATGCTGGATCTATAGGTAAGTGGAAGAGACAACACTGTAGGCAGCGGTCAGTTATCCCCCGTCTCTGACCTAGGGCAGTTTAACAGAGGGACCAGTGCTCCTCAATGCCTGACACTGCCTGTCAGTTGCTTGTAAGTCTGAAATTAGAAGAGCCTCTGGGTGATATGCGTTTTTGGTGGTGCAGGGACCCTGGGAGTCTCCAGGGTCTACTGAGTAAATTTCTCCCCACCACTGCAGTCTCTGTGGCTCCCTGTACAAGTTTCCAATCATAGTAAGGTCAGCTGCTGCCCACCATCGGCCTGACTGTGCCACCCCAGGGCAGGGGCAGTTTCCTACCAACATGCGGCAGGTACTGGATGAGGGAGGAGCTCAAAGAGTTAAGTGCCATCAGGCCAATAACCTGTTTTCTGCAATTTCTGTGTCTGCACATTCCCGCAATAGTCATAGATCACATGGAGACAAGCTGCTGTATCAGGCAGTCCCACAGACTCCTGCAATCCCCTCAAGAGTTATTGCAGCTCGTACAGGCAGCAGTGGTCTGTCCACAACTGTTTTTCCTGAAATGTGCTCACTGTGCTAGCAAAAGTCTGTTGTCTGTGCAGAATGTGCAACCCCACAGCCAAGCAGGGCACCGGAGGCTGCCTGTCCATGGGCTGCAGGCACTTTGTGGCTTGGATGAAGTAGGATCTCAGGGAGACAAGAGCCATAAGGCCCATACAGCCTCAGTTTTGCTGCAACTTCTGTGCCTGGGAGTTCCCATTGTAGTCACAGATCACAGTGAGACCAACTGTGGTCTAGGGCAGTCCTACAGACCCCTGCACTCCCTAGACACAATACTGCACTTCTTCAAGGCAGCAGAGTTCTGCCTGCCACTGATTTCCATGCAGTGCCCATCCTGTGCTAGCCAAAGTTTGTGCCTGTGTGGACTGAGGGACCTGGGGGGAGGGGCAGTGCTGTGGCACTTCACTGTCAATGGGCAGCCTGGGGCAATTTGGGGGTAGGGTGGGGTGGGGTCTCAGGCAAACAATGGCAGTCAGATCAATACAACCTCAGTCTTGCAACTTTGGTAACTGTTCACACATTCCTGCAGAAGTCCCAGATCACAGCAAAATCACCTGCTGTCTGGGGCTGGCCCACAAATCCCTGATATCTGTCCAAGTTCATGTTGGCAGCAGTGATCTGCCTGACCCTATCTCAGAAATGCGGCTCACAGCATTGAGGGCTGACTGCAAATGCTGGGCCCTGATTTGGCACAGGGCATGGTAGCTATCCAGCAACAAAAACCCCAGGCAATCTGCAGGTGGGGTGGAGTAGGTTGATCTCCTCAGGCCAGTGCTTCTTAAGGACCCTGTGGGAGGAGTCTGCAGTCAAGCTAGGTGGTCTGTAGATTGCCCTGTGTGGGGCTGGACTAAAGCACAATGGTGGCTGCCCTTCCAGCCCTCGTTCTGGTGTCAAGTAATGTTGACTTTCACAATATGAATCCCTCGTGAGCCTGTGACCCACCACCAGTGTCCCAGGTGAGTGTCCATAGGTCAGAAACCCTGTGCATGGGTTCTTCAAAGGGGCGTCCAGAGTTTTTGTCTCCTTCTGTCTCATCTAGATGGCCGGAATCCTCTCTGGTTTTTACAGTCAGAGTTATTGGAATCTTCTCTCTCCTGGGCTGAGACCCTGAGCTGGGGAGCCCCCAAATGATACCAAGACCCTCCTCTCCTCCAAGAGAGCCTCTGCAGCCTCACTCTCCCTTCCGGTGATCCTCCACCACCCACAGGTGCGGGTCCAGCCCGATTCCGGCTTGGATGTAGCTCCTTTATATTATCAGACGTACGTGTTACAATCAGCGAGACTTCAGGTGATTCTCCTCATTGATTATTTTATAATTCGGATGTAATTTCAATGCAGATCTGAGAGGAGATGAATCCTACTTTTACCTAGTCTGCCCTCTCCCTCCTACCCCTCTGCATGTCTGTCTTTATTGCCAGTACCTCTCTGTTTTGACACTCTAACCTTGTAGTAAGTTTTAATATCAGAAAGTGTTGATACCATGAGTTTTTATTTGTATTTAGAAGAAGGTATAGGAAAGATATTGCATCTTCTTGGAAGTAGAGGTCCTATAAAATCCATTTAAGCATAATAAACCTGAAATCATTTTTACTTATGTTTTATTTATTTTTAAGCAATGTTCTCTCCATTCTATGCCAGTACAGAAAAGTTTGGAATCATATTTGAAAAATTTACCTATATCCTTATGGAAATTGCTCTTTTCAGAATCAGCTTATTATTTCGACCGTTAAAGATTTTTAAACATTATTACCTGATCTTTGTTGTGCTTTTCTGTTAAAGTCATCTGCGAATTTGATAAGATATCTTTCAATTATTAAAATTCCTTCACATTTATTAAGATTATTGATACAATCTAAGTAAAACAGAAGAACTTCAAATAAAGCCATTACATACTGCATTTTATCATTTACTTATTTATACATACAACCAGTAATTTACAAAAATGTTTTCTAATAACCAGTTTTTATATAAACTAATAACCTTAAAAAACTAAAAAGCTAAAAAAATGACAAGACCAAGAAAAGAAAGAAAAAAACACTTTCTAACCCCAAAAGGTTTACATCTTGCATCAGTGATGAAGAAAGATGATAACATCCACACATACAGTTTAGAAAATATGGAGTGAATATTATTAAAATAAGCCATATACAATGTATAAACCATGGTGTTGCATAGGAAAAGAAAAAAGAAAAAAGAAAAAAAAATTCCTGAGGGATGAAGGTATTACACATATTTTGGTGATTGATAAACAGAGACTAAGTCTTCTGGTCTCATGATAAATTCTGAAGTGTAAAGGTATGACAGAAGTTTCTGATTTTTGAGAACTTTAATATTAGTGGTTATATTAGAAGTACTGTCAGAGCAGGATGAGAGAGTATAAGAAATATTACTAAAGTGGTTGAAATCGAAACTAACCTATACATATGAAATTTATTATTTTCTTTGTTTAGCAATATGAAATAATATTTTACAAGATCACCTAATTCAGACTTTACCAAATTAGATTCATACCCAGAACTGTCTTACTCCAAACTACAAGTTTTTAATCACTATATTGTCTTCTCTGTATATAACAAGTTTATAAGGGACCAACATAATGTGATATACACATAATCTCTCTTGTTTGGGAAAGGTTAGTATGTGGTATATTAGCATTTCTAGAATAGGGGATAGTTTGCATTATCTTTTAATCAATATTCCCTCAATATCATTTCTCCAAACTGAGATTTTGATAAATCTTCAGAGAAGTTAAACATATGATTATACTCTCTGTCAAACACTTACTTGAAAACTATTACATAAGTCATTCACTGAACACATACTCAGCTGAGGAGGAATAATATCCTTTCATGAAAGCTGAACAGCTTCAAAATGAAAACATCTGAATTGAAGAACATCCAACCTATGTTCAGATATAAGATTTGGCAATGCCTCCAGGCATGGCAGTCAAAATTAACCTCAGAAAATGGTTGTGAATTTACTTTACTGCACAGCTGACTTGAGAATGAGTTCATGAAGTTGTTTCGTATTGCATGGCTGAACTGTTTTTATGTTGAACATTTTTGAATGCAAGTATAAATTGATGTCTGCCTGAGCCAACATTAAGATCTGTAAACCTATGGAAAATTTCAAGGAAAAAGAGTGAGCAAGAATGTTAAATACTACAAGAGAGTTTCAATAAGATAGGACTGAAGAGTGCTCAATGGACTTGGTGCTAAAAATCATTGATAACCTTAGTGAGAAAGTTTTAGTAGAAAATTTGAGTGTAAGAGCCACATTAAAATATTTCAGGAAATCAGAAATAAAAATGTAGACTGAGAGCAAAGGTTTCTCTTTTTAAAGGTTGGCTATAAAAAGAAAAATAATTGAGGTTATGGCAGGATTCTTTTTAAGGTGTCAAAAACTTAAACCCATTTATGTGTACAGATAAAGAAACTAATTGAAAAGGAAATACACAGTAGAGACTAGAAAATTAATGCATTTCTTTTGCAAAAATAACAAGAAAGTTCAGTCTCAACAGTGCAGAGACAAAATCTGGCTTTGCGTAGGAAGATCATCTCTTTGGAGAAGGCAAAAAATGAAGAAATCAAGATAAATACACAGTAAATAAATTGATATATGAGTCATTAAATCAATGGATACATGCCTGAAATCCTCTGTGTTACAGGAGTAAGATTGCTATCTGGTCTGAGATGGATAAAGCTGATTTTGAAAGCATTAGGAAATATACTTAGAAAAGCCTATGATGAAATTGTAAAAAAACCCCAAAAACTTATGGATTTTGTTAGTAATATTCCTTTGCCATTATCTAAGAGTCCTTGTGACTGAGAATATGATAATCAGAGTGGTATAATCTTTCACATTGATCATTCTACAATAACTGCTGGAACAATGAAGGCTAATGGTTAAAAATCCAGTAACTTTTTAGATTTTTAACTCACAACCAATATTCCAGCCCAGTTTTCCCACAGCTGTGCATTAGTGAATTGGTTAATCATACACATAATAATAAAATGGTATTTTATATACTTGTACACTTCTCCTTGCCTATATTATCCCCAGGAACTCTATTAAGGAAAGTGATTTTAGGTAAGACAAAATTTTGAGCTTTTGACTATAATTTCAGCAGGTATAATGAATAGATTCTGTATAAATTTTGGGATTTAACTTAGAAAAGGAATGTAAAAGAGAGACAAGAGAGTTGAAGAAGAATGAAAGCACTAGAAGTCTGAGTAAGGCTGTTGAATCAACTGATAGCAGTTAATATATAAGATAATGGAAAAGATAAGTGGTTGAAATCAAAGAATGATGTAGACTTAATGTAAGGGTGGAGTGATTAAAAATATAACAAGGTCTTAAGTACATTCATTGTTGACTTTAAGTCCCCCATTCTATATTTCCCACTCTCTAGTTCTCATGTTCTTGTATAAGCTCTTCCTCTTGAGTGTGGGCTTAACCTAGTGATTTGCTTTTAATGAATATAATATGGCAGCAGGGATGATTTCTCTTATATTAACTCCCTCTATTCTCCTCTTCTCTCCCCTTCCCTCTCTTCCTTTGTCTCTTCTCCATTCTCCTCTCTCTCAGAGGAAGCTGACATGCTGTGAACTGTCCTATGGAGAAGCCCATTGGGCAATCAATTGGTATCCTAGGCCAGAAGTAAGCAAAGACTTGAGGCCTCCCAACATCCATGTGAGAGCCTGAAAAAGCAGGTCCTCACCCAGTGAAACACTGAGATGACTGAACCTCAGCTGACAATGCAGCCACAGCCTATGTGAGACCCTGAGAGAGAGACACCTAGTCAAGTTTCACTCAGATTTTTGGTCCACAGAAACTGAGTTAATAAGTGTCATTTTAAGCCATTGTGTTGTTAAGCATCTCGTTATACATCAATAGATAAATAAACCAATTGTAAACAGCTGAAGTGGAATGGAAGGGAATGAACGGAACCGATCAAGTAAAAATCCTGTGAGGTAAAGTTTTTTAAAAGGTTAGCATTATGAGTTGTGATGATACTTAGCTAGGTGGCCATAATATAACACAAGAAAAAATATCTATACCAACCTCATACCATTATTATGACTAGTTTAGATACTGCATTACATTCTTAGTAAACTGACATATCAATCAGGAAATATTAATGATGACCATAACACTGCTTATGTTTTGAAGGAGCTTATAATAATATTATTTTTTCTGTCCACCTTTGTTAAAATGCTGAAATAGGAAAGGAATAAAAAGGCAAAAACAGAACCTTTAATATTATTAAGGTTTTTATTAAGGACTGTGATCTAAGTGAATGGCAGTCACAGATTTCCTAATACAAAATCCCAGACAACTTACTCACCCAGTTATAGATAACTCTAGATAATGTCATGCATCTCCATGTGCAGTTGATTTGTATAAAACTTGTGCTATGAAGAAGAGCAAAATATGGGCTCTCAATAATCTGTCTTGCAAAATTAGAGAAAAAGAAATGGGTCAAGCTACGCATTCCTAGGTCCACTTTCAAAGCCACTAACAAAATATCACTTGCCTTCCTATAAAGAAGAAGGGAGAAAGGGAGATATCAGAAGTCTTCTAATGGAATACCCTCCATATGAAAGGAAATGTTACAAGTGAGGAATAACTATCTTTTTAAAATGTTTATATTTTATATAATGTCTGAAATTGGCAAAAACTCTGTAAAATTATCTGTTCAATAAATATTTTGAATAAAATAATGAATTATAAAATAGAATATTGTAAATTAAAATAAAGGGGATAACTTCTGCCTCCTGTTTGAGATAGAAAAATCTGGAAAGTGAAGTGTTCCAATCCCACTCATAACATAAAAGCCAGATCACCTTTGAAAAAGTACCTTTTCTTGAACTTCTAAGAAAATTGAATGAGAAGGACAACCAGCTATCCTGAAGTTTAAAGAAAGAAAAGCAAAACAAGGAGTTACAAGTCACAAGCACTTGCATGTATGCTATATATTTATATTGCAATATAAAAACTGCCAAGGAAAAAGCAGGTAATATTCTCAATAAATTATTAAAGACAAATGTGGGCTATTATGAGGGTACATGAACTCTGAGAGCTTCAGATGCAAGATCCACATCCACACTTAGACTCTTCTCCATGAACCTACTTTTGTACTGTTATTGACTGAATATGTCACCCCCAAATTCCCAAGTTGAAGTCTTAACCCACAATGTGATAACTATTTGGAGGTGGGGCCCACGAGAAGTAATTAGGTCATGAGAATAAAGCCTTCATGTATTAGATTAGTGTCCTTATAAGCAGAGACATGAAAGCATAGTCTCTTTCTGTGTTCTATGTCATGTAAGTGTACAAAAAGAAGACAGCCATCGGCAAAGGAAATGAGCCCACACTAAACACTAGTTCTGCCACCACCTTTAAAACGGTAAAAAATAAATGTTTGTTGTTTAAACCACATAGTCTATGGTTATTTGTTAGAATAGCCCAAAATGACTAAGACAGGTACTCATGAAAAAGACTGGAGTCAGGAAGAGAGACCAGAGAACAGATTCCTTGTTGTGTAAACCTGGAGGAGGGGAGCAGCACATAATGTTTGCAAAGGGATAATACTTCAGAAGAATCCTCACTTCTTTCTCCTGTATGGCATAAAAGCTCAAGCTACTAGGAGAAGAGTAGCAAACCGTATTCCCTTGGAATACAGGTTAAAGTCCATTGCAGCTGAGAGAAGAGATTAAAAAAAAAAAATAAATGAACTCCATCTGCTCCTGGGAGATGGAAAGGAAAATCTCCTGGGCCCACTCCATTAAAGATGAACAAGTAGAGTAATGGCAGGATCACTGAGAAGACCTTATCCTCATAATTTGGATATACAAGGTCTCACTAAGTCTAAAGCTAAACCAGGAAAACAGAAAAGTTGCTACATCCCCAGTGAGTGATGTTCTTTCTGAGGAATGAACACAAAGGAAGACCTAAAACTGAGGGTAGAACAATATTAATTAAACTCTCAAACAAACCAGCTCCCACACTAAGAACAAGATAACACAAGAGGAATTCAAAGTGTGGTATGGTGAGAATACCATACCAACAACAAAATCAAAGCCAGATTAACTCCAAAGTAGACTGACTCAACATCTCACATAAAAGACCTAGCAGAAAAAGAAATGTGTTCACCTGCAGGCATAGATAGTATTCACCTTAGTCTCTGTTTACTTATATAAGATATCCAGCTTTCAACCAAAAATTACAAAACACACAAAGAAACAAGAAACAAAACACTTAATTGAGAAAGTAATCAACAAAAATGAACTCAGATACACTCCAGTTGTTGAAACTATCAGAGAGAAAATATTTAAAAACTTAATAAAAGTATATTAAAGGCTCTAGCAGAAAAGGTGAACATGTAAATAGATGAGAATTTCAGTACAGACATAGAAACAAAAAGAAATAAATTGGAAAATTAAGAGAGGAGAATGTTGTGACTTTTCAGTCACAGAGCTCTACATGCTGAATGATGCACTCTTCCCCTGTGGAACCACTTGAAAAAGCTTTGAGGATCATTTTCTGAAAATCTCTTCCCCTTATAGTTCATTTGCATTTGACCAAGGGTCTCTATTCTTTTACCTATATGAAGAAATATCAGTATGAAATTCAGACATAGTGAACCAAAAGGGAAAACTTAATTACTTACATATTCTATCTCTACCTATTTATCACTATATATGGCTTGCCTAGGACTTTCTACCTAGTTTCCCATACTAACTATGTGTCTTGGGGTGGATGTATTGTCTAGTTCACATAACAGATCTTCTCTAATTTTAGCCATGGTATTTGAGTCAGGGATGGTTTGGGGAACCAAAGCAGCGTGATTAGGGTTCTTACTAATCTGACACATATTTTATGGAATACAGAGTGTCCTCATTCCTCTTGGATTACTAGTTAGAAGAGTTATGCAATCTTGGATTTTCTTAACCTTATTTGCCCATATTTGCAAAATAACTGAGAATAAAATAGCCAGAAGAAAGTAGCACTGAACAGAATCAGAGTGAGAAAGAAAACCCTTTATATTTTTGTCTGGGGTCTTTATTCTTTGGGTTGCCAGAAACCTGATAAATATCTTCATTTGAATAAAGATTTGAAATAAGAATGACAGTTCAAATAAAATTATAAAAACTACAGGACACATTTTTTTTTAAATCCTGGGGAAGTTTTAGCAAAACAAAATCAATACAAATGAAAGATTAGTCCATTTTCCTATATATAAAAATGTAAAAATCTTAAAACATACCAGAAAACAAGAAAGAACTGTAGGATGGGTATAATCTTTTGCCACAAATGTGACAGGGATTTAGTTTCCAAATAAGTGAAATTTATGACCTCAATGATAATGAAAAAGACGAATGCAAAATTTGTAACACAGATGAGGAAGTAAATTCCAATTCAGATCGGCACCTGCAAGCTGGGTAATCAGATTCCATAACTATATTATGAGAACATGTATAAAAATTATGGTTGATGTACAATTATTAATATAACATTTCAAAATTATAGGAGAGACTTGTCATTATTAGTGATAAGATGTCTCAAAAATTTATTTTTCTGTTCTCTAAGATGTTTTCAATTATGCAAATATAAGCTTATTTTAACAGGTCAAAAATTAAAAGACTATTAATCTTCCCCTTCCAATATCACGTTTATGATTTTTTAAAGAAAGTAACATGGTCCTTCTACATCTCTCACACAAATATATTTTATATTATATGTTTCTTTAATACATATTCGAGTCCACAAAATACCACTTTTAAGTCCTTTCAAAATAAAAAATATATATATTTTTTCTTGTCCATAACACGTTTCCTATATTCACATGTGTTAAATCTTGACTATATACACATTTACTAGACATATTACATATTAACTAGACAGTTAAATATTTTAAAAAATAATATTAGAAGAAACATGAATTATAATTTATCTCAAAAATATAATCTTAGGTGACCTAAATCAGTGCGCTTTAAACTGTAGTTTGAGAAAATTTCATCTCAGGAACTTGAGAAAAATGTGTATCCTTGGCCCATTCCATAGACTCTGATACTGTAGATCTTTCTTATTCACAGGAATAGGCATTCTTAACACAGAACCCACTTGTATCTGAGCTGATTAGACTTTGACAGAACTTTAAGACACACTACATAAAACCCTCTCTCCATTTTCAATCCTATAATAAAATCTACCAAATACTCAAAAGTCAAAGGAATCAATACATCTATGTAAGTATGTAAGTTGTCCATTCATTGACTTGTGTTTTGAGAAAATAAAGCCCATGATATAAAACTTATTTGTTATATAAAAATCCAACATGCAAATATATAGTTGTAACACACAACAGTTAGGAACTCAAACAAGATGCAGAGAGATTTGTTATGGTAGATGGGCTTTCTTAGAAGCTTTTCTATTTGCAAAACCAGGTATACCTTTTACTAGCTTGTTGTCAGATGATTTAGCAGATAATCCATTATTAATCTAATAATACACTGTGTAATTTACTGCCCTTAAGGCTGACTATAATAGTTTCTTATATAAGCCAGGCTGAATGACTGCTACTTAAATTGTTGTCAGTAACTGGTAGATTACACAGTTTAAAAATACTTTTATAATCATTCCAGTGCATTACTGTTTATATGAAACATTAATATCTAACCATAAAAATGAAGCTAAAATTGGATTACATAATTAAGATATTTAACTTAAAAATTTCCCTTTAAAGGCAAGTAATTATATGCATTATTTCATGCAGATGTGCAATAAATATGCCACCTTTTCAGAAAATTGCCTAATAGTTTCTTTCAATTCAAAGAGAAAGTATAAACCCCAGATTAATTTGTATAAACAAGATTACTTTGTTTAGATCAGAATATACATACTAGCTATTATAGAATATAAATGTAAACTATGTTGAATCATGAGTGTACATTACTGTGTCAGGATATTCATGAACAAAAGAACAAAAAAAACCCACTTTAGTGGTGATATAAACTTATTGATGGAGAATACATACTTTCTATTAAAGAAATGGGGAGGAAAAGCCTGGGATAGAAGTGAATGAGAAGGGCAGCTTCTGCATCAAAAATGGGATTAAGATGTGTGGCAGATATATTTCCCTTCGCAATTCTGGTTAGTGTCTTGCTTAATGATATATGTCCTTGTCTCAGTTCAACCACTAATTGAAATGATAACTCGGAAAATCACTGCTTAGAGCCTTCCCATCAGAAAATTGAGGTGTTTTTAGATATTAAAATGATGAAGACATAAGATAAATGTGTATTCAAGAATAATTTACGTATTTGGCCTTTTTATCCCAAATATCTGTATCCAAAATTATGTTCTTTCTCTCCCCACAAAATTGAGATGTGTTATATATAATCAAATTGAGATTAGAATGAATTTTCAGGTTCAATGATGTTAATAACAAGAAGACAATATTTAAGTGAAACATATATATGGAGATGTAAGAAAAGTAAATTGCAAGCAGATAAGAGAGCAAGTAAAAAGTCTCTGAGTTCAGAACACATTAAACTGACCAAAGAAAGTAAATAAATTTTGTTGTTCTAAAATGGGATAAGTTGAAATAAGTTTTGTTAAGAGAAGCCATACTGTAATTTATGATAAGGAATAATCAAATATGAGAGAGCTTGTTGGGAAATGGAGAAACATTCTGGATGCTAGTGAATGTAAACTTCAGGAAATGAAGTTTATGAAGGATTTAGGAAGGAAAGGGAAAGTTTCAGAAAGGTAAAAGTAGACAAACTAACATAAACCAATTTAGAGGTCCTTAAAATAGTCCGTGAAAAGACTATTTGGCATAAAGAGTGAAAATGGTCAGATATATATTTAGGAAATGGAGTACATGGTTTGATATTGGAGGAAAGGGAAGAATAAGAAAACTAGACCTCGTCTCACCTCCTCCAGCCCAAGCAGCTGCCTAAATAGTTTTTCCACCTATAAAGATAGCAAATCTGGTTGAAGAGCAAATGTGGTGAGCTGGGGCATGGAATTTAAAGTACTTTTTATTCCTTCCTTTTTTAAAAAAATCTTCTTTTCCTTCTTTTTAATGAAATTAAGGTCTGTATTTTATATCCAATTGAAATGTTAAGTAGACAGTTGCATATAAGAAACTAAATGTTGCATATAAGAAACTGTTGTTCATGAGAGAAAATGTTCAGAAGCTATAAATTTAATTGCATCATTATACAGCTGACTTTTTAAAGCTGTAAAACTAGGTGAAATCTCCTACACAAGGGTACATGGAAGAGAGAAAAAGTTCGAAGGCTAATTCTTTATATGTTTTCCCATTTAGAAGTTGGGAAGAGGACAAAGAAAAATAATTTAAGCAAATATATATTTTTATGTCACATATCTGGATATTAAGTATGTTTTTTTATTTATACTTCAAATTCAGCTAAAATGCATCATGCTTCACAAGAATGAGTGAATGGAATGAATCTATAACCAGGCTGCATATCCTGAGAATAGTTCAGAATAAAGCATTTAAAAAGAGTGACAGCGCTTCTAATTCTGGCCACAATATTTTAGCCACCCTCTTAAAATCCTCAGAGACTATACATAGCACATAAATTGATGGTTTTCAGACTGTAGATAATATCTGGCCGTGCAGGACATCTGAGATACAGGAAATAGAGAATATAAGACCCATGAATGTCTCAGCTTACTGACTGGAGAGAGTATCCAGGGTACAGCCAAAAAGTTGCCAGGTTGAAGGCAAAAGTGTTTGAGGAAATAATGGCAAAATTTTCCCAAATTTTATGAAAATTATAAGCCCACAGATCCAAGAAGCTCAACAAAATCCAAGCATAAGAAATATGAAGAAAATTACATGAAAGCACATCATTGTCCAATTTTTCAAAACTATAGATACAAAAAAAACCTTAAAAGTAACCAGAGATAGAAGACACATTATATAAGAAGAGCAAATATAAAGATGAAAACAATTTAATACAAATGCAATAGAGCAACAATTTTATGGACTAAAGAAGAAAAATTTCGACCTAGATTCTATACTCAGTGAAAATATTTCCCAAAACAAAAGCAAAAATAAAGAGTATCTCAAACATGCAGAGAAGCTATAAGAATTTATCACCAGTAGATCTACACACAAAAAAATGTTAATAGAAGTCTATCGGGCAGAATAAACCAATAGCATATGGAAATCCATATCTTTACAAAGTAATGAAGAACACTAAAAATGGTAAGTAGGTAGATAAATATAAAATAATTTACTGTTAAATTTCCTTTAAGGATATTTATTTATAACAAAATAGGAACAATATATTGTGATGTTTATAACATATGTAGAAATAAGTGTATAAAAAACAGCACAAAATATATGGAGGTGGATATGGAAATATTCATTTTATTCATTTAAAGTTTAAGTGATACATTATTACTCGAAAGTATATTGTGATAAGTAGAAAGGTAACCTAAAACAAACACACACAGTGAATTACAGCTAATAAGCCAATAGCAAATAATATGTAATTTAAAAAAACTCCTTTAATTTTTTAAAAAGCAGAAAAAAAGAGAAAACTAAGACAAAATGAAACAAGGAAAACATGCAGCAAATTGCAGATACAAATGCAACAAGATCCATAGTCAAATTAAATGCGAACAGGCTAAGTACCCCCATTAAAAAACATAGGTTGTCAGTGGAATGACTCTATTAATGTAAAATGCTGTCATTTGAGAGAAAAATATTACTAAGGATAAAAAGGGTCATTTAATAATGATGAGAGAAATTCAGATATTAACAATTCTAAATGTTTTTGAATCTAATAACAGACCTTCAGAATGCATGAAGAAAACACTGATAGAAATAAAAACAAAAAGACAAATCACTAGTAAATTATTTGCAAATGGCTAACAGAAAAATTAAACAGAAAATCAGTAAGGAAGAAGGCTTGAACATCATACTTAGCAGCAAAACACTGAGGGCTTTCCACTAAAATCAGGAACAAGACAGGGATATTTGCAAGAAATAAAATTATCTTTAGTAACAGGTGACATGATCATCTACTAAGAAAACCTTATGAACTTAGATTTGTGTATGTTGAACCATCCCGGTATCCCAAGGATAAATCCCACTGTGTTCATCAGGAATATTCACCTGTAGTTTCCTTCTATTGTCCTTGTCTGGTTTTGGTATCAGAATGATGCTGGCCTTATAAAGTCAGTTTGGAAGTTTTCCCTCTTCTTCTATTTTTTGGAAGGATTGGTGTTAGTTTCTTAAATGTTTGGTAGAATTCACCAGTGAAGTCCCATGGCCTGGGCTTTCCTTTGCTGGGAAGTTTTTGATTACTTGTGCAATCTTGCTATTTATTATTGGTTTATTTAGATTTTCTATATCTCCATGATTCAGCTGTGGTAGTGTGTAATTTGTAGGCATTTATCAATTTACCCTAGGTTAGCCAGTTTTTTTGACATGTGATTATTCATAGTAGTCTGTTGTGATCATTTTTTCTTTCTGTGGCTTTAGCTGTATTTTCTCCTCTTTCACACTTTGAGTCTTTTTCCATAGTCTAGCTATGATTTTGTCAATTTTGTTTATTTTCTTAAAATGCAAACTTAGTTTCCTTAATTTTATCCATTGCTTATTTTAATCTCTAGTTCATTGATTTCTTATTTAATCTTTATAATTTTCTTCCTTTTGTTAATTTTGGGCTTAGCCTTCGAGTTCCTGAAGATGTAAAGATGAGTTGTTTGTGATCTTTCTTCTTTTTCAATGTAGACGTTTATCAATATAAGCTTCATTTTTAGTACTGACTTTGCTATATCCCATAAATTTTGATATGCTATGTCTTTTTTTAGATTATTTTAAATTTCCTTTTATATTTCATTTGTGATCATTGGTTGTTCAAGGCGATATTGTTTAATATACACATATTTGTGAATTTTAGTTTTCTTTCTCTTATTGATTTGTAGTTTCATTCCATGTTGTTGTAAAAGTTGTTTAGTATGATTTCAATCTTCTTAAATTTGTTAAGAATTGTTTTGTGATCTAACATGTGATCCATTCTGGAGAATGTTCCATGTGTACTCAAAATTATGTGCATTCCACTACTGTTGTGTGAAATGTTCTGTGTATGTCTAGTAGGTTCATGCAGTCTATAGTGTTGTTTGAGTCCACTGTTTCCTAACTAATTTTCTGTCTGAAATGTTCTATCCATCATTGAAAGTGGGACTGTGCATTCTCCTATTGTGTTAATTACTACTTCTCTCCCCACATTTATCAATGTTTGCTTTATATATTTAGGTTTCTCTAATGTTGGTTGCATATAAGTTTATAATGCTTATATCTTTCTGATTAATTTACTCTTTTATAATTACAAAATAACTTTCCTTGTCTCTTGTGACAATTTTTGGCAAAGTCTTTTTTGGTCCAATATAAGGATAGCTATCATCGCTCTATTTTGGTTACAATTTGCATGTAATATCTTTTACATTTCTTTATTTTAATCACATGTGTATCCTTAAATCTAAAGTGAATTTCTTCTAGACAGCATATAGGTGAATCTTGTATCAATTCATATACTCTGTCTTTTGACTGAGGAGTTTGATCCATTTATGTTTAAATAATTATTAATAGATAAAGACTTATTACTGACATTTTGTTAATTTTTTTTTGTCTGACTTGTAGTTCTTTCCTCTTCCTCTCTTTTTCTTTTGTGTATCTTACATAGGTATTTTCTTTGTGGTTACCATAGTACTTACATAAAACAGAAAATATACTACAATTACATAAAATATATTATAGATATTTTAAACTGATAATGTGATGTTTAATTTTATATGTCAAAATTGACTGGGCCAAGGTAGGCCCAGATAGTTGGTAAAATATTAGTTCTGGCTATGTCTGTGAAGTCATTTCCACATGAAATTAGCATTGAATTGGTGGACTCAATAAAGCAGTTTGCTCTTGCCAATGTGAGTAGTCATCATTCAATCCACTGAGGGTATGAACAGAAAGAAAAGGTGGAAAAAGAAGAATCTGGCCCTTTCTGCCTGGTTGTTTAAGTTGAAACATCGATCTACACTGCTCAGTGCTCCTGATTCTCTGTCCTTCAGACCCAAACTGGAATCTATATTATCAGATTTCTTGGTTCTTAGGCCTTTGGATTCAGACTGAATTATACCACAAGTTTACCTGAAACACCAGCTTGCAGATATCAGGCAGATCATGGGACTTCAGAGCTTCCATAATTGTATCAGCCAATTTCTCATAATAAGTATCTCCATGTATGTCCTATTGGTTCTGTTTCTCTAGAGAACTCTGACTTTCTTCCCACACATACACTTTATGTTGTATATGTCAAAATTTACATCTTTTTATACTGCGTATTCATTAACACATTTTTGTAGCTATAGCTATGATGAAACTTTTAGATTTTATACTAAAATTAAAAGTGATTTACATGTCACCATATGGTATCAGAGTACTCTATTGGTATATTTATTTACCTTTACCAGTGAGTTTTATATTGCATATGCTTTTGTGTTACTGTCTACCATCTTCTTATTTTACCTTGAAGAAATCTCTTTAGCATTTCCTCTGAGGCTGATCAATTGGTAATAATTCCACGGTTTGGTTGTCTAGAAAAGTGTTTATATCTCTCCTTCATCTCTGAAGGAGAGTTTTACCAGGTATAGCATTCTTCGTTGGCATTTTTTTTTTCTTTCTGCACTTTGTATATATCATCCCACTCCTTTCTGGCCTGCAGGGTTTCTGATGAAAAATCTGTTGATGATGGTCTTATGGATGTTCCCTTGTTATGTAAAAAGTCACTTATTCTTGTTGTTTTCAAAATTCTCTTGTCTTTGACTTTTGACAAATTGATTATAATGTGGTTCAATGTAGACTAATCTGGTTTTATCACATTCATGGATTTTTTGGGCTTCATGAATCTTGTTTATTATTTCCTTTTCCAGATTTGGGAAGTTTTTGCCCCCTAATTTTTTAAACAGGTTTGCCGTCCTTTTCTCTCTTCTCCTTCTGGGACTCTTATAATGCATATATTAATTTGCTTGATGATTTCTCATAAATCTCTTAGGCTTTTTTCACTCTTTTTTATTAGTTTTATATGTGTTCTTCTGACTTGAACATTTTAAATGATCTTCCTTTGAGTGTGCTAATTTTTTCTTCTGTTTGATCAAATCTGCTCTTCAGTTCTGTATTGAATTTGTCAGTTCTGTTACTGTACTCTTCAGCTATAAAATTTGTTTTTTTTTGTTTCTATTTATTTTTATATTTCCATTTTATCCATGTATAATTTTCCTAATTTTATTTATCTGTGTTCCTTTTTAATTCACTAAGCTATTGTAAGATGATTATTTTGATTATATTTTTTGCCAGGTAATTCATAGATATCCTTTTCTTTAGGGTCTATTACTGAAGATTTATTTTGTTCCTTTGTTTATGTCATGGTTTCCTGATTTTCTGTGTTTTTGCAGCTTTGTGTATGTGTCTGTGTATTTGAAGAAAGAGCCACCTCTCCCAGTCTTTATCTACTGTTTTTAACAAGGAAAACCTTCACTAATCATCCCAGAGAGAGATTCTGGGAGTCTCTCAAACCTTCCCTATGAATTTGCATTCTCTGGTTCTGTCCACATAAATATTTAAATAAAGAAGCTGAAAGGTTTCTTTTCCTTTTTACCCCGGGATCCCATAATCTCTTGCTACCTGCTGATGTCTGATTGCTATACCATGGGTCAGGATGTTAAGAGTCATATTTTACTTCTGTCCCTCTTTCCTTGTGGAGAAATTCTAAGTACTGTGACTTCTCCATATCTCACAGAACCAAGCTGGGTACAGTAAATCACCTGCCACATTTCCTTTGTTCTTAGCTACTCCCAAATGACAGATACTACCTTCCCCTCCTCAGGCAGCTCACCGATAGGCCAGAGATGTGTAGGCACACTCAACATCACTGCCCTTCTCCTGGGGAAGAAGCCTCATATCCTGTGCTTTCCCTCACTCTCACAGAGCTATGTCACCTGTAGTAAACAAGCTGTTTGCCCCATTTTTTGTCTTTAACTGCCTCCAGGAGTCCGACCCATGGCAACTCCATTAGTACTCCATGTGAAGAGAGACAAAAAACAGCCCCTCAGGCAGCACACTGAAATGCCAAAGACACTGGATTCATCCTATAATCTGTCTTTACCACTTAGGGGGAAGATGCAGACTGAACCCAGTCCTCTTCATTCCCGTAAGCCCCAACCCTCTAATTACATGGTCTTTTGGTCTTGACTAGTACACATCTTGAGTCATTTTCTTAGCCTAGATTATCCAGGGCCCACCATGCATCACCTTGCTAGCATAATCTATCTGTTGTTATTTGATTGGCTCATGATAAATGATAAAGACATTCTTACCACTTGGCAAATTCCAAGTGTTTAGAGGCTACCTCCCAGGAACTGAGGACAAAAGCCAACCAAGTTATTTATTATAAAGATCCTCTGCTTGGCATCTTACAGGGTTGAAATTAAGGTGTTGGCTACCCATGTCCTCATTTAGACACTAGATGAAGGAATAAGGTGCTTTTAATCTCCTTCATGTTATTGCAAAATTCATTTGTTTATGGTTATGTAACTGAGGTTCATAGTTTTTCACTAGCTCTTGGCTGGAGACTGTTATTGACATCTAGTGTCCACTTCTGGGTCCTTTCAAGCATGGCCCACTCAACAATGTGGCAATTTGCTCCTCAGGTCAGCAGCTAAATCTCTGCTGCTGTGAGTACCTTTTAAAGGCTCAACTGATAATATATGGTCCACATAGAATAAACTTTCTTTTGACTATTTCAAAGTCAACTGCTTATGGACATTAATTACATCTGCAAAATTCCTTTGGCCATATTACAGGAATATTTATCATATTCACATTTGTTACTGGTTCTCAAGTAACTGGGGAAGAGTTTATAGATATTATATAACTAGTGGGTGAGAATTTTAGAATCTATCTTCTCCACCTACCACAACCACTCTGGAAAACAATTTGTCAGTTAAAATTAGACACAGCAATTGCACTTCTGGGCATTTATCTTAGAGACGTTAAAATTATATTCACAAAATATACTGTTCATGAATGTCATACCAGCTTCATTTCTAATAGCTTGACTCAAAAAACACAAAATAATTTAAATATTAATCTTCAGTTAAACTTACCAAAGGTGAATAATCTATAGAGAATAGACATAGCAAAAGAATGAATATTTCTAAAAGAGTAAACTCCTAAATGGAACAGGAAAGTACAGAGAGAGGTGCCATGGTGGTTAACAGGAATTAAAAAAGACTAGTGTGGTTTAATCTCAAAAAAAAAAAAAAAAAAAAAAAACAGAAAAAGGAAAATAATGAAAGATGAAGTTAAAGTCATGGGTATAGACCAAATTATAGAATGTCATGGAGACCAAATTAAATTTTTAGGATAAAATCATGAAGTTAATTATCTATAAGGTTGCAGGAAGATAAAAGTAAACAGATTTAAAATAGTAACTTTTGGTTTATAACTCAATGAAAAGAACCTCTTTCAATACCATGAAACCCATACTGATATAATGAAATAAATAACTTAGAAACATTTTACTAAAGAAAATATAAACTCATAACATATAATTTTACTTTTTTAATATAATTAAGTCTATCTAAAGTATCTTTATGAAATATTAATTTGCCATATGATAAAATGTAGCCGATTAAGCTATGGGCTTCATCTTTAACATCAAGTGATATCTAAACCCTTAGCATTTTCATCAATATCTCAGATAATGAATCAGGTATATGTGAGTAATAAGCATAATAAAATAAATGTCTCCAATGATCTTTACAATATACAAAGAAAACAGAAAGGATGAAGGAAACAGAAAAAGAGAGGAATATTAAAATATTCAAGAGCTGATACAATAGAAACCAGCTAAAAGAGAGTGGTAGTTTTTTTAGTTCAATGCTGTTGTAATTGTTTAAATGAATGAGTTTGTTTTATCACTCATGTGTATACATGTGAATACAGATATTCACACTTCAATATTTCTTAAATTAGAATGTTTGCAATCATAGTTGGTTAAGAGAATACATGTGCTAACTTAGTCTGAAATTCTTGTATTGACATTAATAATATGAAGAATATGCTAACATCAGCTATTAGAAAAGGGGTATCAGTAGGCTGAAGAATTTCAAAAGAAAACAACAGTATTGTTGAGAAATCCTGCATGATAAATGCTCTTCAAAACACAGGAGAAAATATTGCACAAAACACACAGAGTAGACACACCAGAATCAATAACCAAATCAGAATATCCAGAATATAAATATAGAAAAGATTTAGGTATAAAAGTTCATTTTATTATGGATACAGAAAAGATATAGGTATAAAAGTTTATATTTTATTAAACTTTTTTCTGATATATTTTTAAGTAAGCACAAGGGTGATGTATTATAAAAATATATTTGTTAGTCTAAAGTTTCTTTCAGAAAGTATAACATATGTTATAGGAAAATTGTGTAATTGTTTAGTTTCCAATGTTTCTGAATTGTTTTTGGTAGCAAATTAAATTGTGGTGTATGTTATATACTCTATGACATTTTGGACAAACATTGTATTGGGTAAGTCCTGAACATATGCAGTCCTGGGAAAGGAATAAAACTGAAAAATCACATGCCACATATAGAGATATTTAAGTTATTTACCAAACTATTACGTAAAATATCTATCTTCTTATTTTGATAAATACATCTTAATTATCATTCAGAAGGCTCACACTGCCCTTCTCTTTCTACTTCTAGTTCACTCCAATACCATCAAGAGCCTTCCATTCACTCATGCCTACTCATCCAAACTCAGTCTACAGTGTGGTCTTTACACAACTACAGACAATTCCCCTTTGAACAACCTAGTGAAATTAGGCTTAGGCCTATGTGGGAGTTCTGACCTATAAACTGCTGACTGGCTTTGGAGAGTTTAGCCTTCCTATTCTATAATATTGTTGCCTCCTTATCCATCTGTGTAGCTAAGTGGTCTTTAGGCTCCTTGAACTGATACTAGCCTCTCCCTCAATTACATGATCTAGATAACAGCTCACAGAGTCACAAGTAATTGCATGTTCCTGATAAGAATTCCTCGGTGCTCCTAATTATAAACAGTCTCTCTTATATCCCAATTCCTTCCCCTGGTATAACCCTTAGATCAGTGGCATCAGGGACTGGCACTCCTATGAGAATCTAATGCCTGATGATTTGAGGTGGAGCTGAAAAGGTGATGCTAGTGCTGGGGAGCAGCTGCAAATATAGGTGAAGCTTCGCTTGCTTGCCCACCATTCACCTGCTGTGCAGCACAGTTACTAAAAGCCCACGGATCGGTACCCTGTATGAGGCCCCGGGGTTGGCGACTCCTGCCTTAGGCACAGTGCTTACCAAAAGCTCCTTCTTTTTGGTTTGAATTGACTAATCTGGCCTTAGCCTGGGAACTCCCAAAACACTCCAACCACAGATCCTAATAAAGGCACATGCCTCAGGTCCTGCTGCTTGCTCTCTGCCTGTACCCTGCTTTGACCTACCTGTGTGGCCACCTAAGGTGTGTTATTTGTGATCTTTGTTGAGCCATGGCTCACCCTGACTTGACGGCTCTACTTAACACATGTTAATTTCATAAATATTACAACACTGGCAAAGAAGCTGGCATAGACCCTGGAGCCAAACTGAGGCCGATTTTGAGCAGAGACTACCTCCAGTGTGTCTACAATGGGGAGACTGTGCTCATTAAGTTGTACACTCTCCCCTTGGCTCTGTAGAAAAGAGCCAAAAAAGAACTAGAGTGAGAGCCTCAAATATGTCAGGGCGAACTCAGAAACTCTAAGCACTTCTTGGCCAGGTCAAAGGGTGACACTGTAAAGTATAATGTTAGAAAATTAAATAAAAGTTTATTGGGGTAACATTGGTTAATAAAATTATATAATTTCAGGTGTACATTATAATTTGACATCTGTATATTCTATTGCATGTTTACCACTCAAAGTCCAACTTCCTTCAGCTATGGATATTTGATCCCCTTTACCCACTTCATACTCCCTATACCCCTATATTTGATCCCATTTACCCCGTCTATCTCCACCCTCTTCTCTCACCCCCTACCCTCTGGTAACCACTGGTCTATAGTCCATGTCCATGAGTTTCTGTTTGTCTTCTTTATTTGTCGCTTTTAGGTTTATATCACACATATAAGTGATATCACGTGATTTTCAACTTTTTCTGTCTGGCTTATTTCGCTTAGCATGATTATCTCAAGATCCATCCATGTTGTCGCAAATGGCACTATTTCGTCTCTTCTCATATATGTACCACAGCTTCTTTAACCAATCATCTATTGTAGGACACTTTGGTTGCTTCCATGTCCTGGCCACTGTGAACGATGCTGCTATGAACATTGGTGTGCAAATATCTTTTTGGATATGGGTTTTCAAGTCTTTGAGATAAATACCCAGCAGAAGGATTGCTGGATCATATAGTAGATCAATTCTTAGTTTTTTGAGGAATCTTCATACTGTTTTCCATAGTGGCTGTACCAATATGCAGTTCCACCAGCAGTGTATGAGGGTTCCTTTTTCTCCTCATCTTCACCAGCATTTTTACTTTCCTTTTGATTATAGCTATTCTAACAGGTGTGAAATGGTATCTCATTGTGGTTTTGATTTGCATTTTCCTAATAGCTAGCGATGTTGAGCATCTTTCATATAGTTGATGGCCATTTGTATGTCTTCTAGGGGGAAGTGTCTGTTCAGGTCCTCTGCCCATGTTTTTATTGGATCGTTTGATTTTTTGTTGTTATTGAGTTGTGTGGGTTCTTTGCATATCTTGGATGTCACATCCTTATCAGATGCATTGCTTACAAATATATTTTCCTATTTTAAAGGGTGTCTCTTTACCTTGTTGATTTCTTTTGCTGAGCAGAAGCTTTTTAGTTTGATGTAGTCTCATTCTTTTATTTTTGCTTTTACTTCTCTTTTGATGTCAAATTCATAAAATCTCTTTAAGTCTAGGTCCTTGAATTTCATTCCTATGTTTTCTTCTATGCATTTTATTGTTTCAGGACTTATATTCAGGTCCTTAATCCATTTCAAGTTCATTTTGGTGTGTGGCGATATACAACAGTCTAGTTTCATTCTTTTGCAGGTGGCTTTCCAGTATTCCCAGCATTGAAGAGGCTTTCCTTTCTCCACTATATGTTTTGGGCTCTTTTGTTGAAAATTATTTGCCCGTGTAAATATGGGTTTACTTCTGAACTCTTGATTCTATTCCACTGGTCTGTGTGTCTGTTTTTCTGCCAATACCATGCCATTTTGATTACTGTCGCTTTGTAGTATAATTTGAAGTTGAGCAGAGTGATGCCTCCTGTTTCGTTCTTTTTTCTCAGGATGGCTTTGTCAATTTGGGGTCTTTTGTGTTTCTATACAAATCTGATGATTTTTTGTTCTATATCTTTTTTAAAAAGCCAATGGGATTTGATGGAGATTGCATTAAATCTGTATAATGCTTTAGGAAATTTGGTCATTTTAACTATATTGTTTCTTCCAATCCAAGAACACAAAATATCTTTCCATTACTTTATATCTTCTTCTATTTCTTGTAATAGGATCTTATAGTTTTCATTACATAGGTCCTTCACATGTTTCGCTAAATTTATTCCTAGGTATTTTATTCTTTTGTTGCAATTGCAAAAAGAATTATTTTTTCCACTTCTTTTTCTGACACATCATTATTAGAATATAAGAATGCTATGGATTTTTGAACATAGATTTTGTATCCAGAGACTTTACTGTATTTGCTTACTGTTTGTAGTAGTTTTCTTGCAGAGTCTTTAGGGTTTTCTATATATAGAATCATGTCATCAGCAAATAGTGACATTTTGACTTTGATTCCTATTTGGATGAATTTTATAATTTTTCCTTTGTTTGACTGCACTCACTAGGACCTCCAATGTAATATTGAATAACAGTGGTGATAATGGACAGCCTTGCCTTGTTTCTGATCTTAGAGGGAAGGTTTTTAGTTTTTCACCATTAAGTATAATGTTGGCTGAGGATTTGTCATATATGGCCTTTATTATGTTAAGGTACTTTCCTTCTATACCGATTTTGCTGTTTTGGTCATAAATGGATGCTGTATCTTGTCGAAGGCTTTTTCTGCATCTATTGATATGATCACATGATTCTTATTTTTTAATTTGTTTATGTGGTATATCACATTAATCAATTTGCGTATGTTGAGTCATCCCTGTGCATTTGGGATGAAGCCCACTTGATCGTGGTATATAATCTTAATATATTGCTGAATTCGGTTCGCTAGTATCTTATTTAGGATTTTTTCATCTGTGTTCATGAGAGATATTGGTCTGTAGTTTTCTTTTTTGTGTGTTATCCTTACCAGGTTTTGGTATCAGGGTAATATTGGCCTCATAAAATGAGTTGGGAAGTATTGCCTCCTCTTCGAGTTTTTGGCAGTGTTTGAGGAGAATAGGTATGAAATCTTCTTTGAATGTATGGTGGAATTCACTGGTAAAGCCATCTGGTCCTAGACTGTTACTTTTTGGTAGGTTTTTGATGATTGTTTCAATTTCCATAATGCTGATTGGTCTATTTAGATTTTCCAGTTCTTCTTGATTCAATCTAGGAAGACTATTTTTCTAAGTAATGGTCCATTTCTTCTAGGTTATTAAATTTGGTGTTATATACTTTTTCATAGTATTCTTGTATGATCCTTTGTATTTCTGCTATGTCAGTCGTAATTTAATTTCCCCTATTTCATCTCTGATTTTGTTTATAGCTGTGTCCTTTCTCTTTTTTCTTCAGTGAGTCTAGCCAAGGGTTTGTCAATTTTATTAACCTTCTCAAAGAACCAGCTCTTCATTGCATTTATTTTTTTTTCTATTTTTTTGTTTGTTTTCAATTTCATTTATTTCTGCTCTAATTTTATTTTTTCCTTCATTTGTTCTTTCATTTCTAATTTTTTAAGCTGAAGCGTTAGGTTGTTTATTTGGGCTCATTCTTGTTTTCGGAGATAGGGCTGTAATGATATGAGCTTTCCTTTTATGACTGCTTTTGCCATGTCCCAAAAGTTTTGATATGTTGTCCTATCATTATCATTCATTTCTATGTATCTCTTGATCTTATTTCTTCTCTGACTTAGTTATTCTTCAGTAGCACGTTGTTTAATCTCTATGTATTTGTGGTTCTTTTTGCAGTTGATCTCCAATTTCAGAGCATTATGATCAGAGAACATGGTTAGTATGATTTCACCCCTCTTATATTTGTTGAGGCTATCTCTGTGTCCCAGTATGTGGTCAATTCTTGAGAATGTTCCATGTGCACTAGAGAAAAATATATAAGCAGTTTTTTGGGGGATGGAAGGCTCTGTAAATGTCATTTAGGTACCGTTGGTCTCATGTGTCATTTAAGAATGTTATTACCTTATTGATTTTCTGTTTGGATGATCTATCTGTCCATATATGACAGTGGGGTATTTAGGTCCCCTACTACAATAGTGTTTTGGTCTGTTTCTCTCTTTAGTTCTGTTAGTAATTGCTTTACATATTTTGAGGCTCCCTGATTGGGAGCATAGATATTAATAAGTGTTATGCCTTCTTGGTGCATGATACCCTTTATCATTATGAAGTATCCCTCAGTATCTTTCTTTACATTTTTTTTTTAAATTTTGAAATCTATTTCATCTGATATTTGTACCATTACTCCCACTATTTTCTGAATGCCATTTGCTTGAAATATCATTTTCCACCCTTTCACTTTGAGTCTATATTTGTCTTTGGAGCTGAGATGTGTCTCCTGAAGACAGCATATGGTTGAGTTTTGTTTTTTGATCCATTCTTCAACTCTGTGCCTTTTTATTGGTGAATTCAGTCCATTTACATTTAGAGTGATTACTGAAATCTGAGGTTTTTTTATAGCCATTTAATCTTTTGCTTTCTGATAGCTTGGTGTTTCCATTGCTTCCTTTTCTTTGTGTTTGTTTATTTTCGCTGGCTTTTGTGGGTTTTCCCTCTGGTTCTTGTTTTATGTTATATACTTTAGTTCTGAATATTCTGTGTGGTTAACATTATGAATATGGAAGAGATAGTTATATAATACATTATATATATATATATATATATATATATATATATATATATATAGTCATCCATTTTCTTCTGTGCATGCCTTATCTCCATTCTCCTTTGCGAATTTGGATCTTTGAATCCTTCCCTTTTCAATCATTGTTATCTCAATTTGTCCCTATGTATGCTGAAATTTCATTAATACCTTGCTATAGCAATTCTCTTCTTATTAAGATTATAATGCCCTGTTCTTAATAAGGGTTACACTCCTCTGCTTCTATTTGCCTGATAGTCACTTTACTTCTAATTATGTTTTGTTTGTGTTTTTTTTTTGTCATTTTGTTTTAGGCGAGCTGACCTCTTTCAGTATTTCCTGTAGTGCAGGCCCCGTAGTGGAGAATTCTCTCAATTTTTGTCTATCTGAGAATGTCTTAATTTCTCCTTTATACCTAAAGGAGAGCTTTGCTGAATACATTATTCTAGGCTGTTAGTTCCTTTCACTTAATAGTTTAAATATTTGATTCCATTCCTTTCTGGCTTATAACGTTTGTGCTGAGAAGTCTGAGGATAATCTAATGGCTTTTATTTTGTAAGTTACCATTTTTTTCTCCCTGGCTGCCCTGAGAATTCTGTCTTTGTCATTGATTTTTGATAATTTTAAACAACATTTCTTAGTGAAGACCTTTTTGGGTTGACTAATTGGGTTTTCCGTTGACTTCTTGAATTCCAAGCTCCAGCTCATTCCTTAGATTTGGGAAATTCTCGTCAACTATTTGTCTGAAAATGCTTTCTAGTCCCTGTTCCTTTTCCTCCCCTTCAAGAATGCCCATTATGCTTTTGTTTCCTCTCCCAATGGTATCAGCTAATTCTTGAATTTCTCTTTATTTTTCATTCTTCCATTTCTCTCTTCTTCCTTCTGGCTTATTCCTACATTTCTGTCTTCGATATCATCGATCCTTTCCTCCATTTGGTCGACTCTATTTCCCAAGTTTGCTAATTCATTTTTCAACTCTTGCAGTTTTTTTTTTATTATTATTATTCCACAAGTTCTATTCTGTTCTTTTTGAGAGTTTCGATTTCCTTGCTCTGATCATGTAGTTATTTTTTTCAATTCCTGAATGTGTTGATATGACTCATTTCAGAACTCACTGAGTTTTTTCAGAAATACCACCCTGAATTCTCTATCATTTAAGTTATACATTTCTATGTCTGTAAGCTTATTTTCTGGAGATTTTTCTCTTTCTTTCTAAAATGCCTTGTCACCTTGGTTGTTCATGGTGTTTAATGGACTATTTCTCCTCTTGGGCATTAATGGACATGTATTCTGCTTTTTTTCCAGAAAGATGTATTATATAAAGGTCTCTCTCTTCAGCTTGTTGCAAAGAGGGTGCTTTTTTTGGGTTTCCAGTGGGTGGCGTCTATGCCTCTTGGATCTCTGCTTTATATAAAACCTTAAAAATGCCTTTATATAATGCCTGTATTTTCTTGTAAATATTTAATCATGCTTGCTACACTCAGTTTCAGTCCCTGTCAGTGTTAGCAACAGTCTACTCAGCAGTGTTTGCTCAGATTCCCCTGGGGCTCCACAGCAATTGGTTTCAGAAGGTATAGGGGGAGGGGTCCTCTGGGTTGGGAGTGATGGGGGTTGCGGCTCAGCCTCAGTTTTGCAACTATGGCTGGTAAAAATCAACTGTTGTTTCTCTGCCATCCCCGCTTTTCTGCCATTCCTGTTTCTCTGCCTTCTGCCCTGATGACTACACACTGCCGCTGGCTACGTGGAACTCATAAACTCTCCCAAGCAGGGCTGCGTAGGGAAGTCGCCACACTTTCTCCCCTCCCCCTACAGGGAGCTCTGGCACCTGCTAGAGGCAGCTTCTTTATTTCTACCAGTCTACCACCCAACATCTGAGATTCTGACCTGTGGTAGTTCTTATGAGCAGACATGCTGGCGTGCAGTTTAGGTGTTTTTTTGTTGCATTTTAGATGTTCAGCTTATTATTGTTTCAAGGGGAGAGATCTGGGGACGTCTCTCACTCTGCCATTTTTCCTTTCAATCTAGATTTTTTTAAATGTTTATTTTTTAGTCAGTAGACATGGATCAGATATCTATCTATAGTGTGTAAAATAGCATTTAAATGTTGATATAATTTCTCCCAGGTTTACTTTTCCTCAGAACTGGATCCCATGACTCCTTGTATGCCAGGTGCTGGCAATAACTGAACCAACAGAGATCCACGACTCTAAAACATTTCTATACATAGGAATTAGCACATAATACCTTAGTGAATGGAATGCCTCAGTGAATGAAAATGAAATTAAGTTTCCGTGCCATTAGAAAGAATTATTAAATAACATAAATTAAAAGGAAATCTCAATGTTAAAATAAAAATTATGTCAAACATAAAATATTTCTTAGTACAATAGTAAATAAAATCTTTCATTTTCTTCAATGTATATGTGCCAAGAAAAGATAATATTTAACTATATCTAGATGGCTCTTCCAGTTTATCAAGCTTAGATATTACCATCTTTTAAAATTCCTCCCTAGGCCCATTGTTTTAATTAAAATTTTGTGATATACACCTGTACCTTGGACAGTGCTCTTTACATCATGTAAAATTTTACATTTTATCTGTGTTTTCCCTAATGAATTTCCTTCAATGTGAAATCAAAGAACACTAAAATGAATTAGAGATAAAAGAAAATGCTTAAGAATGCATGTTCACTAATTATATCTTATCATTAGCATTATTTTCACTGAGTTAAAAGAAAACTAATTTAATACTGAAATACACAGAAGCTTGTTTGTGATATCACTATGTCCTACAGTGCTAATTGGCTGCCTGTTGAGCCAAATAAATTACCACAGAAAGATCTAATATGTCTATTACTATTCAATAATGGCATTAAAAAGCCAATATATATTTACTCATAACGCTTGGCACTAAATAGAAGATCAGTGAGTGAAAAAAGATTAGCAAAACAGGGGTCAATATAATCATCTGATTTGCACAGGATCTTAACTGTCTGGTCATCATCAGAAAGCATCGCTTTCATTCCTCCCAGAGTACCATTTAGTACCCTTAAGAGCAACTCAGTCACAACACTGAGTACAACCC
This sequence comes from Pteropus medius, assembly GCF_902729225.1. NCBI lineage: Eukaryota > Metazoa > Chordata > Mammalia > Chiroptera > Pteropodidae > Pteropus > Pteropus medius. The sequence goes on from NW_024349519.1 coordinate 22,524,541, forward strand.
AGGAAAGGAAATGTGATTAATATCAAAGTGCCATCAAAAGTTTACACATTTCCTATTCCTTAGTTCTCACATATTAAAGACTCATTTTACTGGAATCCTGGTAAGCTGAAAGAGTTAAGAAAACATCACGCTGCCTCAAAAATCTCTATTTTGGAACAAAATTGAGAAATTAGTTTGACGCCAAAATACTTATTGTAGAGTGATAAACAGAAGAATAGATAAAAGAACTGTTGTAATTTAATCATAAATTTTCCATCTTATTTAATTTCACAGGAGAGTTATATAACTTGCTGATAATTTTTCCATACAAGGTGTTAAGTTTTTCAGAAAGAAACAAGAGCTATTAAAACAGTACCAAAATCATTGTGTGAAATAGATTCTGTAATTAATATATCTATAACCAAATGGCTGAGCAACAAGCAAGAAACTCTCAGAGTTAATGGTGGAGAAATCAGTCAATAATTATTTCTAGTTTGACTCCAACCTGAGAAACAGAAATCATTTTAATGAAAAATGTAATAGGAAAAAAAAGAACATTTGAGCAAGCTACATAAAAATAAAAACTTCACTACTAGATGTGAAATTACTGATGCAGATAAAGAGAAACTCTTTAACTTTTCTCTTTTTCTTTCTGTGATAGCTCACAATGCAGGCAGAATAGTTTGCAGAACAATGTAAAGACACATTTCCTTACATGCTAGTAACAAGAAATGAGACCAGAAATGTGAGAATGATGGAAAGAGGCAATCTACCATGCTTAGAGAAGGTGTACTGCACATGTCAAATCATTAAACAAACCACAGTGGGCCAGATACCCAGAGACCAAAAATCAACTTTCAGAAGGTCTGATGAACTTTATTACTTCGCTTGTGGCCAAGGCACTGAACACAAAAGGCAAGAAAGGTTTGGTACGGATTTGCATTTGTGAAAGAACAGACAAAACCAACTTAGCAAAAAATATAGAAATCCAGTGAAAAGTAGGTTCCAGACAGAGGCAATATTTCATTTGAAAAATAAAATTCTAGCAAATGTAACTAAAAGGATCACTAATCATGTGGTCCCTTTGTTAGTGAGGAAAGAGATAAAACCAAATTAATAAATTAATTAAAAAACTGCATTAATACATGGAAAGTATTTCATAACAATGTGCCAGTGCTGTATTAATCATTTATTGTTTAATTCTTACAATATTTCAATAAGCCACATTATTTTTTTTTGTTATATAGGTAAATGAAGGTTTAGAAAGTTTGCCTCCATGAGAAATATGTTAAAGTCAAAAGGCTTTCTTCTCTAGTAACTCTCACAGCTGTACCTTAAATGGCCCATGACTCTTCAATGTCACAGTCCTGTTCTCTACTTGTTAAGTACTTTTTATCACACCATTTCACTCAAGTCTTTCCTTCCACCACTTGTACTTATCAGGTCTATTGTTATATCCAAGTCTTTGAAATAACCATTTTCTCCTAAGTTAACAACCCTATTTATCATCTGACTTTTTTTTTTTCTTGGTCAATCTAGACAATATGGTTCATCATTTCAATCACATTCTTGATTATTTATAAAATTCTCTTTCCCCTGGGATGAACTGTCCCTCATACTCAATCCAGTATTAATCCTACAATAATCATTCCCATTTCTTTTACCAAGGATATTAAATCCTATCCTGGCAAGTCATTAAGCTCTGCCAGTGGGCATCACTGAAGTTTCAGAGACTTCTGTAATCTTTCCTCAATTTTCCAGTTTCCTAGTTAGCTTTGTAAAATGTTTGCTGATGGCTTCGATTTTCTCATACTTCCTTTAGTCATCAGGGATATTCAACTATCTATAATCTTAACTGCATCTGAAATAACTTATTTCTTTGCTATCTCAGGGGAAGATGTACTTTCTTTTGTTTCTTGTTTTTATTTTGCTTTGTTTTTTCTTTTGTTGTTATTTTTTTCTCTTTGCTTTTTCTTTTTAAATTTAAGGCTTTTCCCATTATTTATTTTTTTTTTCTAACTGGGGACACTATGGAGTCCATCAGGATTTGTATGATAGCTTTGCATGAGTAGATTGAGGTTATGATTTGGGGAGTAAGACCATAGATGTAAACTGTCATTCCTATCATATTATATCAACACTATATACTATTAGCATGATCTATCGCTGTTAATATTGACTTTCATCCTCTGGAAGAATTAGTTTTTGTCAAGTTTCTTCATTATAAAATTCTTCTTACTCATTTCTATACTGTAACTCTTTAGAAGAAAGCCACTACACACAGTGCAACAAAATAAAGTAGTATTAATACAAAGTAGTAAATAAATATCTGAGTATATACCAATATCAATAAATGATAAAACGAATTAATAAACAGAAAGTGAAAGATCTCCTATGCTAAGGAATTCCAAATAATTTATGTAGATATCCTGATTCAAGAAGGTAGAACATATCTACCCATTCTTTAAGTGACCTTCTCTAAGCAGATTTCCAGGAGATGGCAGAATAGGCATAGACAGTATTTATGCATATGCTGGCTGATATTTTCCAAAAATAAATAAAGCCATATAAACTTTTATTCAAGTATTCTAATGAGGCCTAAGCATTGTATTTACTAGTGAAACTGCAGAACATTTAAAACAAAGAAAAACTTGAAAGTCCTCAGAGGAAAAAGACGGATTACAAAAGAATGACATGTATTTTCATGGGCATGTGAAACTTAAGAACAGAATCAAAAAGGTAAGAAAATCATAAAAAACACTAAATACTACAGTGTAACATACTTCTTGAAGTTTTTTGAATTTCCAGGAGAAAAAAAATCTCATTAGTGCAGTGACAGATTTGATGTCTTTGTAAACATCGATCATAAAAGTATAAATTTACACTGCTCCTGGATTACCTTTGTATCTTGGCAAAGATATACTTTTAAATATACACACCCATACGTGCATGCATACACACTCTACATATTTGAGTTTGTGTGTGCTTACGTTTATGTGAGAGTTTGTTATATATATGTGTATATATGAATGTGTTTATATATGTCTAAAGAATAGAGTCGCTATCGTCATATTCCCTTATAAGAGTCAAGCAGCTTGCTAAGTTGATTGACTTAGTCCTAGGGAATTCTTATATGCTGGAAAAAAGTGTCAACTGGGAAATTACAAAATCTTTGATGCTTTAGAAGATTATGTTAAATTACCCTACATGTACTTAATATTAACAATCAATTTTCTCATGTATATATATTGACATATTTTTAATGTATGTGAGCTAAATAATATTCAGTATGATACAAATATCTGGTAAAATTTGATAATTTTACGAAAATAACTTATACATGCACAAAATATTCTATTCTAGTGGTAACCAATAGCTGAAATAGCTATATTTTAATATATGTATTTTTCTGATTATTTAGAAGAGCACACTAATTTCTTCTTATATCTAAACTTATGTAAGGTGCAATCAATTATTTGTGAAATTTTATTTTAGCCAATTTCAGCCATTTTGAGTATCACTGAGGTGAAAATTGTGCCTATCACATACACACTTAACAAACACATTTTTATAATTATAAAGCTATATTGTCAAAAACTAAATACAAATCTTGGCACTGGAAGTAATATAATTCACCTAAAGGAAATATAAAAACACTAAGGCTTATTTGTAAATTATGTTCAATTTTCTTCACTAGGCCGGGTTGCTAGGGATAAAAAAAAAAAAAATAGTGGTCTCTTAGGCACATAATGTTTATAAGTTCAGGATTTTATATACTCAGATTTTTTCTAAATGACATAATCTTGCTCAAAACATCACCCAGAAACCCATTTGCTCTCACAAGAGACTTTTTAATTTACAGTCACATCCGTGCTGTTACACCATATTTTTGCCAAGGTAGCAACAACTTAAACCACATTATTAAATTATGAAAAAAACCCATAAATCTCAATAGACTTTTTTGGTTTCAAAGGCTAGAAATAGTGATCTCTGTGCTTCTAGGGTCTGGTATTGAATTATTTAATCTTTTTGTAACAATATCATTAAATATTTAATAGTATAATATTTTGAGCACCTTTCAAATATAAATGACATTACAAATTAAGCTGTTTAAACTACTAAAGGTTACCTGAATAAATTTGATTAGAAAACTGTTTCAAATGGATTTTAAGTAGCTGTGATGTTAAAGGATACAATTTTCCAAGAAACCCATAAATCGATAGCTTAATATTTAAATGAAATGCATATTAAATTAAACGATGAAAGTCTAAAATCACTTTGTAGGTTTGGAAGCTTAAAATTTTTGAGATAAGTATTATTTCTATCTTATCCTCATCTAACACTAGTATAAAAAAAAATCTTATTTTAAATTATCACTGGACTACTTTTATAGGTTTAAGGAACACTGTAAGATCAAATGCTATATTTTATGTCATTCTTCAGAGTTTTCCCAGTTTTTCTTTGCTTTTCATCTTAATATATTATTTTCTAATCATTCACTAGAAACATTGACTAAAAATTTTGCATTCTATTTTTTCATATTTAAATTGGACTTAAAACCCCAATTCATAAATTTGTATCTAATATTTGACAATAAAATACTGATATATGGAAAATATAAAATCTATATTTTATCTTAAAATCTTTGCTAATAGCTATATTCTGCACATATATAGTATTTCAGAACTATAATCAGCTACATATTGAACATATTAATATTAGCTATTAAGAAAAATATAATTGTACACAGTACAAAATATTTAATATTATTTCAGATATTTCAAATCATTTCAAGGAAAAAACTTTGAAGCTTTACTCAACTTTAAATCAAATGTAAATGCAAGAATTAATTAAAATTGATTTTATGGAACAGTAAAGCAGAACTTTAAAAATAATATGTTGTTTTTCAGATAGTTTTGCATAATATAATTTAATTTCCCTGATATCACTGGAGGCCAGGAAAAGCTGATTTAATCTGATAATAATAAGACGCCTCCTTTTAAATGAAATATTTAAATATGACAGCTATCGTTGATGATTTAATGATTTATGTGAAAATTCAGTGCAGCATATATTTTTTTCTTTCCAAAAAAAGAAAAGGGACTGTGAACTATGGTTCTATAATTTAGAAAGATGAATATATGAAAGTTTGAAGTTTTTAAAAAAAGGTATAATATTTATAATTGATTTTGAATACATTCTATACAAAGAAATTTACATGTATACCAAAGAGTTTAAGTACATGAATTTAGACTGCGATTCTTTTCTTCTTTGTGAAATACTTCTTTTAAATTACCTTTTCTATTTATGTATTCATTAAATAAGCCTATACAATGTTTTATTATGTCTAGACACATATTACGAATTTTCATTGATATAAATTATGCAACATCATGTTTCTCTTGTAGAATTGCAAATGTTCATACACACCATATAATTGAGATTCAGACCATTAAATACATTTTATTTTTAAAATGACATAAAATGAAACAGACTTCACAGTGACAGTATGGAAATGAGTAAGACAGAACTTTACAGAAAAGAAACTTGACAAAAACTAATTTTTCTAGAGGATCAAGGTCAATATCAACAGTGGTAAGTCATGCTAATATTACGTACAGTTCATATAATGTGATAGGAATAACAGTTTACGTCTATGGTCTTGCTCCCCAAACTCACAACCTCAGTGTACTCATGCAAAGCAATCATATTTATCCCAATAGACATTCAACAAAATACCTGACCATTAAAAACAGGAATGTCTGAGAAACTGTCACAGTTAAAAGGAGCCTAAAGATATGAGAAAACTAAATGTAACATAGTATGGGGTCTTGGAACAAAAAAAGAAAGAAATCTAAGTAATAATGTATCGATACTGGTTCATTATTCATAGCAAATGTAACATACAAATATGTAACATGCTAACCTCAAAGGTAACTGGGTCAGAGGTATGTGGAAACTGTATTATCTATATCGTCCCCATATTTTTATAATTCTAAAATGTCCTAACAAATAGTTTTATTTTATTTTTCCAGCTTTATTGAGATACAATTGTTACATGGTATTGTGTAAATTTATGGTGCACATCATGGTGATTTGATACATATATCACAAAATGGTGATAACAATAGGGTTATTTAAAACCTCCACCACCTCATGTAATTGCTTTGGTGTGTGTAGTTAGAACATTTAAGTTTTACTCTCTTAGCAGTTTTATAGTATATAATACAATACTGTTAACTATAGTCATTATGCTGTACATTAGAACTCCAAAACTTACTCATCTTCAAATGGAAGTTTATGCCCTTTGACTGACCTTTCCCCATTTCCTTCACCTCCCAGCCCTTGGCAGCCACTATTCTACTCTCTAGATTCCATGTGTTTGGCTTTTTTAGATTCCACATAAAAGTGATCTCATGCAGTATGTCTTTCTCTATTTTATGTCGCATAATGCCCTTAATGTGCATCCATCTTAACATAGATAGCAGGATTTGCTTCTTTCTTCTGGCTAAATAATATTCCATTGTGCATACATATACATCTTTTTCATTAATTCATCTTCTATAATTAATTTAGATTGCTTCCATGTCTTGACTATTGTGGATATTGTTGCAATGAACATGAGAATGCAGATATTTAGAATTTCTGACTTAATTTCCTTTGAATATATACCTATAAGATTGCTTGATCATATGGCAGTTTTATTTTTAATTTTTGAGACCTTCTGTATTGTTCTCTGCAGTATCTGTACCTACATTCCTGCCAACAGTGCATAAGGTTCCATTTTCTCCACTTTTCTGCCAACACTTGTTACTTCTTATATTTTTGATGGTAGCCATTCTAACAGATGTGAAGTGATATTTCATTGTGGTTTTGATTCGCATTTCCCTGCTGATTAGTGATGTTGAACATCTTTTCATATATCTGCTAATCATTCATATGTCTTCTTTGAAATTATCTATTCAGGTATTCTGTACATTTTAAAAAATCAGATTACTTGTTTTTTGCTATTATTTGAGTTACTTTTATTTTAAATATTAATTCCTCACCAGATAGCTTACAAATACTTTCTCCTACTCCATATGTTGCCTTTTCATTTTGTTGATTGTCGATTTTGCTGTGCAGAAGCTTTTTAATTTCATTAGTCTCACTTACTTTTGCTTTTATTAAAGTTTGTGCTTTGGTGTCATATCCAAAAACCATTGCTGAAATCAATGTCAGGAGTTTTTCCCTATTCTTTTTACTAGGAATTTCAGTTTCAATTTCAGTCCTTAATCTATTTCAAGTTGAATTTTGTGAATGGTGTTACAAAGGGATCTAATTTGATTTTTCTAAATGTGATTATCCAGTTTTCTCAGCATCATTTATTGAAGAGATTTTCTTTGCCCCATTGAATATTCTTGGCTTCCTTTTCAAATATTATTTGGGCATATGCAAGGATTTATTTCTGGGCTCTCAATTTCATACCATTGGTACAAGTGTTGACTTTTATGCCAACATCATACTGTTTTGATTACTATAACTTTATAATGTGATTTAAAAATCAGAAAATGTAATGCCTTTAGTTTTTTTTTTTCCCCTCAGGACTGCTTTTGCTTTTTTGGGGTTATTTGTGGCTTCATACAAATTTCGAATTGTTTTCCTTTTTCTGTGAAAAATATCACTGGAATTTTGATAGGTACTGCACTGAATCTATAGATGATTTGGGATAGTATGAATATATTTATATTAATTCTTCCAACCCATGAACATAGGAGATCTTTCGATTTATTTCTTTCTTTCTTCAAGGTCTTAGTTTTCAATGTACAGATCTTTCACCTCCTTGCTTACATTTACTCATATATTTTATTGTTTTTGATACTACTGTAAATGAAATTATCTTCTTTATTTCATTTTCAGATATTTCATTGTTAGAATATAATAACACAGTTGTTTTTCACATGTTGATTTTGCATCCTGCAAAGATAATGAATTTGTTAAGGTTTGTGTTTGTTTCTGGAATCTTCAGGATTTTCCATGTATCAGATCATATCATCTGCAAAGAAAATTTTACTCCATCTTTTCTGATTTGGAAACCTTTTATGTCTTTTTCTTGCCTAATTTCTCTGACTAGGATACCCAGTACTGTGTTGAATAGGAGTGTTGATAGTGGGCATCCTTGATCTTAGAGAAAAAGCTATAGGCTTTTCAAATATGGCCTTTATTATGTTGAAACATGTTCCTCCTATATCCAATTTATTGAGAGTTTTAATCATGAATGAATGTTAAATTTTGTCAAATGTTTTTTCTGTATCTGTTGAAATCATGATTTTTATTTTTCATTCTATTAATATAGTATATCACATTGACTGATTTATATTTGATGAATTATCCCTGCATCTCAGGAATAAATCCCACTTGACATGGTGTACTATCTTTGAATGTGCTGTTAATTCAATTTAAGATTTTGTTGAAAATTTTTGTTGTTTTTTTTTTTTAATTTTTCATCTTTATTCATCAGGGATATTGGCTTGTAGTAGTTTTCTTTTCTTGTACTGTCCTTTTCCGGCTTTGGCAGCAAAGTAATGCTGGCCTTGTAAATGAGTTTGGTAGGGTTCCCTCCTCTTTAGTTTTCTGGCAGAGTTTAAGATGAACTGGCATTAATTCTTCTTTCAATATTTTGTAGAATTTATCAGTAAGACCATTTGGTCCTGAACTTTTCTTTGTTGGGAGGTTTGTGATTATTGATTCAATCTCCTTACTCATTATTGGTCTGTTCAGATTTTTTCTTTCTTTCTGATTGAGTATTGGTAGTTTGTACATTTATAATCATGTGTCCATTTCTTGTAGTTTATCCAATTTCTTGGCATATAATTTTTCATAGCAATCTCTTATATTCCAATGTATTTTGGTGGTATTAGTTATAATGTCTCCTCCTTCATTTCTGATTTTATTTGACTATTCTCTTTTTTAATAGTCTACATAAAGTTTGTCAATTGTTTTTCTAATCTTTTTCAAAAAACAACTCTTAGTTTCATTGATTTTTTCCTATCATTTTCATGGTCATTATTACATATAATTCTGCTGTTGTCTTAGTTATTTCCTTTCTTCTGCTAACTTTGTGCTTAGTTTTCCTTTCCAGCTCCTAAAAGTGGAAAATTAGGTTATTTATTAATAATATTTTGTTTTTCTTAATATAAGTGTTTATTGCTATAAGGTTCTGTCTTAATACGGCTTGTGCTGCATCCTGTAAATTTTGGGATGCTGTGCTTCAATTTTCATTTTTCTCAAGATATTTTTTTTTAATTTCTCTTTTGATTTTTTCTTTGATCCATTAGTGTTCTGGAGTGTATTGTTTAATTTCCACATATTTGTGAATTTCTCACTTTTCCTCCTGTTATTTGTTAGTAGTTTAATGTCACTGTGGTTAAAAAAGATACTTATTATTTCTATCATTAAATTTGCCAAGACTTGTTTTGTGACCTAACATATACCTAACATATAGTTTGTTCTGGAGAATATGCCATGTACATTTGAGAGAAATGTATATTCTGCTTCTGTTGCATGACATGTTCTTTTTATGTCTGTTAGGTTCCTTTAGTCTAAAGTATAGTTGCAGTCCAACCTTTAACGAATTTCTTTCTGGATGACCTATCCATTATTGAAGGTGGGGTATTGAAGTCCTTAATATTATTGCATTGTTGTCTATTTCTCCATTCAGACCTATGCGTATTTGCTTAATATATTTAAGTGCTGATTTGGGGTGACTATATATTCATGATTATTATACTTTCTTAATGAATTGACCTCTTTATCATTATGTAATGATCCTCTTTTCTCTTGTTACTGTCTTTGTCTCAAAATCTGTTTTGTCTGATATAACTAGTTATTCCTGCTCTCTTTGAGGTTCTAATTGCATGGAATATATTTTTTTTTACATCCCTTCACTTTGAACTCATGTGTGTACCTTAAAACTGAAGTAAATCTTGAAGGCAGCATAATATTGGGTTATTTTAATTCAACCACTATATACATTGTGATTGAACAGGTTAACCATGTACATTTAGTGTAATTATTAATAAGTAGGACTTACTTATCTTACTGTTTTCTTGCTGTTTTGTATTTCTCTTCTTCCTTTCTTCCTACCTTGCCAAATTCCTTTGTGAATTAATTATTTTCTCTAGCGGTGTACTTTGATTCCCTTCTCTTTATATTTTGTGTGTTAACTGTATCTTTAGCTTTGGGGTTACCATAAGGCTTACATAGAACATACTACAGATATAGCAGTCTATAGCTTTTGTCTTTTAACCTTTTAGAATAGTTAAGTGATTAATACTAACATATTACAGTATTCTAAATTTGACTATATACTTACTTTACCAATGTGTCGTATATTCTCATGTGTTTTCATGTCACTCATTAAGCATCCTTTGTTTTAGCTTGAAGAATAACTTTCAGCATTTCTTGTAAGACAGGTCTAATGGTGATAAACTCTTTTAACTTTTGTTTATTTGGGAACACCTTTTCATTTACTTAATTTCTGAAGGACAGCTTTGTACGACAAAGTATTCTTTTTTCTTTAATTTAATTTTTTTTTTTTTTTTTTAGGCAAGGCAACCCTTGGTTGACCTCACAGATCGCAAAGATCTTGTCAGCCTACAATCCCTTATGTTTTACACCTACAACACCTGATCTTCCTAGGTGGTCTCCCATCCAAGTACTAACCAGGCCCGACCCTGCTTAGCTTCTGAGATCAAACTTAGCTTCTGGGATCGGGCTTGTTTGGGGTGGCATGGCCATAGACCAACAAAGTATTCTTGGTTGGCATTATTTACCCCCCTACCCCAACATTCTGTATATATCATCTCACACTCCCGTGTCCTATAAGTTTTCTGTTGAGAAATCAATTGATAGTTTTAAGATGAAAGCTCATCTGTTAGTGACAAGCTTCTTTCCTCTTGCTGCTTTTAAGAGTCTCTGTCTTTGATATTTGACAGTTTTATTATAATATGTTCTAGAAAGGATCTTTTTAAGTGGAATTTGTTTGGAGTCCTACATGCTTCACAAATTTGGCAACTAAATTTTTCTCCAGATCTGGTAAGTTCTCAGCCATTATATATTTAATAACCTTTCTGCCCTGTTCTCCCTCTCACCTTCTGGGACTCCAATAAATTCACAGATTGCTTCTTTAAATGGTATCACATAGTTCATGTAGGCTTTTTTTCATACTTTTTCATTCTTTTCTCTTTGTCCTCCTCTGATTCTCCCATCTTGCTAAAGTCTATCTAAAGTTTAAATTTAAAAGTGGCATAGGGACATCGAGAAACAATTATACTATTATGTAATTATACATAGAGAAACAATTATACTAATTTATTTCCACCTAATTACTCATACATGAAAGGTCTGATAAAGGAAAACTGAAATGAGTGCCCATTTTGGCAAGCCACATATACAAATGGTGGGCTACGGGTTGGTCTGAATAAACCTTCTGAATAAGCCTTTTTTGGAGCTAGGAAGTTAATGATGTGGCTTCCTGGGTGGACAGGAAATAAAAGCCTGAGAATAGGAAGACTCCAGTTTTGATCCTGAGTCAACACAGAAGGAGAATTCCTGAAAATTAAAGAAAAAAAAAAAGAAGGAAAGGGAACCATATATAATTTAATATTTACCCCAAGCTAACTAAATTTTATCATTTTCAAATTCATATAAGCTTGCTGCAGTCACAAGTGTTTGTATGCTTTAATTTTGCTGAGCAACTGACTTATTGGGGTGATAAGCTCATCTCTGTTCACATTTAATTATAAAACCATTCATCAAAAATAAAGTAAGAAACTTCTGCTAGTCAGAAATTGATAAGCCATGAAATCTGTCTTACATTTGCACTATATATAGCTCAAGATCTAATTTTTTTTTTTCCTCTTCTCTTTTTTTGCCTTTGGCTCAATAAACTTAGTAGAAATAAAAGTTTAGAGAAAACTTAGCTGCTCACCTACAATTGAGCAGTCTGTAAAATATTTTTAGATTTTTCAATATATTCATAGAATTTGTATTTGATTTAAACTGTTCTGATATCTATTGTTTTAATAATTTAAAATATTAAGATATTTCCTTTTTATACTCTGAATGTGTGGAGAATGCTTCAACATATAAAGATGAAATTTTTTTTGGATGATAAACTATCTATTGTTGCTTCCAGATATTTATTTTGTTCTTGTTTTTATGTTTATTTATAGTCACTGAGGATTGGCATTTTGTTACGAAGAGAATCATACTGAATTCATACCCAAACCCTTGGGTATCTATTTACAGATACTTCTGTGATAATAAAAAGACAAAAATGAAATATATTTTGGAAGTATATTTTAGTCTAGCATGCTTTACTAAGTTTAGTTTCTACAGGTTTGTTGAAAGTAACCCTTCAGAAAGTAACCCTTCAGAACCCTTCGTTAACAAGAGTGAAACGAAGAATGAGTGGGTTATCTATGCAATTTTGCTTAAAATCAATAAAAATTTCAGGCCTAAAATTTATGTATTAACCTATGACTTGTAGTATGGTTGATTACAAACTCTTGTTTAAATTAAAAAATAAATGAGGAACTAGTTATTGAAAATGGTAAGTTTATATAGTCAGTTTGAGAACAACTGAGTATGAGCCATCTCTGAGTTCATTAAATATAGACATATAATAGGTAATTAGTGTAAAATCTAGAGTTGAAAATCTGGAGGTATATATTTAGTGATTATGAATATTCAAGTGGTTTTTAAATAATGACAAATGACATTGTCCATGAAATGCATGTATATAAAAAATATCAACAGCCAAGAAACATCAGATTTTGAAGGGCATATATTAGTTTTCTATTGCTGCGTAATAAATTACCACAAAGTGACTTAAAACAACACCAACTATTAGCTCAGAGTTTTATAGGTCAGAAGTTCAACACAGTTGGCTATATTCTCTGCTCAGGTTAAAATCAAGATGTCAGCTAACTATGTTTTCATCTGGAATTCAGGGTTTTTTGTCAAGCTCATTTGGGTTTTTGAAAAAAATTGAGTTCCTTCAAGTTGTTGGACTTAGTCTCCATTTTTCAATGACTGTTAACTGGGAGCTGCTCTCAGCTTCTAGAGGCCACCTACATTCTATGCCAAATAATTCCCTCTATCATCAAGTATGTCAGAGTACAACAATTTTTTCTCCTATTTCAAAGCTTTCCCTTTTCTAAAACCAGAAGAAAAGTCTGCTTTTGAAATAGTTCAAGGTATTAGTATAGATCCACCTAGATAATCGCCTTACCTTAAGCTCAACTGTGCCATATAACATGACATGTTTACAGGAGTAATATCACATCATATTCACAAGTTTAGGGTGGCACAGCTTTGGGAGACCATTTTGGAATTTTGCTTATCATGGGGCAACCCTAGGATGTTGAGATGAAGAAAAGCGAAATAGGAGTATAGGACAAAAAGAAAAAGGGAGGATAACAGATATTTTAAAACAATTGGTGATCAATCCAGGGACTTAAAATGTCTATTTGTTTTGGAAAAATAGAATTCACATGAAAAAGAAGCTTCAGTGGAAAAAAAAGTTAGAAATATGAAGGCAGTAGAATGGAATATGAATTAGGATTATAGCAGTCGATTGCTCTTTCAAGAAACTTGGCAGAGATGAGACTGAAATGGGGCAGAAACAAAGAAGGTCAAGAATGAGAGGGATGCAAGTGTTTTTGTTTTAAGATGATCCATGAGAGAGGAAGATCTTAAAGAATGCCAGAAAAAAAAAATCAAGTAAGTTAGAAATCCTATGTTTATTTTATTTTTTCAAATTAACAAAACACATGAGATGAGGGTTCGCAAAAAACTATGTTTTTTTTTTTTTCTTATACAAAGTAATTCTTTGCTTGTTTAACAAAAGCAAGTGGCTTTGGCATTTTCTATGTGTGTGCTAACATTTCTCCTAATATGTGCCTTGCAGTCCCTCAAAGTATGTCTTAATTGTATTCTGAGCGTATTTTCCAAAACAAAATGGTCTGAAAAGGTGACCAAATATTGAAATTACAACACTCCAAAAATAGTTAGATACTTGGTTTGCATACTCAATTAACACAGAAATCTCATTGAGTGTAGGATTTAAACTGTCAGACTTAAGAGTAACTAGTAGATACACATTCAACACACTATAGTTTTTCTGTCAATGTAGCGGCTGAAATTATACAAATAACTAACTTTTCAATGGTTATTTTAACCATATTAATATATGTTCCACTTTTTTGTAATTGATTGATAAAATAACCAGAATCAGCTGAATAACCCCAACTGTGCTTCTTAGTATAAAATATATGTTTAATGTTAGAATTAATTATCAACCCATGTAATATATTAAGACAGTGTAGAAACAGCATGTTTGGTGTTGTATTCAAAAGGAAGTACAAGAATTCCACAAAACTCGTCTTCTATTACAAACGTATACCCTAAAATACCTCTGTGAATGACTATATTATACAGGATTAAAACAAAACAGTTTTAATCCTGTATAATATAGTATATATATAATATATAATATAATAACATATTTCAATACATTATAATTAAAGTAGAAATCTGTGAAGTAAATGCTTATGTTTATTATCTAAAATGATAATTGTACATCTCTGGGACTAAATCTCTCAATAAATTGAAAGAAAAATGTTTGCCTATTGGAAAGTTAAGATGGAGACCAGTCTTTGGAATGCTGTGTGTGTGTGTGTGTGTGTGTGTGTGTGTGTGTGTGTGTGTGTGTGTAAGAACTCACTAGGTATTGTAGTTTAAATATTAAATCTAATATTTAATAATAATAACAATTTCTTGATTCCAAGTGTGGCAGACAAATGATCCTTTAAGGATGTCCATGTCTAAATATCCAGAACCTGTGATTATGTTACCTATTATGGCAAATGGACTTTGCAGTTGTTATTAAAATAAGAATCCTGGAAAAGAAAAGGTTATCCTGGATTATCTGAGTGGGTCTACTATAATCACAAGGGTTCTTATGAAATGCAGGTAGGAAGGTCAAAGTCAGAGAAGGAGATATGATGGAAACAGAAAGGTTTGAATGATGTGAGGATGGGATCATGAGGCAAGAAATTAAGATGATCTTTAGAAGCTGGAAAAGGAAAAAGAACAAATTCCAGTCCCTGCCTCCTCTCTTCCCTTCTAAGGCATTCAAAAAAAAAAAATGCAGCCCTGCTGACTGCTTTTATATTTCTGATCTCCAGAACTATAACATAATAGATTTCTGTTGCTTTAAGACACTAAGTTGGTGGTAATTTATTACAACAGTAATAAAAAATTAATACACCAAGTACATTCTAATGTAATCAGCCACACTGAGAGAAGTATGTTTAGTTTAATGCTTTTTTCCATAATTATGGCTGTACCATAAAAAAAAAAAATTATTTTACAATTTTAAATGGAGGTAAATTAAGAAAAACCAAGTTGATGAAAGCATTTCAGAAAGTGAACACATGCTAAGGATTCACTGCTACCCTTTTAAATAATCAGTAATTGAGATTAATCCTGCTTTTAGTGAAGTAGAGAGTAAAGTCCTAGTAGGAAGAATTTGGTATTACAAATTCAAAAAAGGAAATGTTATGAGTCCTGTGCCATATTAAGAATATGGACTTTGGCAATAATGACAAAGTACAGTATTTGATCACAGATCTGTGTTTCTAGGGAGCATCTAGTTTAACAGCTGTAACGGAGGCACAAACCATGACCATATCTCAGAAGGAACCTCCCTCTCCTTGGGTAGCTTACAATCTGGAAAATGGCCTCATTTATTCATCCATAGTGGTCACTGCTCATATCCTTATTGTTGAAGCCTTTCTTGGCCTCGCTTTGTGTCTTATCCTCTTGCTTAGGGTAGACGTTCATATACCGAAGATTCAGAATCAAGGTATCCCATACAGATGTCATCTCAGAAGTTTGCCAGCTCACTTGAAAGCAGACAATAAGCTTGACATGGGTCGTCTTTGGAAACCACACATCTCTATTCTTTTCTCTTATTATTTAAAGGAGAAATTGTTTCTTTGTTACCCTCAAATGTACTCTACAACTAAAATTAGAGAACTTCCATTTACGTAAACAGCATTGATCACATGTTTTTATCTGTTTCCTCCTCAAATCCCACTAATATAACAATAAATCCTTTTTAATTAAATTATATCTCAACAAGGATAGAAATAATAGAAAAGGTGACAAGCATAGGTAAGAAATGTCAACAAAGTTTGAGAGCTAGAAGGTGAATAGATGACTAGCAACTGACTTTGAAGAGAGAGAAAGGGCCTGGAACTAATAATAAGCTACCTAATTTTATCCCATAGAAAGCCAGAAGACTCAGATCTTTGGAGGCAACAACTTCTGAAGGCTGGGATATGATAGTTGAAGAAACCATATGTATGACTGAGGTCCCCAGATTTCTTCCCCAAGGCTTTGCTGCTAGAACAATGTATCTTTCCTACTCCAGTGGAATAAAGGAAGTATTCTCTGAGAAGGCTGGATCAATAAGGTTCTGGACTCAAAGAATTAAACTCAGAGGAGGAGTAAAACTAATGATTAATGCAAGTCTGCATAGTGCATAGTAACACCACTCTGCTCTCTTCCTCAACATGTTTCCAGGATTCTTTCAGGGCATTAGACAGATCAAAGGTAGACAGATCTAAAAATAATTAAATTTCAGGATTTATGAAATGGAGAACACTCTCTTACAAATTACTCTGTAGACAAATTATTTATTCTGTGAATGAGACACATCCACAAAATGTCTCCAGTTGCTACTTTAGTGCCTCACTTTTAATTATAGTTTTCCAAAGAATATCGAAAAAGAAATCAGGAAAAAAAAGGCAGAATTTTTAGATTTAAAAAAAATCAAATAAAGCTATACAATCAGGCAATATAAAAAAGAAA
Source organism: Pteropus medius (assembly GCF_902729225.1). NCBI lineage: Eukaryota > Metazoa > Chordata > Mammalia > Chiroptera > Pteropodidae > Pteropus > Pteropus medius. The sequence continues at coordinate 22,541,443 of NW_024349519.1, forward strand.
AATACATTCTTGAAAAAAGTTACAATGCTATGCAAAAAGGGCATTCAGAAAACAAAAAGAGCCACAAAACTATGTTCTGGCTCACAAGGTATGAAGTTATTGACATGCAGAATTCTTGATACTACTGTTAAAATGAAGGAATCTTCCACTTACCCCTCTCTTCTTTCTGCCAGTTGGCAAGTATGCAAGTGGCTGGATCAGGTATGATAAATAAAAAAATGAAAGCCGTGCATTTAAAATAGCAGGAAAATAGGAACAGATGACTTGATTACTAATATCGTGGAGCTATCATGTCAAGCTCTCCACTGATAATACTTAGACAATTATTTGAATAGAGAAACACAGAATTAATAGTCTGTCTATAGCAACCAAATCTCATAATAGTCCATAGTTAATGTCATTTTGATAAGCACAGTGACACCACAAAGTAAAAAAAGGAGAAATGATGCAAATGAATATTGGTAGCAAATAGTAGTGACTGTCACAAAGTTAACAGTAGAATAGCTACAGTTTGGACAAAATAACAATCAATTTGATATTTTCCCCAAAATATCAATATTGAATTTTATCAAAATATCAATCAAAGGATATGAAAACCATTTAAGAATACCAAGGTCTCAAAATGTTTACAGTTATTATTTTTCAGGAAGCTATTGGAGAACATGTTTCATAAAAATGATAAAAGTTAACCATGAAAAGAAAAAATATGGAAACCAGAAAATAATCAGTGTAGAAATAAGGCATCAAGGCTTCCTAGAAGCAGAGAAAATAAATTTTCGAAAATAAAATTTCAGTTATTTGGCTGATCTAGAACACAACCAATTCAAATTGTAAGATGTAAGTACAGCATTTCAGGAGAATAAGTCTAAGAAAAAGAAATGAAATTGATAGTTTACCTGATAAAGTATTGGAGCATGTTGGGAGGTATTTCAGAGTTCTTCTAAAAAGTCAGGGTTAATCAATCAATGATCGAAAATATACGCACACACACAAACGAAATGATTATTAGATCCAAGAAAAGCAAGAGGCTGTCCAAAACAGAAGATATAACCACAATAAATGATGGCAGTCAGTTTAAATATTACTAATAATGACAAAAATGCAGTCATTAAATACTGAACCAGAAACTGAGATTCTTACAAGAGTATTGGATAAAATGTGTAGTGGGAGAAATGGGTAAGAGAATGTTAAATAAAAAAGGTTACATTCTCATCTTTCACAGTAGGCAGTCAACTGCATCATACATTTTTTAAAAACCTAGAATGGTAATATAGGCTATACCAGTAGTATTTAGAAGTACAATGAAACACTCCAGAAGAAACAGATGAATGAATTGCATAAGTCTGCTTCTGAGGAGTGAAAATTAGAGATGAGGAGTGAGGCAGAAACTGCCGTTCTTAGTTATACAGCTTATAGTGCTATTGTTTTTACAAATAATACTTAAGTATTAAAAAATAACACTATATTAAAAAAAAAAACAACCTCACCTTCCTGCTTCAGCCGCATAAAAGTTCCCAAGGCAAGGAAATGCAGATTTTCTACCTATTTGGAAGTGGGAGAGTATATTAGGAAAATTTCCTGTTATATCAGTTATATTGGCCACTGACATTGGATCAACATTATTCTAATATAGAGCAAATAGAGAAGCTTTGTTTCTGGTTCCCAGAGCACTGGCCACCCCTCCACACACCCACTCACCAATTATATCCCAATATATAAGTTAGAAGAGAGCATTATAGTGAAGCAGAATCTTAGATTTAACCAAATATATTTATTAGACTTAGTGTATTGTTAATATATGAAATCCAAATAAGAGATGCACATTTTATATTAATTTTCTTTGAGGTATAAGACTTATTTCAAAAAAATTGAGAAGAAATAGCAAAGTATTTTTCTATTTATGAATAATAGCATTGAATCATAATCAATAACTCTATGGATTTAAGCAAACTATAAATGTTTCTATAACTTAATAAATATTGTCTTATTGTGAAATGTGATCAAGAAAAAATTTATATCTTTACTTTTCAGTCTTTCTTTCTTTCTCTCCTTTCTTCCTTTTGTCTTTCTTTACCTTTACAAACCTTTTCTCTTAGAAAATATTTTTTTATCCCTTCCAGAAATACTAGATTTTAAACAATAGCCAGAGCAAACCTCATCAATTTAAGAATGGAGAGTGCATCATGTAATGAGTTTATATCTGTATCTCTGTTACCAAATGGATCTAAAGTGACATCTCAGGGTCCGTTAATGAGATTGTCTTATGTCAGGGAATCTGGTAATGGGATCATACCAAATCCGATTATTCAGAGATAATGTTAACAAAAATTAAATCAATTAATGTTCAATTTGCCCTTCACAAACAAAAAAAAATGTAAAAGATTTAACCAGAAACATAGAGTGACACTAGTTATGAAATATCATATTTTAGGATCAATTTGAGAGAAAAATGTTTGCCAGCCCATCAACAAATGATTCTCTTTCATCACCTAAAGTTATATTAGGTAGGTCATTCTTACTTTTAGAAATTACCCATACTATTTATTTTCTAAGTGTTCTTCTTCTATGTACAATTTGTTTCTCCTTCAAAACTACTTGAAAGTCAAACCTTACAGAAAGCATTCTTAGCCTAAGTTTCAGTTTTTCCTATGATAACCATCAGTCTCCGTATATAATTACACTCTTACAGATGTGGTTGTAGTTGTTTATCAAAATACTTGTGCTTTGGTAATGGAAATGCATGTCATATAAGAATCATATGATTTTCTGGGAGATATATTTAAGTAGAAGTCCCTTAGATAATTGTAATGTATAGAAATAAACTGAGATACAATGCTAAGAGAATCATAACTCTACTAAAGAACTGATTATGTCACGTTTTTTAATTTTTATATTTTCATTTTTTTCAACTATAGTTGACATATAATATTATATTAGTTTCAGGTGTACAACATAGTGATTGGATATCTACATAACTTATGAAATGATAAATCCAGTACCCATCTGACATCATACATAATTACACTATTACTGATTATATTCCCCATCCTATACTCTACATCTCCATAACTATTTTCTAACTACCAATTTGTAACTCTAATCCCACCTCTTCACCCATTCCTTGACCCTAACCCCAATCCAAAAGCCATCAAAACAGTCTCTGTATCTATGAGCTTGTTTGTTTTGTTTGTTTATCCTGTTCTCTAGATTCCACATGTAAGTGAAATCCTATGACATTTGTCTTTCTCTGTCTTACTCCACTCAGCACAATACACTCTAGGTTCATCTATGCTCTTGCAGATGGCGAGATTTCATTCTTTCTTATGGCTGAGTAATATGCCATTGTATATATGTACCACCTCTTTATCCATTTACCTACTGATGAACATCCAGGTTCACTCCATATCTTGGCTATTGTAAATAATGCTGCAATGAATATATGGATGCATGTGTCTCTTCAAAATAGTGTTTTGTGTGTGTTTGGATAAATACCCAGAAGTAGGATTACTGGGTCCTTCTTTGTCTCTTTCTATAGCCTTTGTTTTAAAGTCTATATTGTCTAATATAAATAAGCTTGTCCTTTTTTTGGTTTCCATTTTCACACAATATCTTTTTCCATCTTTTAATTTCAGTCTGTGTGTCTTTTGATCTGAAATGAATATTTTGTAGGCTGTATATGTAACAGTCTTGTTTTCTTATCCATTCAGCCAGCCTATATTTTTTTATTAGAATATTTAATCCATTTATATTTAAAGTAATTGTTAACAGATAATGTAGTTATTGCCACTTTATTTTGCATATTTTTCACTCTTTTTTTTTCCTCTTTCTTCTCCTTAAAGAAGTCCCTTTAACTTTTCTTATAATGCTGGTTTGGTGTTGATAAACTCCTTTTACTTTTTCTTGTCTAGGAAACTCTATCCTTCAATTCTAAATGATATCTTTTCTGGGTAGAGTAATATTGGTTGTAGGTCCTTGCTTTTCATCCCTTTGAATACTTAATGCCAATCTCCACTGGTTTGAAAAGTTTCTGTTGAGAAATCAGCTGACAGTCTTATGGGAGCTTCCTTATAGGTAACTAATTTATTTTCTCTTGCTGCTTTTAAGATTCTTTGTCTTTAACCTTTGACATTTTAATTATGATGTCTTGGGGTGGGCCTCTTTGGGTTCATTTTGTTTGGGATTCTGTGTTCAGGGTGACTGTATGTCCATTTCCTTTCCCAGGTTAGTTTTGCCAAGTTTTCCATAATTATTTCTTCGAGTAGGTTTTCGATTCCTTGATCTCTCTCTCTTCCCCTTCTGATACTCCAATGACGTGAATGTTGGTATGCTTGATGTCCCCGAGGCCCCTTAAACTATCATATTTTTTGAATTCTTTCTTCTTGTTGCTCTTCTGATTAGGTGTTTTTGCTACTTTATCTTCTAAATAACTGATTTGATTCCCTCTAATGTATTTGTTTGTATTCTTTATTTGTTATTGTATTTTTCATGTCTGATTCTTTTTATGTTTTCTATCTCCATTTTTATGTTTTCTATCTTTTTGTTAATGTTCTCACTGTGTTCATCTACTCTTCCCTTAAGTTCATTGAGCATCCTTATAACCAGTGTTTGAACTCTGCATCTGGAAGACTGCTTGTCTCCATTTTGTTTAGTTTTCTAGAGCTTTGTTCTGGTCTTTCATTTGAGACATGTTTCTTTGTTGCCCCATTTTGGCTGCCTTCCTGTGTTTGTTTCTTTGTATTAGGTAAGGCTTCTAAGTCTCCTGGTCTTAGGAGGGTGGCTTTATATAGTAAGTATCCTGTGGGGCCAGGTAGCACAGTCTCCTTGGTTACTTGAGCTGGTTGCTCCAGGTTTGTCCCTTGTATGAGTTGTGTGTGCCCTCCTGTTGTAGTTGAGTCTTGTTTGTTTGTGCATGTCAATAGAAGGGATTGACTCTCAGGCTGACTGACTGTGAGGACTGGCCATGACTACAGGGGAGTTGCTGTTGTGCAGGGTCTGACCCTAAAAAGCAGAATTCGCTTTAGTAGGTCTCTGGTGCCCACCAAAGCTGCCCTGTGGTGTGTTGTTTGTAGAGGTGGTGGAGTGGTACTCTGGCTCAGTCTGAAGAGGCCATTGGCCATGCCACTTCAAGGCCTACTGTGATGCTCCCGCCACAAGGCATGTTCAGCTACATACTGCGCCCTACCTGGGGCCACCTGGCATGAGCCGTGAAGCAATCCACAGAGATCTTCTACTCGCACAGAGTTTGGAGGTACCTAGAAAAGGGGTTAAACTGAGAAATGGATGCCAGTAGTGCCAGGCTTGGGGGTCTCAGTATGAGGTACGGGGCACGCCAAGGCTAGATGCTACTTGTTTGAGGTTTGTGAACCTTTGAGTGACTTTAGGAAATTCTGTAGCATGAGCCAAGATAGGCCATTTGTATGGAAAATTCACTGGAAGCTGCTTGGGCGAACCTGCAAGTTGAGTGGGGAGGGTTCTCAGGGCAATAATGTTAGCTAGGATGGAGACTCAGATATGACACTCATCTGTATCTGCATGCTGGGCTGGGGCAAGGCTCAACAAAGGAACAATGGATTCTGCTCGCATTTCTGTCTGAGAGAAAGCTGCCCCTTCAGCCCTCATCCTGATGCCAGACAATTGAGTTCCTCCCTGTATGTCTCTAGTGTCTTTCAAGCTGCTGCCCCAGTTCTGGAGCTAAGAGCTAGTGAGTCTGTAGGTGAATAAGTCCCTGAGCGGTCCCTTAAAGAGGAACACCTGTGCAATAGCCATTCTAAGTGCAGAAGGTATAGACATAGAGAATTACATAGACAAAATTCTCTTGGGGGCTTAATTGCATTCATTTTGATGGAGAAACAGAAAGGAAGCAGAATATTTATACATAAAATAATAATGTAAGCCAAATAATTGGGCAAGGTATATTCAGGTAGAGATGAGTGCTATAAAAAAAAACGTAATAGAGAGTAATAATAGAGACCATACACACTTGATTGTTAAAGTAAACTTATCTGAGATTAATTTTAGTTGAAAACTTAATGGCAACTATAAACTAAGCATTTTAAAATCTGAAGTCCAACCTCTTGAGGCAAAAGAAATAACACATGTGAGATCTTGTAACAGTCTGCTAGTTTTCTCTAGTATTTGTTTTCGCCTTCCTTTTAATAAATAAAACCTCTTCTTCTAATTTTACACAGGACATATACATTTCCCAGGCTGTTAGGGGTGGTCCTGTGACATGAGCAATGAATGGACTATGAATGCAAATATGTTCAATTTGTAGGTCACACCCCTTAACAAATGAGCTAGTTTCTGCTTTCTTCTTCTTGCAGGCAGGATTCCATATAAATTTTTGATGGTTAGCTTATGCAATGGAAAGACAATAGAAAGCTATCAGATCAGAAAGTTGGAAGGAAACTTTGCCTACTCCAATCTGTTGTGAGAAAGAGAAATTAATTTCTATTTGGTGAGAATCATTGAATTATTTTTTCCTTATTGATTCTGTAACTTTGGCCTGAACTACCTGATACTAGCTCTATGGCAGGTATAACCTTGGTATACAGAAAATAATATTAGAAAATCAGTGTGTATGAAAAAGTAAGTGTGAAGAAATGTGACAGAAAGCGATTTCTGAGACGTAGGCAATAATTAACTTACGGGTGTCCTTGTAAATCATTTCAGTTTAATTGCATTCAATGGAAAAATTTTGGAGGAAAGTGACTTAATTTGGCTTCCTTTTTAAAAGGACTATTTTAATTGTTGTAAATAAAATTGATTCTAAGGGGTCAAATGCTTGCAGAAACATAGAAATATAGCTATGTAAATCATCCAGTTGAAAGATTGAAAGGGGTAGAATCAATGGAAAGTCCAAAAACATTTAGTTATATATTTAACCTTTGTCATCACAAGTAATAATATCCAATATTCATTCAACATGTATTCATTAAAGACCTCCTATATACATGCCAGCATATTAAAAAACAGTGACAGAATGTTAAATGAGACATGGTTTCTAACTGTAAATAATCCACAATAGATATATTATTTGAAATTGGAATACATGCTACAAAGACACAGGGCAAGGTACTTTGAGAGAGAAAATAGAATTTGCTTAATTATGATTATGCCTTGCTAAAGAAATATTTACCTAATATATAAGATAAAAGTAGTGACTACCCTGGCAAAGATTTTGGGGGAGGGGACTGTAGAGAATTCTGGGTAGAGACATGAATAGAGTGTGAAGCAGGAATGGATTTGACCGAGTACATGGCATATAGTGGGAAAAAAAAAAACTGTAGTCATTGGGCAGAGATTATAAGGACATAACACTATAAAAAGTAACAGTAATACTTCTAATGTATACCCCTATATATTAACAATTTAGATGAAATTTAATGTATAAAATATCACCTACAGAATATGCTATAAAATATGCTTCTGGCTAAGACACTTCAGAAGTCATGAAGGCATTTTAAGTAGATATCATTACCAAATTGCATCTTTGCTTTTTCCCCTCAGAAATTATAGCACAACTCAAATAAACTATGATAGATTTATCGTAAAACTTTCCACTTCCTGTTATATATCTAGATTATGTACAAAAGATTTACTGAGATAGACTTGGTGGGAAAAAAAATAAATCACACAAACTAAACAATATGATTAGTCACATGTATTATAACTGTGAATAAAGGCTCATGTACTGTAATCAATTTTTGCTCAACTAGATAATAATATAATAACTGATTATAAATAATGTTATTTCATGCTAAAATCATGATGTTTTTTCATGGGCAAAAGTTCAGTTGCAAATTTTGAACTACAGAACAAACTCTCAGTGTTTCCGCAAGATAAGAAACCAGTTTGGTCCTAACTTTTTAAAGATGTGACTTGGATTATCAAATTTGCTAATCTGTCTCATATCTTTGGTATATTTAATGATTTAATCCTTCCATAAAAGGAAGGAATGTAACATGCTGTTATCAATGGCAGAAAACATTCAAAGGCACAAAGAAAAGTTAGAAGTTTGGAAGATAAATATTTTTAAGGATTGCTATAACATATTTCATAATTTAACAATAATTATCAGTGAAATCGGTCATCATAATATTGCCCTTTGTTGAAAGTTTTCACCAATCATCTTACAAATTTAATACAATGTTTTGAATTTTATTTTCCATTAAAGTAGATCTATCAATAAGAGATTCATGAATCTGAATCCATTTTTAAATTATTTAAATTTAACAGATTTATACTGTAAAGTTTTAGGTAAGTGAATTTTAAAAATAAAGCATAACTTTCTACATTTGAATAAAAATTACAAAAAAATATGCCAAACTTGCTTTATAATCTCTTCTACTTTTGTCAACATGCATCTCTGAGACTGGCTTCTCTAACATGAGTGTTTTACAGACAAACCACAGAAGAATTTAAATATATATTACCTCCTGCAAGTGGTGAGGTTGCCACATTAAAATTTTTAAATATTGATACAACTCCTTAAAACAGACCTAAAGATATTCTATAGGAAATCACTATTTATTTCATAAATTTCTGATTAGTTATGATGTGCAATGACACAAAGTTACAAGTGATTCTCTTAACTTATTAAGTCTAATATGCTCACTTTCAATAATCGACGAGTACATATTTGTAAATATTTCATTTTTATGTGATGCTTGTTTTGATTATACTGATTAAAATAATCTTATCTCTGCTAAATCTAATTATTAGAATTAGAATGTTTTATTTTAATTTTTCTAAAATTTCACTTTTTGATGGATTTTTTAAAAGCATTGCTTTATGACAGATTGGGGTAAAATAGTCCTTTATCACATATAGTTTTAAAAGTATTAATATAACTTATATTCCTACATTGAATTCTTTTCAACACACTTCTATTTTAAAGTTCTTGTTTGCATTTTTCTTTCTGACTCTTTCTGGATCAAATGATGCCTCAAACATGGTATAAAAATCAGTGAGTGAATAATTGTGTTACTTATAAAACACACTCATTCATACAATATAAACCTTGTACTTAAAATAAGTAATTCTACAACTATTTTAATACTTGATAGTACTAGAAAGAATTGGCAGGAAAGGCACTGAAGCATACTAATTCACATATAAATGCAAAATGATTTTCCAAAATATCAGTGGTATTTACCTTGCTACCTTCCATCTGCTGTGACTTTAGGTGAATTATTTTCTTCTTAGATCTCTGCTATATTTCCCTTTCTTATATTCTTAATGTGTAGGTTTTTCTACCAATAGTCTGGGTTCACATTACCTTCAACATAATATGGTCACTGTGTCCACTTAACATTTTTTATGCTGCACATATTTTATTCAACTCAATGTTATTTAAGATAGTAGGAAAACACAAATATAGGTTCCTCATTTTAATTAGTTTTTTTGGATACTTCTAATATAGAAAGAGAGTAAACTATTGTTTGAAGTATATCCTTCTTCATGATAACAATGGTTCCTCATCTTGTAGTCAAAATTCTCTATTGCAGATTTCTCAAAATAAAAAAAAAACAAAAAACACTGCATTGAGCTTACTTGGCATCCCATCTATTTTGTTTATGTAGAGTTTAAAAGAGAAAAAAAGTTCACATACAATGTCCACTGAAGACAGCAGTCTACCTTTCAGCTATCTTGCAAAATAAAATTATCATAAACTTAATAAATAATTCTGTAGTGTTATATATTCCAACTAGTTTAAATTATTCATTGCATAGTACTTTTCCCCCCACATATGCTACTCTATTGTTTTAAACCAGTCGATTTATAAAAATGTCATCAACACAGTACAAATTAATGATTCCAGCAAAACACATTTGCGATACCTTAGGTATGTGACAGGCAATTAAAAAAAGTTGTATTGATTTGTCTAAAATGTTAAATGACATAATAGCCATACAGTAAAGTACTGAATAATTTAAGTAAATCAATGGTTTTTGAATTTTGTAGGAGTACTAACTGTCTTGGGTGCTAAGGTAAATCAATATAATAAAATAAAAATGAAGCGGTTTATAATGATGAATGTTTGGGTTGATAATAACCAGAGGTAGAATCTCATTTAGCCATTGTAACAAACAACTTCCAGGCATCTTTTGTGCACTATTCCCATCAGAAAACATGGTCTTATATAATCAATTGATTTTAGCACTTAAATAGCTTTTCATTTGCAAGACACCTAGCCTCAGTATAAACTAAACCTTTCTCAGAGTGTCATTAGTTTTGACTTGATTTAGAATGATAATAGATATTTACTACCATTAGAGCTATTTTGTTTGTTTTATGTAGTTTGTAAATAACACCATTTTATGAGAAAATGAGAAATGTTCATTTGTTGTGCTCCTATATATTTGCAAGATTTAGGGTTTAGCATTTTTGTGTTTTTACTAATCTCTTTTTACTCTCATTTCCAATGGCAAAACCAATGGAAAAATATTTATTTTTCATTTCACATAGCCTCGGTCTGAATGCATTTTCTAGTCTCACATTTTGTTTTGTAGGAGTATGGTATTATATGTGTATATATAATTTTCCTATATAATGTCCTTTGTGGTTTACAAAATATTTAAAGATCTAATAAAATCTTGGACACTTTCCATAGGGAAAAAAATTTCAAAAGTAGACATAAACACAATGTTGTATATAATTTAAGAGAACTCTGATTTACCCTGGGTTCTTTTTATATTCAAACAGAAAGAATAAAAATTCAAACAATGAAAACAGCAACAATTAGCAGTGCTGAAACCTTTAAATGCTTTAGTGTTATAGCTAGACTTAAAATGATAAACATAGATAAAAAATTGCTAAAAATGCTTTACCCATAAAATTTATGCCTTCTCGAAAAATTCACAAGACAATCCCATAGAAAAGGCCAAAGACACTATAACATCACCAAGAAAAGACAGGTGGAGAAAAGAGGTATCATTCCTGAAATGGGAGACCCAAAGTAGACAAAGAACTAACACCCAGATTACAGCAAAGGAGAAATACAAAGTAGTCTGTTATTGAGTCTTGGTAGTAAAACCATGGTGGATTAGGCATGGACCCTGTAGCCAAATTGCCTGGGTCAATTATTTTATATTGTACCCTTCATAAATTATTTAGATCTAATACACTCCTCTTCTGCAAACTGGGGATATTAATAGGATTTATTTCATAGATCTCATGTGAGGATGAGATGCTTAACTCCATAATGCATGGCACATATTCAGTAAGAAGACAGATACTAAACTTCTGATGTGCTCTTTTTTGTAGTGACCCTGTTTCCTGCCAGAGTTGCTCTGAACTAAAATGTGGCAAATCTTGCCAGTAGGGAAAAGTCCTGGGATGTTTATTTGGATGGACAGTCAAGATAAGACTTTACTTCTCACTAAACTAAACAGCAGACAATGGAAATATCTGTCTAGGGTGAGCGGGGAGAGAAGTGTGGGCTCTCTGAATAGAAAGTGGAAAGAACCCTGTGCAGAAGACACTGAAATGAATGAAAAGTTTACATGTCCAGATTAGTCATAGGCATATCTCTGGCAATATATGTCACTACTTACATATCATCACTGTAAGCAAGATATAGTAAGCTTACATAGTATTCATAAAACAGGCCAATGGGAAATCTCAAAGATTCAAAATATGAGCACAAAACCAAGAATCAGCAAAACTTTCAGAAACAATAACTCCACAAACGAAAGAGGTCAAATTCAATAAATTAAATAAGGATTAAAATAACAAAATGAAAGTTAATGTATAAAGCAAAAGATAACATTAAAATAAATATAAAAATAACATTCAGAGTAATGAGAGGGCCATGTACCCATAAGACAACATACTAGAGATTTTCTAAGTTAAAATTTTCATTGAGGGAAAATTACGAAAGCTTAATAATGAGCTGAATGGCAGAATGAAAGGAGTATGAGAAGAGACATTTAATGAGCAGGCAAATGATATAGAACAATTCTCCCAGGGGAAAAGGCAATGTTCATAGAAATAAAAACTGTGAATTAAGAGTGAATAGATACAGAAGAAAAAGTATAACTTCTAGAAGATATAAAGCAGAATGTAGGAACATGAAGTCAAAGAGGACAGTGTTACTCACATTTTTTAAATATAAATAAAAAGTTAAAACGTTGACTAAATATACTAATCATATAACTATGATAATTTAAGAAAAATGTAAACAAAAGAATAAAATATTATACTTAAGACCTCAACCCTGACTTCATCCATTAACTTCAGATTCATAAAACCAACATTTCAATTAATAGCTCTATTTGCATATCTAATGAACATCTTCAATATGGTATGTCTAAAAAAGAACTTTCTCCCCACGAAGACACAACTTTTCCATCAGCCCTCTCCATCTCAGTAAATGAAAATTCAGTTGTCAGTTTCTAGACCAAGGATCTTAAATTATCTCTGACTCTTCTCTGTTTTCAAGTGTACATCTATCGTAACAACAAATCAATTTGGCTCTCGTTTCAAAATATACATAAATTTTCAGTAGTTCCACTAACCTGACCTTTTTCTAAGCTACCAGATATTTGTCTAACCAATCTCTACATAAGTCCTAAATGAGCCATTCAAAAGGTAAGATAAAATCATTCCTCTGCTCAAAACTCTCTAAGGATGCATCTCATTTTAAAGTCTTTCTAGTGCCTACTGGTTTCTATGATTTGGAATTCAGCTACTTTTCTGCTCTAATCCTAATTATCTTTATCCTACCTGGTCTGTCATTTTTTGAACATGCCAGGTGCCCTTTGATTTTTTCAGAGTCTCTGCATTTGCTCTGCCCTCTGCTCAAAATCTACTTTGCTGACCTCCTGGCTTACCCCAACAGAGATCATGAGTGAGCCCCAGACATCCACTGTCCCTCCCTTCCAATTCTCATAGCTTTACCTCTATCATCTGTCTCAAATATGATGAAATAATTTCATTATACCCTCTCATTCTGTGTAAACAGGTCATCACAGGAAGCCTAATCCCCTCATCTTACCAGGCATCTCAGATACTCTACTCACAAAATGTTCTAAATCTTCCTTATTCTCATCACTTTTAATCTTTCCTCAATTCCTAAAATCTTTGTACAAGACTTCTGAAATGTATGTCCTTACATCTGAAAAACCCACCTTATCTTCCATATTGTCTCTGAATGTTTCCTTATTCTTGCTTCGATGAACCTAGATTCTGCTGGAAAGGTCCATGTTTGAGCACAGTCTTTTCAAGTGGTGACTGTTCTCCATAACCTTGAAAAGACCTTGAACTATCAGCTCTGAATACAGCACAGGTATCTTTCTTGCTTTTCATTACATCCTAGATCCTATTTTTCCTCGCACTTCCCTAAAAATGCCTAGCTTTAAAACTCATTACTTTATATTACTAATTATGAAACAGTAATGCACTTTCTAATACCTAGGACATTCACCCTTATTTTTTGATGACTTCAGTTCCTAATTTGTTTTCATCCTCTTTACAAGTCACCTGTCTTAATTCTTCATAATTTCAGTATGCATATAGATGATCCTCCCAACACCCTAACTTCTCACATCCTTGAGTCCTCTCCCTTACTGCTCTTATTCTTTACCATATGTAAGAAATTCACCATAGATCTTACCATTACAAATATTTGCATATCTTTCCATATCTGTTTCATGCATCCCATTTTCTGACCACTGTCAATTAGAACTTAAGATCACTACCTGTAAGATCCAGCTTCCAACAATCCCTCAACCCACAGGGGCTTAAAATCATACTGTATTTTCAATTATTTGGTGTCCTCTTGTACTTAACCATCTTATATACCATGATCAATCAAAATAATGTTTCTCTCATATAAATCCTTGAATCTCCTTTTTCTCAGTTTAAAATCACTTGGCAAAAGCACTATATTTTGGTTAAACCCAACTGTCTTATTTCTATTTCTGCATCCGCACATCTGATCAACCTCAATTATGTTAATGACACAAATCTTAAGTGACTTTCAGGCTGTCCAAAATCACACTTCTCCATGTCCCTCCCTCATGTGCCACTCTTCCAGATGGCTGCTTTACATTTTTTTCCTCCTCAAATTTCCAAATCTTCTTCTACCTCCTAATTTCAGGGCATGTCCTGAATTACTCTTTGCTGGTATAATTTCAACATCAAAAAAAATTCCCACTCCCACACGTATCTACCTACCAGGATCTGCACCCCATGTTTTGCCTTTCCAACTGCTGACTCAATAAACTGCTAAAGTTATTATTCCAAAACAATCCCTCCATTTATTATCTAGACTCAATCCTTTTTCCACTTAAGTATATTGCTCTAGCAGTTTTCCACTCTCTCTGATTTTATATTTTGTGCTTTCTTCTCAAGAGTATAAAAGATTGTTTCTTTTTACATATTAAGAAATAAAAATGAAATGAACTACACAAACTTGCTTGACACCATTTTTCACAAACAACTATTATGGAAGTTTTTCTCCCCTTTGCAAAATATATTCTCATTTCTCTTAAATTCATTCAAATTTATCTCTTGTTCCCACTATCCACTAAAATAGTTTTCAAGTGAAAATTTAGCCAATAATAGGAATATTTCACAATATCTTCATTCAAAAAATTTATGAACTGGTAAATATATAATAAGCAGTTTCAAAATCTATAGGAGTAATACAAGGAAGAAGTTTTGGCACTGAAATAATTTGCCTCATTCATCATATATGGCTTGGACTATAGGGAAGCAAATTATTTGATTTTATGTCAAATAGCAAAACCAAAAAAAATTGTTTCAGTATTTATTTATTGCACATTGTTCTTTAGGACCTTTGGAAGAAAAATATGTGAGCAGATTAACAAAATAAGCCAAGAAATAATGTGAATTTCTCATTTAATTAAAATATATCTAAGGTAGATACACAAATACCTATGTGTATGTGTATACAAATGATAGTTCTAAATATTGATCAATAAAGTTTCATAGGAGGTCAATGCATGAAAAATGTGTGGCAAATAACATTTTAAATATAAATATGCAACCACATTTACAGTGTACAAGTATACTCCTCTCCACTGCTCTATGCTCAGTTGCTTTGTGGTTTTCAATAGCCCGAGCAGTCTCTCAAAGTCCAGATATTTATTAACATAAAGCCATCAATCAGAAGATTCTAGTATCACTTGAGAATTAAAAACATAGGTCCAAAACACATTTATTTACATATAAAACACATCCTGCTTTTCATACCGCCACAGTCATGGAAGAGATTGTGATATATTTAGTCAATCATTTTAACTTTGCTTTATTTTTCAAAGTATCCAGAGAAAATATAACTTTGGAATAGGACATGTTGATTATTTTAATATTAAATATTTAAAAGATAGCAAAAAAAAGTTAAGAAAATGAATGTGTAAATTAAAAGCTATATTTCTACTTACTGTAGATGAAAAGACTTATATTTCTATTATTAAAATATCTCTGTGTTCCTAAATAGTTTAGGAGTTGGAAATAGTCCTGCTAAATATTCTCATTTGTAAAGCTCTAGTCTTTATTCACATTTATATATATTTTTGAGATTTTAAATAGGTATGGATTGAGAATACATTTTAAATTTAATTTTCCTCTAAAAATCCCATCAAAATTAGAGTAGATATATAAAAATGTAACATATTTTTAATAAAATTGGTTATGGGACTACAGATACATTGACAAAGACCAGGAAGACAGAAAATATCTATGGCAACTAATTAATTTATTGTCAAATAAATCATTATGCTCCAGCCAGCACACAAAAGTCTCAGAAGGAATCAGATCTTTTAATTGAAAGGCACACTGAGTTTGCTGGCCAAGACACATAGAGATGATTTTTCAAAATTCTAATGAAAAATACATAATTTTTTTATAAGATATACATGATAAAAAAAAAGTGTATCTGCAAATCAATAAAAATTAAACAACCATCAAACTTTTCATTGACAACACAGTTTGCACACAACTCAGTGTTGACTGGTACATATTCAAAAACTGGTCCAACTGTAGGTTCCTGTGGCCTAAGAAAGAAATTGAAGGAGAAATCACAATGGCCACTATATAAGAAATGACATCGTTCAGGGGTTAATCTTTATGACCAAATGGGCTCTCTGTCTGTCCTTATTTGTACAGGAAATTGACAAAAAGCACAAAGATTGGAAATCAACTTTTTTTCCCCGCTGAAAATATATTGCTAAAGAAACATGTTAGCCTACAGAAGCCTGTGCATGTTCTATCTCAAACTGCACCAGCAAAAATCTAGCTGCAAATGCCCTGCAGATCTCAGAAAGGGTAAGGAACACTTAGAGAGTACAATCAAGGTCAACAGAAAGAAAAGGGCAAAGGAATTCATCTCAAAGGGCAGTACTGGGCTGACAAATGGTCTTACCAGGGAATTTCCCACCTTGCCTCAGCAAAGTCACAATTCTGGTCAAGTAAAAATATGATAACAGCTATAATCCAGTTGTTTCAGTAGATTTTTTTTTTTTCTATTTTGTCTTCGAATTGTATGTTGTATTATAATTACCTATTCTGACCACCATTGTATATTTAGTGTGTATGGGGCCGAGGCGTGCAAATAATCTGCCTTTATTCTTTTTTATTTTTAAGTTTAGCTTATATGTGGTCAGATCACATGGAACTACAGTTGGCCCTTAAAGAGAAGATAACATATCAGCCAGAAATCTTGAGGTGGATAATATAATGGGAGAGAATTCTGTAGATTCTGTGTGTAAATAGAAAGATATGCAGGTATATTTTTGGCTTTTCAACAGCGTGAACCATGACAGAGACAGCTAGCTGCCCTCTAATATTTCTTCTTACAATATAAGTGTGTTTAGTTGGGCAATAATCATCAAGCTAAGGAAAAGTTTTCCCAATCTCTCTAGCAGCTAGGTGCAGCTCTGTGCCTGGGTTCTGACCATTACAATGTAAATGCAAGAGTCATCAGAGTTCTTAGCTTAACAGAAAAAGATTTCTCTCCTTTTATTGCCTTTCCTATTTTTCCTTCCTCATGCATACAGTAATTGTAAAGGAAGCTAGAGTGTACATATTGGACCAGGAGAATGAGCCATGCATTGAAGATAACAGAGAACTGACACAGAAGTCTGACAATTGCAGATCTACTTTACCTCACAGTTACATGAGAAATAAACTGTCTTATGCTAACTCTGTATTATTTGGAGTCATTCTGATTCAGCCAACTCCAATACCTGAGCTAAGATAAAAATGTACTCCAGGAAAAAGAAAACAAGATTCAAAGAAAAAGGACACAAAGTAGGCTGAATGAAGAATGTCTTATTTGCAAAATTAATCTAATTAAATTTGTATTATTAAGAAGTTGGAAGAGAAAGACATCTCTTTAATCAACAAAAAATTCACTCCCTATTGGCAAAATATGTTACAGGAATTATAGTACTTTCATATGTCTCTACGATATTAAAAAAATATTAACTAAAGATTCCAGGAAAACCACAATACAATATAAGCAGTTATGGTATAATTATAAAGCAATTAAACATATATAGTTTTGAGCGATAGAGTGTAAGTAAAGGAATGCATTGAATCTGATGATATGAACATTCTCATTCAAGTGGTTCAACGAAAAAGATTTACATTTTCTTACTTAAGAGCTCATCATTGTACTTGATTATGTCATTACTAATATTTACATAGCCATGATATCAATTTGTAAATATATTTGAGTGGCATTATAACATACTTTTTAAAAATGCTACCTCTTGTGGCAAATTTGCTGTGTATGAATTTCCTTCATTTATTGGGTGTTAAGTCTTACAAATATTCTAAATTCATCAGTGTGCCCCTCTGTAAAATAAGCTTTAATAAGATAATCTTATTTATAAAGTAAGGTTCTAAAAATAGAACTTTTCTCACAGGGTTGGTTCAAACATAAATTGAGATAATTTATCTCATGTGCATGTACTTAGCACAGTGCCTAGCACAAATAAATCGTAATTGTTAGCGCCTATTAAATAGTGTTCAATGTTTTTCAATATATATAATTAATCTTTATATAAAGCAGTATATGCCATTATAGATATAATATAGATTGCCAGTGTTAGAAACCTTGAAAACGGTAAGGCAAAAAAATCAGAGGGTGAAGGAAAGTACAGATCTGCTACTTTCCTTATATTTGAGAATAAGAAAATAATGAATTTCATCAAAAAATAAATATATCTAAATCTGATAAATCAAAAAATAGATTTATACCCTATTTTATATTATACTAAGAAGATTTATAAATTATATAATTAGCAAAAATTCAGGAAAGGTAGAAGATGGAAGTTAATTATATCCTTCAATTTGCTCCTATTTACTAACATTATATGAATTTTTATTATGTATTATAGTTATTAATATTTTATGCATAGTAATTTTACTGAATCCTCATGACCTTATGAGATGTATACCATTATTATTCTATTTAAATATTAGAAAATGCAGATCTTTTTCTCAAGACCCGCGTTTGCCTCCAGAGGCTATATCCCTGTTTACTGTCTCTAAGACTAGACAGCAGAATATGTAATCTCAAATTGCTACATTGCATTTAATTGTATTCATTAAAATTATGCTGGTAATAATCAAAATAATCAAATAAAACCAGATATTTTGAGGAGTGGTGATTTCTAGAGAATAGGCTATCATTTGGCCATTATGGAGGGAGTAAGTTACAATCTATATAATTCATTTTGTATGAATAATGTTTCTCTTTAACCATGGGACTATATTATTTCTATTAAAACACAACAAAGAGTGAAACTATAGTGTTCCATTGTGAAGTTGTTAAAATTTCTTTGTTGATGCTGTAATTTCATAACTATACTGTATTGCCAGTCATATTTGTAATAATTTCCGAGCTTCCTGCTCTGTCTTTCATATAGTACATGACACATATTTATACAAGTTGTAATTTTATAATTACACAATTAAATTATAATCAAGTCGTAATTTCAAAGACATTACAAATTTAGAGATGATATAGCCTTTGCTTTAGAGTCAACCTATTGTTTATAATTTAGTGAAAATATATATATATTTTTTAATCAGACAGAGGTACAAGTCACTGGTCCTTGTACCTCTAAACAGAGTGGTCTCCTACAAATCTCTCTGAAAAGTTGCCAAGTCTGAGATTAGCAACAATGGTCATTTCCTACACGGTATTAGTCATAGCAGAGGCAAAGCTGTTGTCCTCACTAATAAGAATATCGAAATGGCAAACCATGCAAGCAGCTCATTGCATTACACATGCGGATTCAGTTGCTAGACTTGAACCCCAGGCCCTGACCATAGCAGAAGAAGGGATGGCACGACTTGAATGGCGAATGAACCCTGTGTTGGTAAATTGATTGTAGAGCTTGGGCTCTGCCAGGTCATGCTGTGAGGGCCCCAGCTCCTGATACAACAAAGAGAAGAACTAGAAGACCCTCCCCAGATGGCATACCAAGACAGAGCCCAGGAGAAAGTTGCCACAGTGTCTCCCCTTCTTCAGAGCCCTGTACTTTCCACAGGAGCCAGTAGAGAGGGCCCCTCGCAGACCTGTCTGAGGCCCTGGCTGCCCTGAGTTGCTTTTGGTCCTGGGCACGCCACACTGAAGTCTGGAAGAGGCTGAGGGTTCCTGTTGGTGCCCTTTTGTTGGAGCGGCCCACAAGCTAGCACTGGACTACTCGACCATGCCGCCAGCACCGGGCTGCCCCACCAAGGAAACTGGGCAAGAGACTCGGCCTCGAACCTTCTAGGGGATATCAGAGACAGGCGAGGGGTCTGTTCCCTCCCTCTGGGGATGCCACAACCTGGAGTGGAACACGCTGGATGACCCAAACGTCCACCCATTGGGAGGTGGCAGGGAGGCCCGGCCCCCAGAACGCGCCCAGAGCAGGCAGCAAAGGCAGCAGACTCACCTCAGACGGAGCCGGAGCCGTGTCTACCCTTGGTGGTGACACTCGTGTGGTGCTCGGCGGGTGGAGACCGCGAGTAAGGATCTCCAGGCACCCCGCGGCCCCGCAGTGGTCCCGGCACTGAGCCAGGGGCTGGCCTCCCACGGGCCTCGAAGGCCCTCTGGGGTCTCGCGCGCTGACCTTAGGGGCGCTTCCGAGAGCAGCTGAGGCTCCGGAGCAACCAAGGAGTTTATCTGGAGCAGGTCGGACGTCCCCGTGGAAGGGGTCGGCCCTGAGGAAACAGTAATTGTACTTCCAGTGGCCCTGCTCCCGAAGGAACGCTGAGTCCGCTTTCGTGGCCTCCAGACGCGCAGGCAGAACGTGCAGGCAGAACTTGCGGCGCGCTTCCTGGTGAATGCACCTGAGGCGTCGCTTGTGGAACTTGGTTTCTGAGGCGCTCGAGAGTTGTGTGCCGTCGCTTCCGTGGGTCATAGGGCCCCAGGGACCCATGCGACTAGCTGCAGTGCCCGCGGAAAGACCTGGACGCGGCGGCGGAGTGACATAAAAGAACTTGTTGCAGAAGAGCAGGTGTGAGAAGCTCACATAAAGAACCTGGAGATGGGAGGTCATGATGCATTTGAGAAGGGCCTGTGTCCCAGGGGATGGAGGAGGGGGCTCACAAACAGAAAGAACTCGCCACATCAGAGATCCAGAAGGTTCTGAAAGGAAAACGACGACCTGACTTTCCTGGGAAAATCTTTCTCTGCTTGCCTCAAGTCGTTTGTGACAGAAGGGGATGGATTGAAGGCTGCCACCGGAATGAAGACTGGCCGAAGCAGCGCCTTGAGGATGACACAACTGAAAAATGAGGCCTAGCACCGAGCCTAAGTGGGAGAGAAAGCCAACTTGCCAACAAGGTGGCCCTGGTCTAACTCGCGACATGAAAACGGGGTAGATGCACATCCTATCGCTGGAGAATATGGTTGAGGAGAAGACTAAAGAGAAGCGTGACCTGATCAGAATCTGTGACAACCTCATTTCCAAGATGGAGAAGATCTGACATGTAAGTCCCTAAACAGTGCACGGCCTCCCTCCTGTCTGTCTGTCGTTTGTCTGTCTTGACTTTTTCTGTTAGGTTTCATGTTCTTTTATCCCTTTTAACCTCAACTCGTTTTTAAACTAGATTGCTTTAAAAAGAAGACCAAATAGTTTCCCTTGAGTTTACAAAAACGAGACATAAAAGAATGTTACTTATAGACCCCACAAAAAACTCTTTGGGGGCCCCAGATACTACAGGCACATACACATACCACTCTTATGTCCGTGAGACTTTCAAATAAATACTGCTCCAGCAGGTCTACTCTGTGCACTATGCAGTCTTTTGCTTTTGCCTATAATGATATATTCACACACAGACAAAAATATTGAGTAGACAACATGATTTGTAAAGAGAAAAAGTATACATCCATCTATTTGTAAAGCAGAATCCATCAAGAATAAAGGTCGCTCTATCAGCCTGGGTACATAAAAGTACTATCCCAAAGAACTGTGGAAGAACCCAAAATATATCACTGAGAAACCAGAAGAACATGGACATTAAAAGAAATAGCATATAAAAGAAATATAATAATTTATGATTTATAACCTAAATAAGTCACTGAGGTAAATACATATAAACATTGTAATATTGATAGTAAATATGCTAATGATATAAATCTTATTTTAGTTGTGATAGTTGTTTGCCTAATAATATCTCAACTGGAAGAGCTTTGATTGTTTCAAACCACATATTTTTCTCAAATTTGCCTTCCTATGTTTTGGTTTGAATTAAATTCCTTTCTTTGGAAATAGAAGTGTAGCATCTGCTTAATTCATCTCAATACTGTGCAGATAGTACTGCCCATCAGTAATGTTAATTTTTAAGATGAAATAATTTATCATTCTTCCATTCACTTTGTTTTTCTTCTGTATATATGACAATGTATCGATCAATATCATTACCCTTTCATGGAAATTTTAATAAAGTTTAGACAAATGAGCAGCTTCAAAAACATTTTAATCTCCCATTTATTCCCTTTAAGGCTGTGTCTAATTTTGTAACTGGCACTTGACAAGGCAATGAGTCTTCCTTCCAGCCTGCTGTTAAAATATTACTTTTGCATGAAATTCCCATTGGAATGATATGCCAAGAAATATGTTTCTAAATTATTTTTCTATGGTAGAAAAATTACACAGTTTCAAAATATTTAGCTAAACAGAAGATGAGAAATTAACTTTTAAAGAATCCATACTATATTGAAAAATCAGAATATCTTCAATATCAGTGCAAGATGCTCATAGTTTTTATTATCATTGTAGTTTTTCAGATTTATTATGCAAAATCAGATTAGAAACTATGAGGAGTGTGTGTGTGTGTGTGTGTGTGTGTGTGTGTGTGTGTTGGATTTTAAATTGTTTTGCTTCTTAGACATACTCATGGAAAACAGAAAATGTTGTAAAACATGACTTTGATTGACATAGTCATTTCTTGGTTGTCGGGTTGCTATGAGAGGGAATGAAGCTATAGCCAGGTGGAAAATTGATGACCTCCAAATTATAACAGAAGTGGTTTTAATAAGAAATATTTTAAATAACATTATTCATCATAGGAGTAAGAAAGCGATAGGTAACTTCTTTTCAGGGGAGAGAAAAGAAGCCAATTTTCTTTAAAGGAAGAACATTATCCATTCTACCTCTGTGTGCCTGTAAAACCAACAGATCATTTGTGTATGATCTGTTGATTTTAGAGATCACATCACAACTGATAGATAACGAAGAGGGCTACAGGTACAAAAAAAGGCAGAAAGTAGAGCACTGGAAGGCATTGCTCTTCAAGGTTAGTCTGTGGATCACCTGAATCATTCATAGTTCCAGCAAAATCTTGCCCATGGCAGCCACAGGGAGGAACCCTCCCCAGACACTCCTTGTGTGTAGGTACCTGGCACCGATGACAACGATAGCCCTGATAGAAGGTGCCTCTCAACAGCATCTGGCAAGCCTTACAGGAAGTGGTCTCCTCAAAGGAGAACTGGGATCCCTTATCAGAAATGAAAAATCTTAGCCTCAACACAGATCTACAGAATCAGAGTATTTCAAGGATAAAATACACAAGAATCATCAAATATGCACTCTTGATGATTCTTGTGTATTTTATCCTTGTGCAGGAGTGTTGCCTCTCCATTTCTGAGTGGTGTCTCTTAGTTTCACACACAGTTACTAAATTAATGATTTCACTGAACGTGATGTTAATGTAGTCTCTCAATATAATTCTATGGCAGGAAAAGTTGCAATATATGGTCCTGTGTGGAGAAAAAACATTACTGGTTGAAGGGAAGAGTTATATAATAATAGCTATCAGAACTTATCGTGGGTGCTAGGCACTGCCCTAATGATTTTATATTAACTGAATTAACTCTCTAAATTACTATAATAGACCACCCACTTTTCAGATGAGGAAACTGAGACATGGAGAGATTAAGAAACTTGCCCAAGGTCATATTAAAGCAGATGACTGGGCTATGCTTTAAACTGAGGCAGTCTATCTGCAGAGTTTGTAATCTTAAGTACCACATTACGATATGAAAGAGTAAGTATGGTTCTTATATTGAGGGTGTAGGACTTTGATTCATAAGCTCTGTTGTGTCACAAAACACTCAGAGACTCTAATACAAGCTGTGGACCCTCTTCCCAGAGAATAGCACAGATGCAAAGGCAGGCACAATTTTGCCTGCAATTTTAAGTGGCCGAGATCCCTTAGAGCCCATCCATAGACCAAGTTAATAGATTCCAGCTTATAAATGTGTGTTCTTGAAAATAAAATATTCAGACCATTTTGGTACAGGCTTTAAAACTCATAAAAGTTTTCTTAATTTTTACTTTCTGAATTTCAGATTTGGGGCTATGTTTACATAATCATTACAAACTGATATGCTGTCATGTATTAGGGAATTTATGAATTTCCTAAAATATCACTCTGCATAGTAGAAAGAATCAATTATAAGTAAACAGCAGGCAAAAGGATTTTTTTTTTCAAAGCAAGAAAACTGAAGTAATCATAGACCTATTTCTCCTTCTCACCTTCCTCTAAATTCTGTCATCTGTTGTCTCATTATCATCCATCTTTGTCACTTTCTCTCAATTGCATTGCCACTATCTTGGCTCAGCTCTTCATTTCCTCCACCTGGATACCTGTCCATTTATCAGCTCTTCTTTCTGTTGGCAATGAACACTCCCACTCATGCTCCACCAGCTGCCTGTTGAGCTTTAAAAAATGATCAAAGCAAAGCACACTCCCTGCTTCTCGTTTTGGAAAGTACCCCTCTGCAGTGCAGGACAGTATGGTGGCCACTGCAGCCGGTGTGCATAAGGCCGAATTCCATTACTGATGCTTAGTAACTCTGTGGCCTTAGACAACTTCTTTAACCTCTCTGTTTAATGGTCTTCTCAGTTTTGAGATGGGTATAATTACAATACATTACAGTTCTTTAGAGGATTAAATAAATAATATTTTTAAGTGCTTAAAATAGTGCCTAATGATCAAGAACCATGTGATCATGTTAGCTCCTTTACAGAGCGTACGTAGTCCTTAAATAAATGGCTGTAGAGGACATGGAACCTCGAGTGTCACTCTCCACATAAGTAGGGTGCGAAAGAGTTGAAGAACACAAAATTTACACAAATAGTTTGAGGAAAACATTCACTTAAGGGACAATTTAGAAAAAATGGGCTACTCTTGTACTTAAACTAAACTTGATATTGGAAAGACCACTTCCCGTGTCTAAGGAGAAAGTAGGGTGGCGCCATTTATTCCTGCATGTATCGCAGAATACATACATTATCAAGAGACACGTTTGTTAAAAACACTATAAGAAACTCTTTAATAACTGAAGAACAAATATTTTAAGTATATAAGACTCTCTTTGGCTTTATCAGTTTAAAGATAATCATATTTGGGGTTTTCATCTATGTTCTAAATTTTCTACATTTTATGTGCATTTTTTTATGGAAAATAGAAACATAACTGGAATTAAAAGTTTTCCTTCTGTAAGTTTATGTTGGCCAGTGGATGATGGATTTCAAAATTATTTCTTTACCCAGTACCACTTTGTTGAAATAAAAGATATAATTTTTTTATCTCATTTTATAGAGGAGATAATTATTGGTCTAACAAATCAAATTTATTTGATTGAAGAATGTCTTCAAGGGAGAAATTTAGAAAGACTAAGAAATCTAAAATAGCTATATTTTGTAAATGAATTATTAATTAATTAATTTTAGAGATTCTAGAAATTTCTCACATTTTTCTATCTCTTTTATTTCTATGGGTCAAATGTGTCTCTGCCTTCCAGATTTTATACTGGTAACATGAATGTTTTGTATGGGACTTCCCTTGCAGTTGATACATTCTAACATTTGGAAATCTCAGATGTTTCATGGAAAACAAAAGCCTTCCAGACTGTATTAGTTTAAAGCTTTTTAGTTCTTATTATTTAAGAAATGCAGCCCACTTATAATGATTATTTCTTAAAATGTCAAATCATAGTAAACATAACGTGTTATTTGGCTTTTCCCTACATTCTTTTTACACGTACCTCTCTTACAAATCTGACAACTATATGCCTCGTGAGAAAAGAACCTAGATAATATTGGATTTTCTTATTATGTATTTATTTGGAAGTAGAAGCGGCAATAATAATGTCATATGTTCTTTATGCTAGTTAATTTCATTTGAATATAGTATATGCACATATTTCAATAACTATTTTAAATGTTTTCAGGTTACTCAATATGTGTTTTTAGATAATAATTTGCATCTAATTCAAAGCATCATTCCAAGGATTCTTCCCTGGAAGTATTACTGTCTTTTAAAGGAAAACCCAAATATAAAAAGAACAATCTCTGTAAAAGTATTAAAAGTAGACTGTCTCAGGTTATGCTAATTCTATATTCTACTCTTATTTTGCAACTATATTTTTTCTTTAATTACATTGGAAAAATTAGTAGACGTTAATATACAAATGTAAAATAAATTCAAATAAGCAAAATGTTGAGTTTCCTTAATTTTTCATATCATTTTACATATACTACCAAGAAAGAAAAATCTTGCCGATTATGACATACTGTTTATTCTGACTCAACCTAATGTCATAAATTACAAAAATATGAAAACATGCGTAGTTGATAAATTGATAGAATATTGTGATAGAATAATGAGTTTCCAGATCATTTTTATGAGTTGTCTTAATGGAAATCTTAGCATTTCCAAAGTATATAAAATGTATTTGAAAACCTTAGAAAATAATCACACATATATCTTATTAAATCTTATTAAATTATTTGTGTATGAGTTATTCAGAAATAATAGTATTCAAAAATGATATATGACATGATATTTTATAAATTATTAAATTTCTATTCTTTAGTTTAGCAAATGTTGCAAACTAGAAAATGTTACAGAAAGTCACTATCCTAAATTAAGTTAAACAGCAATTGAGTTTATATTAACCATGTTCTCTTAAGACCACCAAACCAATATCATTAGCCTGAATACAGAAAGAACTGCTAAATGTTTTCTCAGCTTCTATAATTCAGAAAGACATGTCTGGCCTTATTCCTTAACACTTCCTTTTCTTCTCCCATTGGGAATGAAACATGTAAGGACATTTAGAGTAAGGAGTTTTAATTTATGTTAATCCATTCCTCTCCTATTTGTCACAAGGATTTGTTCTACTACTTCCTATAGCTGCTCCCAATACATACTATCTAGCAGTGACTTGGAATTACATAAAAGATCTAGACCATGATATATGCCATTAATAAGGATTTCCTAGTTTAATTTTTTTTCCTTTCGAGTAAATTAAATCAAGAAAATAGTGAAACGTTAGCCCTTTCTCAGGACATGCTTGAAAAACAAAGCTATCAAATCTATACATATATCAATTAGAAAATGTTGAATACCACAATAAAATGCTCAAAGATACAAGAACAATTGAAAAATATGTCATTTAAGAAAATCATTGCTAGAGAGAGAAAGCAAGGAATAAAACATATGGACCACTATCAAGAGCTTTTCATTCTAGTGAATGACAAGAAACTACAAAATCAATTAACAATATGTAATATACCAGATGACAATAAGGATAAAGTGAGATATGAAAATGGCAAGAAACAGCAGCACTAAAAACAATTTAGAAATTACTTCTCTTAAAAATAATGCAAAATTATACAATGAGGGCATTTTTTGGTCCACAAATTGTCAGAAAAGATTTAAAGTATTGAAAACATGCATTGTTAAAAAAATGAGGGAGAAAATATATTGGCATGGAAATACATAAAAGATATTTAAGTAAATATTAATAGAAAATAAGTAAAAATGAAAAGAGTTTACAGAAAAGAATGTATTTACAAATCATAAATCTAATAAGTGATTTGTACCTATAAAAAGAACACTTACTACTTAACGACAAAAAGACAAATAATCATAAACCAATTTAAAATGGACAAAAATTCGAATAGATATTTTGAAAAAAAAAAAGACAGATATACAAATGACCAAACACTCCCTCAAAAAAATATGTGCATCCACATGTTCATTGCAGCATTATTTACAAGATGGGAAACAGGCTAAATGTCTATTGATGGATGAGTAGATAAAGCTTTATGGCATATATATGTATATATAAATATATATATAGTATTATATTTGCACAATGGAATATTATTCAGCCGTAAGAAAGAAGGAAATTTTGTCATTTGCGACAACATGGATGGACCTTAAGTGTGTTATGCTAAGTCAGAGAAACAAGTTAGAGAAAGACAAATACCATCTGATCTCACTTATATGTGTAATCTAAAACAATACAAAACAAAACAAGCTGAGAGATGTAGAGAATAGATTGGTGGTTGTCAGAGGCGGGGGTAGGCAGAGGGTGAAATGAGTGAAGGGGGTCAAAAGGTACAAGCTTCCAGTTATAAAATAAATAAGTCACCCAGATGTAATGTACAACATGTTGACTCTAGTTAATAATACCATATTACTTATTTGAAGGTTAAAAGAGTAAATCTTAAAAAGTTATCATAAGAAAAAAATTTGTAATTATGTAAGATGACAGGTGTTAACTAGACTTATTGTGATCATTTCACAGTTTATACAAATATTGAATCATTATGTTGCACACCTGAAACTAATGTTATGTGTTATGTGTTAATTATACCGCAATTAAATAAATAAAAAGTCTTGATTCTAGTTAATCCACAATATTATTAATTTAAGGAAAATATTTTTGTGTGCTTTGGATTTGGGGGATTTAAATACTAATTTTTTACTGTTATTTATAATTTGAGAGAGAACCATTATGCACATATCAGATTATTTTTTAGAAGTTTTATTTTAGAGCCATTATAGATTGTGAATATGGTAGGGAGAGAAGTTTGCCCCACAACCAGTTTTCCTTTGTTAACATCTTACCTTAGTATGTTTTTTTTTGTCAAAATTAATGAACCAATATTGACTATTATGAATAAAGTTTCTTTAAACATGTGCATGCAGGTTTACGTTTGTATATAGTTTCAAAATTACGTGGAAAATCCCTAGTAGTACTATTGCTGGATTGTATAGTAACGCTATGTTTAACTTTATGTTTTAATTAAGAAACTGTCAAACTGTCCTTCAAAGTGGCTGTATCATTTTGTATTCCCACCAGCAGTGAATGAGAGTCCTGTAGCTCTACATCCTTGTGTACAATTGGTATCGTCATTTTTTCCCCCTATTCACATAAGTATATTTCAGTATATCAATGTGGTTTTAACTTGAAATTTTCTAAGTAATAAAAGCATTGAATATCTTTTCATATGATTATTTCCCATTTGTATATCTCTTTGGTGCAGTATCTATTCAGAACTTTTGTGTCTTTTTATTGTTTTATTTTATTTTTAATTTGGCTATTTGTTTCTTTATTGCTCAGTTTGAAGAATTCTTGACATATTTTTGATACAAATTTTTATTAGATGTGTCTTTTGCAAATATTTTCTCCAAGTCTATGACTTCTATTTCATTTTCTTGCTAAGTATCATTTCAAGAGCCATTTTTAAAAATTTTAAAGAAGTCCAACATTTCAAAATTTTGTTCAAGGATTATGCTATTGTTGCATCAGAAAACTCACCTGTAAAGCCGAGGTCATTTCTTCTATGTTTCTGTCGTGAAGTTTTACAATTTTGCATTTTTCAATACAGTGTGAGCTAATTTTCATGTAAGGTCTGTTTCTAGGTCCATTTTTTTTTTTTTCATATAGACAACCAATCAATCCAGCACACTATGTTGAAAAGCCCATCATATCTTAATTGAATTGCCCATACTAGTTTATAAACAATCAGTTGACTATATTTTGTTTTATATTTGTGCTTTCTATTCTTTTTCATGATCTATTTTTTTCTTTACCAATACCACACTATCTTGATAAGTATAGTAATTCTTGAAATTTTGTATTGTAAGTCTTTCAAATGTTTTATTCTTCTTAATATTGTTTGGCTATAACTAGGTCTTCTTTGTGTTGAGATTGAATTGAATCTATGAATCAAGTTAAGATAATTGACACTTTATTGAGACTTCCAATCCATGAGTATGGAGTAAAGCTTCATTTATTTAGATCTACTTTGATTTTTTATCAGTGCTTTATAGTTTCTATACATATATATATATATACATATATATATATATGTATGTGTATATATATATGTTGTTAAATATATTATTTTTAAGTATTTTGTTTTGGGATTACTATTATAAATATTTATTTTTTAATTCAAAATCGAATTGTTCATTGCTGGAAAGTAAAATTGCCATTTGTATACTTATCATGTGTCTACAACTTTCCTGTACACACTTATGATTGCCATGAGTTATTTTAATTCTTTGGGATTTTTTAAATAGGCAATCATGTTATCTGTGAATATAGACATTTTAGTATCTTCTCAACAGTATACCATTTCTTTCTTTCTTTTTTTTTTTTTTTTTTTTTTTGGCACTAGCTTGGATTTCTATATATTATTGATTGTGAATAGTGAGAGAAAATATCTTCCCTTATTCCCAATGTTAGTGAGAAAGTGTCCGGTTTCTCACTAGTATGACATTTTTGTTTTTGTTTTTGTTTGGAGATTATTTTAATGAAGTTGAGGATGTTCTCATGTATTCCCACTTTTCTGAGAGATATTTACATGAATGAGATTTTTACATTTTGTCAAATATTTTTTCCTGAATAAATTGTTACGATGAATTTTTTTCTTTAGTTATTGATGGACTAAAGGTTATATACATAATAGATCACATTGATGGATTTTCACATAATGAACCAGTTCTGTGTACCTGGAATAAATCCATCTCTATAACGCTTTATAACTGTTTTTATACGTTGTTGAATTTGATTTGTTAATCTTTCACTGAATATTTTTGTTCTATATTCATGAGATAAACTCGTATGTAGTTTTTTTTTTCTTTTAAGTTTTTGTTTGTGTGTTTGTTTATTTGTTTTTGGTACTAGGGTATTGCTGTCCTCAGAGAATAAGTTAGGAAGTGTTTCCCCTAATTCTATAGACCAGAAGTGATTGTTACTAATTGACATCAATTTTTCCTTAAGTAGTTGGTTGATATTTGAAAATTTTCTAGGTATTTTTCTCCAATAGGTTTAGTATTACTGTTTATCTCTTTCTCTTTCTGATATTTCTGATAGTTTGTATATTTCATGAAATATTCCTCTCACCTAAATTATCAAAATTGTGGCCAAATAATTATTATTTATTGCATTCTTATTTATCTTTTTAAATGCCCATAGTATATTTATTAATAACTCTAATTTATGGTGTTTTTAATTTGTCATCTTTTTTTTTTCTGTTTAGCCTAGCTAAACAATTGTCAATTTCATTCAAAAAAACATGTTTTGCTCTTGTTGATTTTCTCTATTCTTTTTGTTTTCCATTTCCTTAATTTCAGCTCATTTTAAAATTTTTATTTCTTCTGTTTGCTTTAGGCCAACATTAGTTTTCTTTCTTTGGTTTCCTAAACTAGAAGTTTTAGTTATTAATTTTGAGGGTTTTGTGTATTCTAAGATATATTTCCAATACAAATTTAATGCTATAAATTTTCCTCTAAGCATTGCTTTTTGCTGCATTTAAATTTTCGATGACTTGTATTTCTATTTTCCTTTAGTTAAAATATTATTTATAATTTTCTTGATGTTTATTTGAACTTTGTTTTGTTAAGAAGTATGACTTTACAGATATTTGAAGATTTTCTAGGTATATTTCTATTGTTTTTTTCTGGTTTAATTTCCTTTTGATCTAAGAATATTTACTGTTTGAGTTCTTTTATGTTAAATTTGTTAAGATGTGGATATGGTCACTTTTCATAAATATTTTATGCAAGCTTGAGAAGAATTTCTAGTCTGTTCTTTGTGAATGGAGTATCTTTAGGAAATTCAGTTAGGTCAAGTTGATTAATAGTGTTGCTCAGGTCAATTTTGTCTGTTGATTTTCTGCCTCCTTGATTTTTGAGTTAACATGAGGTTATACTCTCCAACCTTTCTTTCTCTGTTTTGATTTCTCTATTTCTTTTATTCTCTTTAAAAATTATTACTGGTTGCCTAGAGTTTACAATATAGATTTTTTAACTAATCTATGTTTACCTGCAAATTGCACCGTCCCACTTCATCTGCAAGTACCTTATAATGAAATGTTTTCGATTCCTCCTTCCTGTCTCTTGTGACATTACTGTCACTCACTTTACTTATCCATGTGTTATAATCACCCAATATTTCTTTAAGTGAACAGTTCTATTTTATATTAAGAATAAAAAATATTTCATATTAATATTTCTTTATTCACATTCTTCTTTTCTTTATGTAGATCCAGGTTACTATCCTATATCGTTTTCCTTCTATCTAAAGAAAATCTTGACCATGTCTTACAGAGAAAGTCAGCTGATGATGAATTCCTTATTTCTCTTTCTCTCAATATCTTACATTTCTTCTTCACATTTGGAGGATAATTCCATTGGATATAGAATTCTAGTTTTCTTTTCATTTTTCTTTCAACATTTTATATATTTCAATTCACTCTCTTCTTGTTGCTAATATGGTTTCCAGTGAGAAGTCCATTGTAATTCTGATTTCCTTTCTCTTTAGGTAAGATGTTTACTTCCTATGTTTTCCTTTGAGATTTTCTCTTTGCCTTAGTTTTCTCTAATTTTAATATTATATGCTTAGGGTAGTGTTTTTGTTTGTTGTTTTAACGTGCTTGATGTTGTCTGAGCTTCTCATATGTGTGCTTTGGTGTGTTTTTAGTTTTGGTATGTTTTCAGGCATTCCAAATATTTCTTCTTAAATATTTTAATTTAAATTACTTTAAATATTTCTTTCTCTTCATCTTCGTTTTCTTATACTTCTGGTATCTTTATTAGATATGTTATATCTTTGAAATGGTCCCATAGTTTTTGGATGCTGTCTTCTGTTTGTTATTTCTCTTTGTATTTCAGATTGAGACATTTCTATTGATTTATCCAAAACTCAAAAATTATTTCCACAGCATTGGCATATCTACTTCTAAGTCTGTCAAAAGCATGTTTCATTTTTGTTAATAAATTTTTAGTTTCTGAATATTTCTTTTTGACTCTTTATTAGAATTACCATCTCTCTGCCTATACTAGCTATCTTTACATGTTGTCTACTTTATTAGCACCCTTAATATATTAATTATAGTTATTTTAAATTCCACATCTAGTAATTCTGACATCTGTGTCATATCTGAGTCTGGTTTTGATACTTGCTTTGTATCATCACACTGTGTTTTTTCTTACCTTTATGTATTCTTTGTAATATTTTTAGAAAGCTGGATATTTCATATTGGGTAATAGTGAGATAAATAGGCCTCTATTTTAGGGATTTATGTGTATTTGATTAGGAATTTGGCTTTGTTTGATTATTGTCATAGCTATAGATTCCAGAGACTAAATTTCTCCAGTGTTCTTGTTTGCTTTCCTCTCTTCTTGATTTTGGGCTTCCATATGTACTTCATCTCAAAGAAAGTCTGTGTCTGGCGGGTCATGCACCTATAATCCAGTATTATTACGTTGGAAAATTGTAGGTGTGTAATGGAAGGACAACATTCTATAATCTTATGACATCTCAGTCATTTAGTGGTCCTGTTTTTATGGTCTCTGACTTTTACAAATATCTCTTCTAATACTGCATTAACTCCCTCCCTCCCCCTCAGATAAGACAAGGGCTAAAGTTGGAGGAATACCTTTCACTCAACTCATGTAAGGCTCTGGTAAAGACTTTTCACTTGGAGTATAAGTCTTGTTAATGAAGATTTTGGGCATGTTCACAAGAATTTCTTTTTTCCCTCCACTTACCAAAGGCGCAAAGAGATGTTGCTTAGACTTGACCACAAGAAACTCCTGTGGCTCCTAGAGGTAAAAATCTGTGAAAGTTTGGAGACCTCCAAGACTGCATCTCCCAGAGATTACTCACTCTCATTCTAGATAACACTAAAAGCCTCTGGCAATTAACCAAATTACTACCTAAGGGTTCCTACTAGTTTGTGACTCTAACAACTACTATTCCAAGTAAGCAGATCTTGATTCTAATTCTCTGAATCTTCTGTCTCTCTGGATTTCAAGATTGTGCTTTCTCCTGCAAATTCATTTCTCTGATGGGTCCAGGAAAAGTCATTGACTTTCATTTTGTCCATATTTTTCTTGTTGCAAGGATGGAAGTGAGGACTTCCAAGTTCTTTACACATCAGAATTGAAATCAAAAGACCTGAACTTTGAATTTTTACTGATAAAGAAATAAAAAGCTATTAGCATTTATCAGTTGTCTATATATAACATTTGCCAGAAGGCTGATTTTTTTCTGACCCTTAGTTTTTATTGACATGCACAAGAAAATATCTGCTTGAATAGCCAAGTAATAATGTTGTTTTATATCTATTACATTTTGCAGTAGTGTGATTTGATTGACAGATATTGCCAGAAAGCTATTGCAGTTTTTGACCATACCTGTCAATAACCGAAGATATTTATTAAGTCCCTTCATAGTATTGTGCCTTTTCTTAGGGATTAGGGCTAAAGAAACTCTCAAATTTTAAATATTTTATTGATTCAGTTGAACCTCTAGTGTGTAATTCCATAAAATGGATTTTGCATATTCACTTTCTTGCAAATATAGATTTCTGCTATTTGAATTTATTTATGTTCACTATATGTATTTATGGCATTTATCTCAGTTGCTTTATGTTACTATTTCTTTCACCATTTTCCAATTTAGCATTACAAGTTTTGAATAATTAAGTTGTTTATGCAACAGTTACATTTAACAAATGTAAACACTACCATGGCAATTGTGGAAAAATATGTTAGCAGATATTATTATTATGAATGTAAATGTGTATTCTCTATGTGTTATTTTCTGAGTATTATTAACTTCTTTTTTCACATTGGTGACATGAACACACGCTTTATATATACTTTTAAATTTTCTTTTGTAATGACAAAACTTCTGAGGAAAACTGATAGATAACTAGGAATAATTAAAAATAAGTGTACTTAACTTTTACACTGGTATTAAGTAATGTTTTCATATAAGTTCTTATCACAACTATGTTAAACAAATATATTGGGAAATATTTGAACTTCTATGTCTAGGACAGCATAGTAAAATAATTATAACAAGTCATATATTTAGGTAGACACAAGTACACATGCATACATGGAACAAATGTAAATTGGTCTTAAATTAAAATCCCCTGTCACAGTTTAGAGGAATAATTGTACCAAAAATGTTTAAATCTTTACTCTGAGAAAGATATAAAGGTGAAACATTAAGAAGTAGCCCCTCTTTTAGTAACTACTTGCATATCTATTTAGTCATATAAAAAATAAAAATTAGTATTGCCACACATTTCAGTAGCAGGCAACAAATGTGCTATTTGGTTCAAAAATGATTTGCAGGTAAAAATACAGGTTTATAAACAGAAACCTGTTCTTAGATAATTTTTAATTATTTATTGGTTGGAAATTTGATTTTCAAAAATCTCGACCTTGTTGATAATGGATACTGAGAAGATTTGAGGTCATGTAGTTAGTTTTGTATGTATTACACACCCATCTGCTTCTCCATCTGGCAGCAGACACAGAAGTGTTATGTACATTCTTCTCACCAACACCCTGATTGTTAGCTTCCTGCTGACTGCCTTAGTGTAAGCTTCATTGGTTAATTATATCAGGCAGAAAACAACCAACCCACATGTTTAAGAATAATCACTAGTTCAATTAACTAACCAGAAGCAGGTGATATTTTAAGTGTCCATGAGTAGACACGGTATCAATTTCTGCAGCACTTCTATGAAAATATTAAGGTAGTGGATGTGCTATTTAGTACCTTGAGAGTGTTAAAAATAAAAATATACATTACGCATATAACAAAATAAGTTAATAGTAAATGAAGAATAGTTTTTAAAAACCTGTTGTTCTTCTTTAGTGGTTTAATTTTTAATTAATGTTAACACACAAAAAACACCTCCATGATAATGCTAGTCAACAATTTTTGTTTGCAGTAAAAAAGTTTGTTTATAAGTTACTGAGCTAATCAATATCAAACACATAATTTACTTTAAATATTGTCTGCATCATAATATCAGACACCTAAAAACATCATGCATACTTATAGTAGCAGATTTAAATATCAAATTATTTCTATAATCATAGTCTAATATATTTAAATATTTATTTTTAAAGTTTTTTATAAGACATGACTTATTTTGAAAATCATAATTGATCATTGAAAATACATGTTCGAATAGAGAATAGGTACTGTTAATGTTGCTGATTTTGTTTTTGTTTTAGTTTTAAAAAGTATATCTCCCCAGGGACTCAAAAAGTAGGCTTAATATATTCATTTTTTGCAACTATAACAATTATTTAAAATTTGAATAAGCAATTATACTGAATGGACAATATGTTATAGTAAAGTACCAATGATGAACCATCTTAACGCCTCTCGGAAATAATTATTTATAGTCACACCCCCACAAAGAAGCAACTATTGCAAATGCATGCTTTCTATTTTCTATTACATTCACTCCAGTAATTAACTGCATAAAAAATATTTAATACAATTAGTTTCATGTGATTTATTTTATAAACAAACTATAATATACACAGAAATTGGTAGCTGGTGTTATATTGTAGTAAGGTTTTGTCATAGCCCTCCATATGAGATGAGAAAACAAAGTCTGTTGTTAACAGTGTATAAGAAGGGTACATTGGGTTTCAAATGCTTTTCAGTATGTTCTTAGAGTAAATTAAGAAAAAAATAACATGTAAAATTAGAAAAACACAATGACAAGGAACTTTTACAATAATTTATAATTTTCAGATGTAAAAGTGACATGCATATTGAAAAATGGAACATGAAAATATAAAGAGAAAAAATATCACTCATTATCTCAAAATGCTGTCTATCTTCTATCTAATTATCTCTCTGTAATATAGATATCCATCCCTTGCTTTAGTCTTTTAACCTCTTATTTCACATTAACTTTTTAGTATTTTTCCATATTAATGAGCCTCATTTATAACAAGGTTTCAGGAATTACTTACGATATCAAACAGAATTATTTCATTTTATCCCATACTTATTTTAAAATGTCTTTGTTCTAAATATGTAATTTCAATCTAATATTTTACTGATTTGTATTATACTAAATGTGCATATAACTTTATAGCTTTCTGAATATCTTTAATGATTTCTTTAGGATAGATTTATAAATATAAGCTTACTAATTCATATGGCCTCTAATTTTTCATATACTTCTGTTGCATTCTGCCAAATATCATGGAGAAATATTGTGACAACACAGTCTCCAGCACTGTATCAATATGCACTTTTTACCAAATATTTTGCAGGACTTTTTTATTTCAATAGCATTTAATTTTTTAAGTTTCTGAAAATAATTAATGAACAAGTAAAAGTAATAAATGTATTATATATTGTGGGATATGCAATAAGAAACAAGTGCTTTAAATATGAATGGAAACAGTTGATCTCTAGTAGTAACTCATCCAAAGATATATGGTTTTGCATCCACTGCATAAGAATAATAGATAATCTAGAATATGAAGTAAGAGAAGGATGGCATCTCTCCTATAGAATAAGTATAATTTGTATATGCTAATGGTAACTAGAGATTGAAATAAATTCTCTTATATAGCTGCAGGTCTGAAAAAATTTAACTACTGAACAATTAGACAAAACATATAACCAAGTGAAATTATCAATTACATTTGTTGGTATTCATCAGGTGGGAAGTGATCTTGCCTTCTAAATGAAAAACAATGGCATAAAAAAAAAAACACACAACACATTCATTGACTTACAGAATTTTGCTAAAGCCTGTTAAACTAAAAAAAGTGGAAATAGATTGTCTAAACTTTCTATAAATAAAGAAAAATATTGAAGATATTTTATAATAGAGACATATAAGATTAATGTATAAGATGAAAAAGTATAATAAATCATTAAATATATTTATTTAAAATATTCTAAGTAAAGTTACCAACCATCAATCTTAAATCAACAAGAAGGAAACAGATAAATTTGATGCTTTATAATAAACAAGAAAGAACATAGACCTATAAACTTAGTTATATATAAGAGTGTTTAAGAAAATATATGCATAACACTGTGTTAATTATTGTGATCATGTAGAAAAAAAGCAAACATTTTTAGGAAAATAATTTTAAAATATCGACTCATTTTATTTGAAAAAAATCTGAATAGATCAAAACATTAACATGATTTTTAGTTCATAGTTCTAGTTTTAGTTTTAGTTCAGAGTTGTGGACTTAAACAAAGTTGAGATGAAATCTCAGTTCTATATCCTGCTCTTTGCAAGACTTCGATCAAGTGACTTTGGTTCTCTGATCCTGTTTCCTCATCTTTAAAATGGAGATCATGATACCTATTTTACAAAGTATTCTGAGGATCAATCAAGGTAAGTGTATAGAAGGCATGCCACCTTATAAAACAACACTGTATCATGGTGGTGACACATGAATGTGTCTATTTCACAGTGTGTTTAGATGCTATGGTGATCAGTAAAATGAAAATTCATTAATAATCCTTAATGAACACTTATAGTTTTGTTTAATACATACCAGATGATTCAAAAATAATTGAACATGTTCAAAAATGAATTACTCTGACTAGTAAACATGTATAAGGCCCCAATTTATAGCTGTTCTTATATTTAAATTCCTAAAAAGCTGTGAATCATCTTTGTGTCACATTAACACTAAGGTGTGATGTCACCAATCCATCACAGGGAAGGCTAACCCAAAGCTTTGTGTTTCTCAGCCCATGATCTGATATATTCTCCACAAATGGTGGAAAATGAAACTTTCTTGCATCCTCTACAGGCCTTGATAAGGTAAAATAATAAAACTTTAGTTACCTTTTCAAACTCACTTGGAAGATGAAATTAATTTATCAGGTTGTCTCAAAATTCAGAGATAAGGCCACCTTCATATAACCAAAAAAATTAATCTCCATTGTATTTATATATGAGGCACCAAACACCAACATGTTGTGATTGAATAAATAAGAGATTTCCCGATAGTTTCCCAATAGTTAATGTCTTTTATGCTATATTTGACAGTGTGTGTGTGTGTGTGTGTGTGTGTGTGTATCTGTCTGTATCTGTCTGTTTGTGTGTGTACATGTAGCATAGTGCTGCAGGTTATAAATCAGCATACATTGAACGGTTTCCCCCATAGCTTTAGGAAGTCTTTGCAAGCATCAATTTCCAGCAAGATGAGGCTCTCCTTCCTATGCATTCCAGAAGTTATTTAATGAACATGTTCAAGGGAACCGAGGTGGACTTTCTCTTGATATATTGGCTTACCTTTGAAACAGTAGTCACTCAGATCACCAGATTATCATAAGATTGACATCTTGTGGGGATATATCAAGAAACTTGCACTCCTAAGAAAATGAAGTAATATATCATAGCTTCCATTTCTAGAATCAACAAGGTGTTCTACAAAGAGGTAAGGATGAATTGGCCTGTGCCATGTGACACAAGGGGTGTATATGAAGCATGAGTTATAGATTGATCATTTGTAAAATTATAGAACTTATTGTGTTTGTTCCATTACAGTTAGGTTTTGAATATACCATACATATTACACGATTAGACCACTTAAGTGTAAAATTTAATATTTTTGTTATATTCACAGATATGTGCAACCATCAAAAAAATCAATTTTGGAACATTTTTATTACTTAAACATAGTGCAATTTTGCTATCATTTCTTATACTTCTTTCCTTCCCCTTAGTCCTAGGCAACCATTCACCTGGTTTCTGTTCCTCTATATTTCTCTGTTCCAGACATTTCATGTGAATGGAATCATAAAGTATATGGCCATGTGTGGCTGGCCTCTTTCACTTAGAATATATTTTCAGGGTTTATACATGTTGTAGCATGTCAGTACGTTATTCTTTTTTATGACCGTAATGTTATTTATAAATTACATTTTATGGATATGTCACATTTTGTTTTTGTGTTGATCAGTTGATGGACATGTAGGTTAACACATTTTGGCTATTATAAATAATGTTGCTATAAACATTTGTGTAACAGTTTCTGTGTGGACATATGTTTTCATTTCTTCTGGAAATATACTTAAGAGTAGAATTGTGGAATCATATGGTAAATATGTGTCTAATCATTTAAAAACTGTTAAACTTTTTCAAGGTGGTTGCACCAAATATATTTCCATCAGCAGTATATGAAGGTTCTGATTTCTCCACAAACTTGTTAACAGTTAATGTTATCTTACGTTTTGACTCTATCCATCCTAGTATGTGTGAAGTGGTGTCTCATGATGGTTTTGATTTTCATTTCCCTAATGACTAGTGATGATGAGCAGCTATCTTTTCATGTGCTTATTGGCAATTTAATCTTACTTGGAGAAATGTCTATCATATTATTTTCTCTTTTTTAATTTGGATTATTTGTATTTTTATTATTAAATTGCAAACATTCTTTATATATTCTGGAAACAAGTCACTTATAAGGTATATGATTTGCAAACATTTTATCCCATTTTGTGGATTGTCTTTTTGCTTTTTTGATTATGTCCTTTGAAGCACAAAAGTTTATAAGTTTGATGAAGTTCAGTGCCTTTGTGTTATATCTTAGTACACTTTGTCAAACCCAAGGTCGAAAAGTTTATCCTCATGTTTTCTTTTAAGATTTTTATAGTTTAATCCCTACATTTAGGTTTAATCCATTTTGAGTTAATTCCTGTATATGATGTAAGGCAAGAGTTCAGCTTCATTATTTTGTGTAAAGCTATGCAGTGGTTCCAGGACCAATAGTTGAAAAGACTGTTCTTTCCCCATTGGATAGTCTCAGCATAGAATCCTTGTTAAAAAAATATCAGTTGACCATAGATGTATGTATGGTTGTAGTTCTGAGTTCCCAAATCTATTTCATTGATTTATACATCTATACTTAAGACAATACCACACTGTCTTATTTACCTTTTCTTTGTAGTAAATTTCAAAATTGGAAGTTGTAAGTTCTACTGCTTTGTTGTTGTTGTTGTTGTTGTTGTTGTTGTTGTTTTCAAAATGTTTTTGGTTCTTCTGGGACCTGTGCAATTCCATATGAATTTTGGATTCAGCTTTTCAATTTCCAGAAACTCATCAGAGAATCCAGTAGGAGTTGTATGGAATCTGTAGATAATTTTGATGAGCATTGCTATTTTAACAATTTTAAGTGTTTCAATACATAAACATGAGATTTTTTTTCAATTATTTAGAGCTTTAATTATTTCTTGCAACACTGTTTTGGAATTTTCAGAATTTAAGTTCTGAACATCTTTTGTTAAATTTGTTCCTAAATTTTTTATTCTTTTTG
Organism: Pteropus medius; assembly: GCF_902729225.1. Taxonomy (NCBI): domain Eukaryota; kingdom Metazoa; phylum Chordata; class Mammalia; order Chiroptera; family Pteropodidae; genus Pteropus; species Pteropus medius. The sequence continues at coordinate 22,582,357 of NW_024349519.1, forward strand.
ATGCTATTGTAAATGAAATTGGTTTTTAAATTTTATTTTTAGATTTTTCATTAAAAGTATACAAAATATAATTAATTTTTGGACATTGTTCTTGTATCCTGCAATCTTGATGTGTTATTTTATTAGTTCTAATAGTTTTTAGTTAGTTCATTAATAATTTCTATATACAAGATCATGTCATTCACAAATAGAAGTAGTTTTACTTCTTGTTTTTCAAATTGGATACCTTTTATTTATTTCTCTTGCCTATTGCCATAGGTAGAATTTGTAGTACAATCTGAATAGAAATAGTGAGAGCAGACATCCCCTACTTGTTCCTAATTTTAGGGGGGAAACATTGGTCTTTTATCATAATATATAAGAAGGTAAGTTAACTCTTTAATGAGTGACCTTTTTTTAATTAAAATACTTGTTGAAGAAATATCAAATGAAAATTTTTAGAGTAGAACTAACTAGAAAAAGATTATTTGTGATTCTTTGGGTGACAAGGCTAAAAATCAATAACTATGACAGTAGATGTGCTGTTAATGCTTGTATTTTGGGTACTTTCACTTTCTTTATTCTTTTTAAAAAATATTAGCTGTGAATTTTATTGATATTAGCTGTGAATTTTTTTAGATGCTCTTTATTGGGTCAGAGAAGTTCCCTTCTAAAAGGGATTGAGTTTTCCCAAATTCTTTTTCTGTAGTTATTGAAATTATCATGTGATCTTTGTTTTTTATTTGTTGGTATGATGTATTGTAGTAGCAGATTTTTGGATTTGGACTAACCTTTCATTTCTCAGCTTAATCCCACTTGGTCATGGAGTATAATTCTTTTTTATATTGCTAGATTTGGCTGACTAGTGTTTCACTGAGGATATTTGCATCCATATTCATAATAAGTATTGGTCTGTGATTTTAACAAAAGTTTCAAAATACAGATAGGTTTAGATAACAAAGTTATGAAAACCAAATTTTTTTAAAAGAAGAAAAACAGAGAAAGACGCCAAAACACAAGCACTAATAGAACATCGCGTACTGACATAGTTATTGGTTTTTTAGCTTTGTCACCCAAAGAATAACAAATAATCTTTTTCCTGTTAATTTTATACTTAAAATTGTCATTTGATATTTTTTCAATAAGTACTTTGATAAAAAAAAAGTCACAAACAAGGGAAATATTCATTAAAGGATTAACTTACCTTCTTATGTATGCAGGAAGTGTGGTCATTAATTCTAATTTTGTTTATATAATAAACTTTTATTTTTATTTATCTGCAAGTTTCTTTCACATTTTTAAATTCAGATAATTGTATTCTGAAATAATTCAGGATGAAAATAATTTGCATTAGATTTTGCTCCATAATGAAATAACTTATTAAACTTGCTTAACATTTTCATAATACTCATCACAAAACAAATAGGCATATTGAAATTATTCTTGTCTTTTGATATGAAATTCCAAAGGAAATACTGAGCCATTTATACTATTATTAAATATCAATTTAGAAATCAAATTTCTGAATTATTGTTAAAGATAAAATTATTGAAATAGACACTAGCTTTGCTTGATTCTTTTTAAAATTTATTGGTATAGTTTTATTGTTTAAAAACTTTTGTAATTCTTATTTAATCCAAGGGATGACAAAAAATAGTTGAAAGAGTAATTAGAAAAATATCTGAACTGTTTTACAATGTATATGTTATATAAAATTGTTTACAATTTAGGAAAAGCGACGATCATTATGAAATTTACAATATTTAATGCACATATTAGAAATAAGGAAATCTTTTTACAATAAAGAAATCCCCAAAGGCAGAAATTGTTCATTGAAAAGATCAAATTTACAGATATATGGTAGAAAGATGATAGATAGATAGATAGATAGATAGATGAGGGAAAGAGAGACAGAGTGAGCGAGCAAGCATGGTTAATTGAGAAAGAAATGACAGAGAAAACACACTCTACCAATATCAAGAGTAAAATGGGAATATTTACATTCTACAGACATTTCAAAAATAAAAGAATATTAGAGCTACTTTATAACAATAACCTTAGAATTAAATGGTTTAAGTTCTTTAAAAACACAATCTTAAAAGGAAAAATAATAGGAAATATTAAAATCTTACTATACATTTTAAAAAGTTGAATTGTACAATAAACAAAGAAATTCTATTCACAAATGGATTATTTCATTAACTATTTAATATTTAAATAAGATATTATATCAACCTTATATATAACTCTTCCAGAGAACAAAATAATGAAGTACTGCAAATTGTACACTGAACCAATATAATTTTGATATTAAAATCTGACAGGACATTCTATAGACTAATCTATCTAATGAACAAGGATTGAAAAATCTTAAACAAAATATTACCAAACCAAATCTAATTATATATTAAAATAAAAATATGACATGACTGAGGAGTAAATGGAGGATTTACTACTATATAATTAATTAATACATCATATAAACAGGAAAAAAAGGAGAAAAATATGTTTTGAACATCTTAATAGATTCAGAAAAAGCAAATTATAAAATTGAGCACCTACCTTGAGAAACCCATACCAAACAATAATAGAAGGAAACTTTTAAAAAATCAAATAAAGATTATCGTGGCTGATATATTACCTAGTCATTAAATACTCAAGTGCTTCTGCACGTTCCCCAGCCTTCTACAGTAAAGTTGACTGAGCCATTTGAGAGTTCTGGCCAGAAGTCTATGAGCACAAGCATTAACCAGCTGAAACATGATACTCCAGGTGTCTTTCCTTCACAGAAGAAAACACCAAAGTCTTGATGTAACGTGATATTCACAAGATGGAGAATAATCTTGTAAACCCTTGAACTTTTTGTTCAGTCGTCTACATTTACAGAAATGGTTGTTGTTGTAGAGTAGAGGAGCCTTGAATTTTTTATATTTCTCAATCATCCTGATTTTAATAAGGGTTAAATTTCATTTATTTAAGTCAAAATGTCACTCATTTGCACAAAATTCTAATTATTAACTTTTTAGCATACACGAAGCAAAATAGCATAAATAATAATAAAAAAATTTAAAAAATGCTTGGAAAAATAGCACACACCGGGGATTAGCCTGAAAAGGTATTTCTCTGTATTAACTATTAACTAGTTTGTTACAGTGTGATCTTTGAGGATCTGTATAGTCCTTTGAAAAGCCTATGCTGTCCTAACCCCTGCCTTGTATAATAATTCAATTAAAATATTACTAGCATGATACATTTGAAATTTGCCCTTCAGTCAAAATAATGTAGGAGATTTTTCTCACATATAGTAAAACCTAAAAAGCAAAAAAAATGACATTTGGAAAATATATAATGGAATTTCATGTGAAATTATATGAAAAGGTAAAAGAAAAAAAATTGATGCTGAAAAGGAAAAGTCAGAGTGATGAGAGACTTTAACCATTGACAGAGGTGAAGTGAATAATAAATAAAAACAACTGGGAATAAACTAAGAAACAGGTAAAGAAAAAAAGTAACTTCAAACGAGGTCTAGTATGTTAGTGTTAAAAGTAAACAAGGCTCCAAAATTCTATATTTATCACTGTGAGATATTTTGAAAAGTAGAAATTCTTGAAGTCAAATAAATTAGAGTTAGAAAACATTGCATATGCATTTTTAAAAAGAAAAAATATATTAATAACAATAACAATAGAGTTAATCAAATGCTTACGAGGGTCTAGATATATTAATTGTTCTATAACATATTTCATAGAATGTTTCTGCAGCTCAATGACGTATATAGTGTTATCCCATTTTATCAACAAGAAAAGTTTCCAGGGCTTACTAAGAATTACAAAATTCATAAAGAATTAGAGACCCCAGAGTTCAATTTCAGACCTGGTTAACTCTAATGCCTTTACTCTTAAAATACTACAAAAAAAAAAAAATGCCTCCTATTATAAAGCATTGCAGTGATCAATATACCTATTAGGAGGGGAGATTTCCGATTTAGGAAACAGCTACAAAGAGGCATAAATCTATTGTCTGAATCTTTTGCAGTAACTAATTCTTAAGCTATATTTATAAATGATCAGATGATAAAATAAGTTTTAAAAGAGGGAAGAAATGCAGTACAGGAAACCTTGATCAACTCCTTTTTAAGGCTCTGGAAAAATCCAGCAAAGGCAAAAATATTAAAGCATATTAAGAGACAAAAACAATGTAGCATGCATTTCTTAATATTGTGAAAGGAGCCACAAGTTCAGATTTTCAGTATTTCAACAAATAATTTTTAAAATGTACAGTTAAAAAAAAATCTGCCTGGAATATTAATGCACAGTGCACTGAGAAATGAATAACCAAAACTTTGCTTTCCATCTTTAATAAGATTTATTGGTGAAAGAGAAAGAGTAGAACAAACCTAGATAGGATATAATTGAAGCCTAAGATAAATTAAGAGATTATGAAAGAACACCCATATGATCTGAATGAGTTCAAATTTCCTCATTAAATGAGGACAACACAGGATAATAAGGAAACTTGCAAATGTTATTGATGAGCTCTATCAGGGAACGTCGATGAATAATGGAAAACAGAACTAGCTCCAAAAGATTATATGTAAACAAATATAACTTGGCTTTCTAAAAAATAAATTAATTAATATAAAATGTAGATATGCTAGATAAGATTCTTAAATGTCATGGTTTCAAATACATTATATAAAATATGTTTAGTGGGTCATTATTAAAGATAATTTTTATATTCTAACTAGCCAAATTAACTGTGCAGGAAATCAATGCAAGTCAGTCTTATTTTTTTTTTCATTGTCAGTTTACCTGTCAACTCTCACACTTAAGTCTTTAAGAACCAATTATCCTTTGTAAACACATAGCCATATACTATCAATCCCTTTTCAGAATCCATAATCCAAATCTTTAACTTTGCTGAAATCTAGTTCTCCCAAGAATCCTGCTACCTCTGCAGCCTTCTTAAATGAAGGCTATCATATTCCATATACCACCAGCAGTTGCTTTCCCTAAATCTCATAGCCACTATTGAAAGATTTATAATCTTTTATTATTCTAGTAACTAAAAGCCCACCAAACACTTGTGAACATAATATCTTTTTCACTCTAACAAGAATTCAACTTTTAAACTGAGAAACTTCAATATTCATATGAATGGTCCTTAGCCTTACAGTTCTCTGACCTGATCAATTCTGGTAGCTTTGACATCTACATCATTTCAGCCATCCACACCATTAGCCATACTATGCATTGTCAAAATTTAACACTAAAAAAATGTCTAATAATATACAATAACATCCTATCCTTCCAAATATCTCATATCCTTACATGATTTATTCTCTCCAACCTTATGTTAATTTCAATTTGGCTTTAAATTTTCTTCACTGTTTTTCAGCCCCTCATATTTCCTTTATTACTCATTTATTCTGAGTTGCGTCGTTTAAATGACTCCTTTGCTTGAATGGATTTAAATGGAGATTTAATATATTTGGTGATCTTATGATCATATATTCAGGAATGCTTGCATAATGCTTGGCCAATCTCTTCCTACTTATAGAGTTCTACAGTTAGGAAATAAATAACATCTTATTATAAATAATATGAGTGACAAGTACCTTAACTGAAATAGTGATGATAAAGCTGAGTAGAGAAATCAATTTAATACCTAAGACATAAATGGGACTTCTTTCTTCCTTCAAATATAAATGCTAGCATCTTATCAAATATAAATGCTAGCTTTCTTTGGGAATCTCTTCAGTGTTTTCAGACATGATTAAGAACAGATAAGGCATGACACAGGATTGGGCCTGTTACAAGAGTCAGACGCCAGGTCATTTTACTCAAGAACTTAATAGAAGAAGAAAGAGAGTACAGCATGAGCTTGTGTCATTTAACAGTGATTCCTCCTACTAGCAAAATCAATGTATCTGGTTATTTCACAGCAAATTAGTTACACCTTTTGTGTTGAGTATTAGCAGAAATAGCTAGAAAATGGGTGGGCAGAAAGACAAGCCAAAGTAGGTTTCTATAAATGAAGAGTAAAAAAAGTAATTTCTCTCACTTCCACTTATTAAAAATAGCCTCAGGGATTTTGTATCCTGGTTTTTCACCCTGTCTTCTATGTAAACATTCAGACATAGATAGATGCTACCAGGGGCCACATCCAGTATTTCACCAAGCTGCTCAGATACTTGGACCAAAACTGAATTGATTTATATGAATAAACTCAATGCCTCTCCCAAAACCCTGAGGCCAGTGTTTTTCAATATTGAGAATAGGACGGATTTTTAGTGATATAACACAGTATATATTACTAGTTATTTGTCTGCTTTTGCATGGTAATGCAGAGCATGGTCATGGTAAAATAAAGAACAAAGAGTTTTTCAACAATATTTATTTCTCATTTTACATGAAAGTCAAAGGTCACCTATGGATTAACTTGGGATGATTCTGCCTGTTTTCTCATTTGAGGATCCAGGCTGAAAGAATATCCCATGTCTAAACTATACTGTTCTCTTGCCTAACATGGAAATGAAAGGAAAAGAAAAAAATGACCCACCCAAACAGATATTTGGATTTTATGTTTCTGTGAAGAAGTGGGATATGTCTCACCTGCTCACATTCTGACTGGCCTAGCAAGTCATGGCCAGGCCCTACATCAATGGGGTAGAGGAAATATACTAGTTTAAGAGAGAGAGGATAGAATAACTATTTATAAGTAATAATTCAATTCGCTACATTTTCTTCATTATGAAATCTTTCCTTTAGGAAGAAAGCAGGGTTTTGTTAACAAAGTCATTAATATCTCTGGAGAACATTATGAATCCTTACCTTAAGGAGCATAAAAAAAGGACAGTTTATGGCCTTAGGTCAATTCAAGTCAGGTTTGCTGCCACAAGTATTTGTGTGAAGTATTTGAACTGTGACTGTTGATTAAACTTTTGGTATACTAAGAATTCTGGATTTTAGAATTTCAGATAAGGAACTACAGAATATTGTAAAATGCGCACACGAAATCATATAACCTTGTTCATTCTTTTACATTTGACCTTTCTATTGTCTTGTATTCAAGGTGTCTTTCTTGAAAGCACCTTGTGCTTGTTGTTTAATATTCAATTTGATCATCTTTACGTTGATTCAGTTTACTGTCTTACCATTTGTTTCGTATAACAAGTCCCACGTGTTATATTATCATTTTCCTTTTACTTGGTTTTTAACAGATGAGCTTGGGGGTGGGGGTGAAGAGCATTATTTTGCTTGTTATTTGTATTACTTTTTGAATTTATAGATGAAGTATTTCATCAATATTGGAAATTTTTCAACATTAACTCTTCAAATATGGCTTCTGCCCCATTCTTTCTGAATCTCAGACCTTTTTACTATGTCTCATATATTTTGCATATGTGTTCATGCGATGATCTTTTCTGGATTATCCTCCATTGAATGTTTCTATACTTCTATCTGGATATATTTTCCTGGCCTATCTTCCATATTACTAATTCTCTTTCTAGTAACCTATATCAATATTTTTTCTTCACAATTTTTTTTCTCCAAGTGAAGTAAGTCACAGCATAAAAATGTGAATATAGATATTGAGGAAAAGCAGAGTTTGCCACTCTAAAATATGCTCTTTGGGATACTGATTATTTTAAGATGGTTATTCTCAGAATGAAACTTCGACCTTTCCGTTAACTTCCTAAAAAGATTTGGATAGAAGGTCCGCTCCAGAAAAAGAGCTATCACCAGAGATTACTATAGTTTAATATGAACTAGGTGTGATAAACAGGGAGGAACTTAGCAAGACCCATTTGATCAAAGTTCTCTCTGTGTCACATAGTTAAAGATGGCCCAACAAACATTTATTTACCAAACATTTGCTTTTCTATCTCCATGGGAATTGCCTTCTCGCCTTTTGAAGTTCCCGAACAATAGTCACCCTTCTCCTTAGTTCCAGATGGCATATAAACCTCAACTGCCCTATTTATCTTCGGGTCTCATATTCTTTTGGAACTCCAGTGTATACATACATGATAAATTTGGATATTTTCTCCTGTTAATCTGTCTCTTGTTAATTTGATTATTAGTCCGGCCAGAAGAATTTAGAAAGATAGGGGGGAAATTATTTTGTTTTACTCCCCACAGTATAAATATAATGTGTATGTTAATATCACATGACATTTTTTCCTTTTGTAGCCAACACTTATTTTTAATTATAATATGTATAATTTCTTTAACTGCTGTATTGAACTGAAAAATGCATTTTCCCCCCAATTCACTGGTTCCCATGTTCACTTAGTGTCTACTCCTTTGTATAAATGAGATTTCTGCCTCTACTTCCAATGATTGGATAAAGAAGATGTGATACATATATACAATGGAGTATTACTCAGCCATAAGAAAAGATGAACTACTGACATTTGTGACAACGTGGATAGATCTTGAGATAATCATGCTAAATGAAATAAGTCAGAAAGAAAAAGTTGAAAATCACGTGATATCACCCGTGTGATATAAAACTGAAAGCAAAAAAAAAAAAAAAGAAAACAAATACCTATTCATTTACTTCCTCATAAGTTTAGAATACTAGCTACCATAAAAGGCTGGCAAGTGGTTGATGAAGGCAGCCAGCTGCACCCACCACCTCTTTCACAATTGTCACATGAAGATGGATGGCAGGGCTCTGGTATAGCAGGCCTCCAATGCAGACCCTGTGTAGTATAGCAATATCCAGTTTTGCTCTGAGGACAGCATGTTGCATAAGTCAAAATATACCTTCATTGATTTATAAAGTTTTTGTGCAGTTTAAGTAAACCAATGCATATAAAAGCATGAGAACAGCGCCTAGACCACAGGAAGCATTCCATAAATGCCACTGGTTAGAGCTACTCCTTAGCAATGCTGATTACTAGACAAGATTTTTTATAAGATCTTTTATGATTTAAATGCTCAACACCTAAAGTAAACTTAGAAATATTAACTTGTTATTATACAATGTAATTATAATGTACCAAAAATAATCTACAGTAAATGAGAACATTTTGGAGTTAGACTTACTTTGCACTAACTTGCTAAGAGCACTTGCATGAATTAACTTGTGTAATTGTTTTCTTTTCCTAAAATTGATGTACTAATACCATCTTAATAATTTTCCTCTTAATAAGAACATATTAAATATTGCTTGTAAAACTTATAACGGAGTGCTGGTGTATACTATTTCCTTCCCTAAGGTGATAACTAGTTCTTCAACTTTATTCTTCCAAACAAACTGCCAGAATGTGTGCCAAGGATTTTCATTAATATAAACACACGACAGACAGTGGTAGATGGAGAAATACACAGAGTGATTCTAAATCTGCTATAGTAGGGCTCTTTAATGACCACTGCTGTTGACAGAAAATATATATTTGGTTTTTCATCTTCTGTTCTTGCTTCTCTGCCTCATTCAAAATTGTCTTTCATAATCATTGACCATATAAAGTATCCTCAGTGGAGTACTTTGTTTTCCTAAGAAATGGCTTAAATATTATTTGATCTTATTAAATTTTAAAATTCTTAATAGAGACATCCTAATTTGCACATTTTTCATCATTATTTCCAAAACTTACTTTGTTGTCTGACAGCATTCTCTAATACATATCTCTTTTAAAATATTGGTCCCTCGACTTTCTCATTCCAAGCACTGGAATGCATACATGCTAAGGGATGCCTATGTCTCTTTCCTGTGTAGGTAGATTTTAAAAAAATAGACCAATAGTAATCTATATGTTGTGATTCAACATGCATAAATCCATGATCTGTGGTTTTCTATAACTTTATTTTGTGTAGCCATGCTACTAGTATTATGTAGAGGACCCTCTTTTTGAATTGTCCTTTGTTTATATTCTCTGTAATTGTATAAAAGGAATGTACTATTTAGCGGAGAAATTTTAATGCATTATATCACGTAAATTTTCAGATTTATAATGATGATGCTTAAAATTGTCATGAAAATTGATACATATTTGTTTAATAAGAAAAACAAGGAAACTTTTTAGTCACATATAATATTCATAGGATTTAACTTTTCACCGTGATGATATATCAAAACAAAATATCAAGTATAACTGTCAGTATTGGTTTTGGTCAAAATAACTAATTAGATAATAGGATACTATTTGAAATATATTATGGAATAATGAATATTTAATTTATCTTTAATGTGGTTTCAATTTTGCTTTCAGATCAATAAATGTTTTTTTCTTTTAATCCAGTGTAAATTATAAAAACTGCTTTTACTTTATTTTTATTATGGAACTAGTATTACCACAATTAGTATTTAAAATCCAGTTTGATCAATTAGAACTTTGGAAATTTCAGATGATTTAATAGGGGTGTGTTTGCACACGTGTGCACACATGCAGTATAGATATGTAGATGCAATACAGATAAAAACTAAAATCGAACACAAGAAACTTAGCAAAATTATTCAATATATGAATTGTGCTTGAGCATTGCATTTAGTTTTTAAGATATTCATCACGATTAAAACAATTGATAACTGAAAATATGTTAAAGAGTTATATCTGTCTGTGTAGACTGGGAAGAATTACCACAAAGTCAGAGAAAATAAATACATTTTATTTAAGAAAACTTTACTTCTGAAAAGATAAGTAAAAAATAATAGCGCTAAAATTTTTCTCTTTTCTTCCCTGAATTAAGCACTAGCATATAGGTAAGTAGGTAGTAGGTAGGTAAGTAGGTAGGTAGATAGGTAGATAATAGATAGATAGATAGATAGATAGATAAATGATAGATGATAGATTATATAAAGATATCTAGGTATATACAATCTTTATGTGTGTGTGTATATATATGTGTGTGTGTGTGTAGCCATGTTACATGAATATCAGGTAAAAAAGCAAAGCATATACTTAAAAACTATGATTTATTAAAAATGATTAATTGAAAAAATGATTAATTTGTAATGGTATTTGTAGCAGCTAATGGTATTTATACTAGCAAATATTGTAAATGGGGGAGGGAGAGACAGAGTATGGTGGCATTTAAGATGTGGTCATGCACATTAAAAAATATTCCAGTGTAGTTATCAACTATTTGAGCCATTATAGGGGAGAAAGATATTGTATTAACTCCAAGAAGTGACTAGTCTATTTTAGTTTATACCCAGAGGGTCAGTTGCTCACCTTCAGTTGATATGGTATGTTGCACTATGTTTAATTACCTCTCTTGCTAGTCAAATCATTTTGTTTAGATGACAAGCTGAATTCCTAAGGATTTATAGTTGCTATAGAAAAAAATTGTAGCTGTTTTCTTTTTTCGAAAAAAAAAAAAATTATTACATGGACATATTGGAAGTTACCTATTTATACAACAGAATTTAAATCAATGCAGGCAAGGTTTTAAAGTAAATGGATTTTTAAATTATGGATTCATATACTTGGCAAACATTGCATGGATGATCCATTGGCATATTCTGATGCAGTAGATTAAAATAACCTATTAATTAAATTATCATCATAGTGCTTCCAAGAAAGGGAGATCTGTTCCTACATACTCTCAGAATAAAGTGAGTTTACAAAGCACCATTCCTTCTTTGCCATGGGGCAGAAGGACATTTTAACCTCTTCTGTTTCTGAAATCATGAAATCTCTTTCAGTTACTTGTATAGAAAAAAAATCACCTATATGTTTTGGAATTATGGAAACTAGATTTCTTAAAATTAACATCATATATATTGTAAACTGAGAGTATTTTATATGTTCCTAAAAAATACATATGAAGAAATGTTTTCATTCTGAAAAATACAAGAAGCAGAACATTCTTTTTTGACAAAAGCTATTCAAAAATCTAGTTGAACTTCTTTGTCATGCAAGAAAAACACACTAAAATGATCTAAAATTAATTAACTCATAATAGACTGGAAAAAAAAACAATAAAATGATACTAAAACGTTTAAGGGAAACCTTCCTTAATCGTGAATTAAATTCTCCCTGTCTTTAAGATAATTCCCATATGTAAATAATTCATTATAGTTACAATCATTCTTCAGCAATTACAGAACTGTTTTCTAACCCCAATATATACTAATCTAGGATTTTAAAATGATAACAGGTAGACTGTCTTTAATACATTTTATTTTCTTTAATAAAGAAGAAAAAAGGGGAGAAATAGATGGGTTACACTGTACCTATGAGAAATTATTATAACAATTTAGAAGTATCCAGCCCATTTTTTTACATTAACCAAGTTACAACATCATTATATCAAATTGTTTTATATGTGTCCTAGATAGTTTTTCTTTTTTAGGTGAAGTTATGAGCTTAATTTTTAATTTATTGAATCATTTTCCTAGCTGTGTCTCTGGTATTTGAGCCAGTACTATTCTCAATGGGGGGCTAAATCAAAGAGGTTATTGCTTAGAAGATTATCATGACCAGTCAAGGCAGTTTTAGCCTCAAGTACATTTTTATAGGTCATTGGTTCCTACCTAAAATAATCTCTCCAAAGTTCAATTCTGGGCAAGAAAAAGAGAAAGATACAAGAGCATTGCTTTCCATTTATAATCAGGTCTTAATTGATCTCAGCAGATTTCCAAATTGCAGAGGTTACCTCAGGTAGGTCATCTATTTCCTTATCTGTGGAATCTTGCTGTCATAATCAGCACTTTAGGTATTACACCGAGGCAGCAGAAATTCCTTTCTCTTTGTATAATAAGAGGAAGAATTATTACAGCTTGTCCCTAAAATAATGTATTTGGCTTTCAGTCCAAAGCCATAAAGGAAGATATAGTATGAGTTTTAAGAATTGAATGCAGTGATTTTGTGAATAAAAAGAAAACACAATATTTTATTAGCTGAATACTATTTACGTTTTTTCATACATTTAAAACTTGTTATCTATCTCTTTTGGAGTAAGTGCTTTATATCATTCAATAGATTGGAATTACTGTGAATCTAATGATGATATATGCTATTTAAGTGGGATGATTAGCAATCAAACACTAATGACATATGTATTGTTTTGATTAAAATGTTTTTTATATTTTTTTCTATTTTTCTCTATCAAATAGTTATTTCATGAGTTATATTCCATCAAAAATTAGGTAAAATATAATTTACTTATCTTAACTTGACAATTACTAATAATTATTATTGTTGTTGATCCCTAACTAATTTTATCAACAGTTATCAAATACCTGGAAGAAAGTCTATCCTTTCATATTTTATCTCCTAATGTAGTTAAATAAATAATCATTTCTGAGCTAATTAGTTATTTGAAGTATGGCATTTTATTTATTTGCAATTTGTTTTTATATTCTACTTGCTTTTAAAATTTAATTCCAAGCCAAACTAAAATTGGACTTTATTTCTCCAAATTTCAATCACTGTCATTATTATTAAATGCAAACACTTCAGATTATTTTTTCACACCATCTGATGAAGACTTAATGGAATGAGAATTCTGTTATTCTATCTTGGTTTCTATCTTGCTTTCGCCACTAGTTGTATACTGAATTACCCTGAAAATGATGTTTAATAAATAGGAAATAATAGCTACTGCAATTATATAATGATTTCCAAATCTCTTAAATATTTCTATTTTATATATTATCTTATAATCACATATGATAATAAATTGTCTGTAGAATGAAATCTACTACCCAAATCAGAATTAGTACTACTAAGTCCACACTACTCTGTCAATTATACAGATGAACAAAATTCTGCCTATCCTACAATACAATTAATACATTTGCCAGGCACAATTAAGATAGTGTGTTCACATGAGTCCACAAGTTTTATAAAAATCAAATTTTTAATAAATTGAAGTATTAAGCTGGTAAAATTGCACTTTAAAAAATAATGTCTAAAGCCACTCAATGTGTAAATGGATCACCATACTATTTCAATCAAAGAAAAACTCCTACTCAAAGTAGCTTAAGCAGACAAAAGGCTATAACAGTTCACATTAAAAAAAAAAAAATCTGTGATATTGTTAGTATCAGCCATGGTTGGTCTAGGGGATGAAGTACTGCTATCTGTGTCACATTATTTGGCATTGCTTTTCTCTTATAAGCTTTATTCTCAAGCAAGCCACTGTCATGGAGATATAAATAACAACTCTAGCAGCTCCAGGATTTCATCTTACAATTTTACTAACATCTACAGAGTGAGTTTTCTATATGAACTCCAACTCTGATTCACATTGAGCAATGAATCCATTCATAAACCGGTCAGTATGACTGAGGATTTTATTAAATAGCCCTGGGACATAGTCTACCCACACAGCTGTAACCTAGGGTCAGTTGCACACAAAGTACAGAGTAGGAGAAAGAGAAGTATGTTTCTCAAAGGGAACATTTTAGGGCCATTGCAAGAAGGCAGAAATATACGTGTTGAGTAAGTTTTACAATCCAGCTGTTCAACATGTATATATATAAATACTCTTAATTTGATAATTTAATTTTTAAAGTGCCAATGACTAATAACAATGATTCTGTTCCAAAAGCTGAAAGCAATCATGTCTTTCATGTAGTTTTACTCAGTTACCACATCCTGGTCCAAGTCAGGAATCACCAAAGTTCATACATATATGTCAGATTCATAGGAAGCTCCTCAGGGCTCAAAATAAATAATCTACCATCCAATCACGTTATGCTTCAGTATAACTACAATTTAAAAATCATATTCTGAAAAAAGAATAAGTAGGAATGACATAGAATGGTCATTTGTCTTTAACCAGACTTGATATCCTTTGAGAAAGGAAGAGCAAAGACTTGGAGGCCTGCAAATGGATTGCTTTTTCTTAATGCAGCCAATATAGTACCTTAATTCCTTTCTCTTGGAGGACTGACCTTGTCCCTTGTGGTCTGATTTTGATCAAATGAACATTAGTGACCATTCTTGCTGAAGAGTATTCTGCTATAGTATTCAACTTCATTTTAGTGTGAGTTTAGAGGCCTGCAGTTTTTCATTTGTGTTTGAGAAATTCTCTTGTTTTCTAGGCTTGGAGTTTCTTAAGCAATAAAACACTGTTAAAAACTTTAGGCTTTCTTTTTGCTGGCCATTTTGAAATCCCATGAGATAGTGATCAATGACAGAAAGACTACAACCTGGAAGAGGAGGAGGGGAAGATCTATCATTTAGCAACATATCAATGATTTGATCATTTCCCTAGCTTTCAGTTCAATGGCTTCCATCTTCGAATCTGACTCAGGATCAGTTCAAAGCATTAACTTGAGAGTCAATGGCAGATTTAATCTGTCACTCTTTCAGAATTCATGCAAAGTGGTCATTCTTTAATGAATACAGCAGAAAGAATTACATTATCTTAATCTTGTCCCACTTTTTCCCTACTTCCCTGTTCTTTCAAATCTTCAGGATTAACTTTCAATATTCTTCAAATCTTCAGGATTGACTGTCAGTATTCTTTTACTACCAGTCTTATGCAGATATGGCCCCTTTATAAAGTCTATAGTTCTTTCATTTGACTTTGAAACAGGCTAGCTTTTTCAGAACATTCTTTCTTATGGGACATTACTGCAGGCAGCAAAAAATAACAAACATACTTGAATATCTTGAGATATTTCTACCAAATCTCCTAAAGATTTGACCCAATTAAATACTTAATCTAATTTCAAAATAAAACCAAAATTAAGATGTTATTTTGCTAATGAATAAGGATTACAAACTTCTCATCCAAGGATAGGGAGATTCGCCCTGCCTTATACTCAAACTTTAGGGCAGTCAGTTCCACATTTTTGATTCACTTGTTTGCAACAAAATTCTTTAAGGAATCCATGTTTCTATTAATGATAATATTTTAGTTATAACTGAGAGAAACAATGAATCAAACAAATTTAAACAAAAGAAGAATGGACTACTTTACTTAGATGAAAAGACCAAGGCAAAGGTTCGCTTTTAATAAAATGAAACTAAAAGCTCATGCATGTCATGTCTCTTTATCTCGTTGAGTATGATTTCTTTGAGTTGTCTTCATGGTCCAGTTGTTTTCTCTCAAATCCCAAAATTTGTTCTCATGGCAGTATGCTTATTATTTCATTTAAAGGAACAGGCTATGTTAATTAGACAAGTCCTATACCCATACCTCTAGAGACAGAAGGAACTGTCACTAGACACCCAAATAATTAGGAATTCTGAATAAGGGAGGCCTGTTGGGTTTGGATGATTGGTACATAGCATCCATTTCTAAACCTTCTTCTAAACATATTCTCTTTCTGCAGAAGCCATAAAGCCAAATCCGACATTTCACAAATGCTCCTTTAAGTTTTTAGTAGCAAATAGTCTGTTGTCAATGATATGTGCTTGAGGGATGCTTAAATGGAGGAAGTCAGTCAGAGGTAATCTCTCTCTCCCTTCTGCCTTTTGGGAATCGAAAGCAGAAGTTCACAAATAGCAAGAGCGTTTTTGGTTTCGGTGGCTGAACTTAGTGTTTTAATAATGTCTATGTGTTTGCAGTGAAGAAGCAGTTAGAATGCTAGGTGTTGCCTAGTTCTGATCCATAACATACTACTACAGCTAGCCCGAATACTTTATCATCTGACTTCAGTATGTCCAAGCTTTCAAAAAAAATATTTCTATCTAAAATGTTTTATTTTCACAAATAATTTGGAGTTTACAGTGTTCCCATACACCTCTGCCTACTTGCCCCTATTGTACTGATTGGAAAATTACTGCTTGGCTATCGCCCATGGGAACATAGGCTATCACCCATGGGAACATAACATTCTAACAATAAGCTTTCTGCTTCTGTACCCCCGCTTGCACAACTGACCTGTGGGTTGACAGTTAGTAAATAGAAGAAAAATAGACTTGTGTTCAGACAGAATGAGGAATGGGGTTTAGGGCTTAAAAACCCTGTACCTCTACATTTTGGGGCTGCTTAATAAAGAGTGTGTTTCCTATAACTCACTAGTTTCTAGTGGTCCATGTGTCTATCGGGGGCTAGTGGCTACAACACTATTATTAACATTAAGTTAATGTAGTACATTTGTTACACTATATTAACCTACATTGACACATTATTAACTAAAGTCTGTACTTAGTTCAGATTCTTTTAGTTTTACCTAATACTTTTTTCCTGTTCCAGATTCATCCAAGATACCATATTGCATTTAGGCTTTGTATTTCCTTAGCCTTGTCTGGGCTGTGAAAGTTTCTCAGACTTTTCTTGTTTTTGATTACCTTTAACAGTTTTTGAGGAGTAGTAGTCAGGTATTCTGTAAAATGATCCCCAATTAAGACTTGTCTGTTTTTTTTTTCTCATGATCAGACTGTGGCAGTTTGTTTTGGGGAAGAAGATCAAAGATGTCCAATGTCATTTTCATCACATTATATCAAGGGTATATGTTATCAACGTGACTTATATTGCTAATGTTGACCTCAATTGTCTGGCTGAGGTAGTTTGTTGGGTTTCTCTATTCTAAAGTTACTCCTCATCCCATCCCCCTTCCATGCTGTACTATTTGGAAGAAAGCCCCTGTGTGCATCCCACTCTACAAGGGTGGGGACTTATACTCCATCACGTTAAGAACATTATAAGATATTTGGAATTCTTTTGCATGGGAGATTTACCTTTTCTTCTTCAATTAATTATTCAATCATATCAGTATGTGATCATAGATTTTATTTTATACTTTGAGTTATAATCCAAGACTACTTTATTTATTGTTACTCAAAATTTTCCAGGTTTTGACCTTTGGGAGCTCCTTCCTTTGGCTACTATGCCCTTTAACATACCCCATAAATGTGGAGTTGGTTTTCTTTTTCTTTTTGTTTTGAGCACTTCCTTACTTTTGGCCACTACAGATGCTCCAGGGTCATTTATACATTTTCTGTTGACTCCTAAAATCAGCCATTCTCTAAGAGCCCTGGTTCCTTTCATGGGAGAATGGTTTTAGAAACCAGTTATCTAAGCACTAGGTACGCTCCTTGCTACTGTACTAGATGTCGATGCATCTAGATCATCTCAGCTGATAAATGAAAGAAAATAAGTGTGTATACTAACTCTAGCATATATTCATAGCTATAAGTATTTCTATATATGACAATCTATGTATTAAGCTAAACATTAGTTCATAGTCATGTCTCCAAATCTAATCCATTACCATCCTCCTCTTGCTTATCTGTAAACTCCTACTTCAACAGTGAAACAACTGGTTTCTGCTATCCATCATCTATTTACTTAACCATTCAATTCCAGTATACATATATAGCACTGTCAGAATTGTTAGCCTTGGAATTGTTAGCATGGGAATTAATTGTTTGAAATTAATATAGCTACTGCAGCTTTCTTTTGATTAATGTTACATGGTATATCAATCTCCATCCCTTAGTATTTTTCCAATAGTGTATGTTTAAAGTGAATTCCTTATAGACAGCATCTATTTGGGCCTTGATATTTTTATTCTTCATGAGAGTCTCCTCATTTTAATTAATATATTTCGACTATTCACATTTCACATGATTATATAATGAGATTAATACATACAATGTTCTTAACTTTTCTAGTCATTGGCTTGTTTTGTGTTTTCCTCTTTTTTGCTGACTTCTCTAGTTTTAATTAAACTTTTTTATATGATTCCATTTTAACTTCTCTCAGCACAGCACATTAATTATAATTTTTTTAATTTTTCGGTGGTTGCTTTACAATTTGAAATATACCATATACAGCACAGTTGTCTTCCAACAGAGTAATTTTAATTTCTACTTCTTGTCCCTTTTGACATTGCCGTTATTCATATATTTACCCATATTCTATAAATATCAAATACATTTTAATACTATTTTAAGCAAACATTTTTTAGACAAATATGAATAGAAATATAAAATAGTTTATTTTCATTCATTTATACCTATATTCTAATTCATATTGTGTATATATTTCATGTTACATATATTTTTTATTTATATGAGATCCCAAAGTAGTAATAGTCAAATGTTGAAGCTTAATTATCCAAGACAGTTTGGGCCAGAGTTCCAACAACTATGCTTTGATTCAGAGCAGCCTTGGGCTGTGATTATTTGATTTGCACCCTCAAAAACCTTATAATATTTATAAAATGGAAATAAAGAAAATAAATTATTTTAAAAGCCTTCGGATCTGAAGAAGAGAAATCTGGCTTTAGGCACTATTATGGAGAGATGGAGAATCACCGTACTCAGTTCTCAACTTTACAAACTTACAGAGCTATGATACTTCAATAAAGGAGAGTCTGTAAACAAATGAGGAAGGCCCTTACATGCTGCAACAAATAAAATTACTGTACATTTTCTTTTTGATTTTCAATAAATGGATATGCAGCAATTTAGCAGGGAAACTATACTCTGGGAAAAACATAAGCAGAAATTTCTGAGATTATTAGACAGTCTATAAGCTAATTTTAACCATGGAACCCAAAACATGACTGTGATTCAATGATGAAAATATGAAATAATAGGGATTAGGTGATAAATTTTGTTTTATACTGATTCTGTCACCCACAAGTAGTAATAAAAATGTTCCTTGTGGGTATTTCCCCAGTTCTTGAATATATATTTACATTTAACATTTTTGGGGGGCAACTGAAAGAATCCCACATTTGCTCTCTGAACTTCAAAGTGAGGTCTGTTACAGAATCAAGAATCAAGTGTAAACCTCTGTGAATGAAATTCTTATCAACATATTAGACCAAAAACAATACTGGATCCTGGAAGAATTATAGAGGAAATTCTAAACCATTAAAAAATAATGATGTGGTAATTTCTATTTCTATCTAATAATGATGTAGATAATTCCTATCTCTAATTTCTATTTCTATTCCCATTTTCAGAATTAAATGACTACAAAGTTATCCAGGACTTAGTAGATGGTGGTGCATCATGGAAAGCTTGATAATATACTTAAAAAAAAAAAAAAAAAAAAAAAAAAAAACAACAACTATGACTCCAAATACAATTGGATTTCTAAATATTGGAGCAAATTAACATAAATACTTGCACTCCATATGATGCAACTTTGGAGGGGAAAATCTCTTATTTTCATCTCTATCAGAGAGAATGGAGGGAGATGCAGGGAAGGACAATAAAAACAGCTTCTGGCAGGACATGTTCAGTGTCTTATTTCTGGACTGTATGAACTCTCTAGCTCTTGACACAATTTAGTCTGCTGGGGTCCTGACCTCATATTGGGCTACTTCATAGATTTCAGTATATTATGGATTTTGCAACCAGAATAAAATGTTATAAGTGAGAAAAAAATAGATCTTAGATGCTTGATTAGAGAAATATATTATAGAGGGTAGGAGATATAACAAAATTGCAGGGCCATGCAACATTGGTGAAATTTTGAGGAGCCAGTGGTCTGTATGATATTCTCTCTGAATTGAAAATCAAAGTGATGTACTTTTCACAACCTGCAACTAAAGGGTAAGATCCCAACATGCTTCAGTAAGACAAGTATAAAGCCTAATTCCAGGAGTAAAAACTCTTTGTATTTTAGAGGCAAAATATCCTGCATATGACTGTTTTCCTCAATCTCATTATCAAATGAAACATGACTATCAACATTTTAGTAGAACTCAAAGCAGGAGGAGGTTCTTTGGCATTTTCAGTTTGCACCTATGCTATTTATTTCTTGACAAGTTCAGTAGAGATAGAATTTGTGCTGCAAATGTGTAATGCTCTTTGAAGATAATCAGAACATGAATCCCCAAAGAGTTAGAGCAAACTCATGCTCTCTTTGACAAATAATTATTTCTTTCATGAGAAACAATATTTCCTTCCTAGTAGACCTTGGAAGAAGATGAATGTTGGAGAGTGGGACACCAAGTTATTTTGTCTGTCATTGAATAAGTGACAATTGACACACAAACCACAAAATTCTTGTGTACTGAAGCACTATTTGATGAAGTAGAAGTGATATATATATGATATTGATTTTGAAATATCCCTGAAGGAATAAGTGAGTTACATAGATACATAGCTCACATTCCCAATGTACTTCTTCCTGATATGCTCACTTGTCTCTTCAAACACCTTAAACTCACACCAGTAACAGCATATGGAGTTCCCCATGTGAACTAAATATGGAAGATAGAGTACAAACCTGATTTACAAACAATATGCAAGTACCAGAGAATATCCAATGGCTAACATTACAACCCACCTAGAATAGATTCTGTCTGGAAGAAAAATCTTCCCAGTAGATAGAATGTCTTATGGTCATTACCTGGAAAGGAAAGATACAAAGATATGGAAGTACATTGATTCATTGGTAGTAACTAACAGTATGACTAAATGGTCAGAAATTTGGAAGAATAAGATTTAGAAGTATGGTAACAGGAGGCCTGAGTAAGCTATGTGTCAATTGGTTCCCTAAATAGGCCAGACTCTGAGAATTTTTATGTTATATGTGAATTCTAATCAAACATCACCTGTTATGGAGAGGACTCAATAATGAAGTGGGTAAAAATGACCCATTTTGTGAATATTCCTGTAGTCAAATTCAGTCTTGGTCAAATAGGTTTATAAATAAACTAAATAACCACTATGACAGGGTTGATAGTTAGACATTATACAAAAATTTGGACTTTCCAATCTAAAACTCATCTAATTCGTTTAATGCTATACCCAATCTGCCAGCAACAGAGCTGAAACTGATCCCCAAGACAATACCATTTTTCTAGAGATATTCTCCAATGATCTAATGTCAATTTGATTATGTTAAATTACTTTCATTATGTAGGTGACATGATTTGTCTTTACTAAAATTGTCACTTATTCTGGATACCAATTTGTGTCTCCTGTCTACATGCTTTATCTAGAAATGTAATCCAAGGACTAACAAAAGTCAATATGCACTTCTACGATATCCCACACAATATTTTTGGGCAAGGGTGTCACGCTATGTTAAAGAACTGAAACAGTAGCTAACTAGTGTTTCATTATACCTCATCACCCTGAAATAACTGGCCTTGGAACAGACTATTGAAGACACAATTATGGCCCCTGTTGGAAGATACCACCTTGTGGTCTTTGGGTCCTGTTCCTCAGGTTGCAGAATACATTCCGAATCATATATACTTTCTGCGTCTCTCATAGTTCCATTTCACTGGTAAGCAAGGTTTGGATGTATGAGAGCCACATCTCTCTAAGGATAGCTAATTACGTTCACAAAATTATTCTCTGCTATCCCCTATAATTTTGGATTTTGCTAATTTGGTGTTCTTCATATCCAAGGAATAAAGGTTTCCACCAAGAGATTGAATAATAGTTCAATTGAACCAGAGGTTAAAAACGCCACTCAACATTTCCCCTTTTTTTTTGATTTTTCATTTACAGTTAACATTCAATATTATTTCATATTAGTTTCAGGTGTTCAGCATAGTGGTTACACATTTACATAATATATGAAATGATTCCCCTGACTAGTGTAGTACCCACCTGGAACTATATAGAGTTATTACAGTATTATTGACTATATTCCCTATGCTTTGCTTTACATCCCCATGACTGATTCGTAACTACTAATTTGTACTTCTTAAGGGAAATAAGAGGTTCAGACTTCCAGGTATAAAACAAATAAGTCATAGGAATGTAGTGTATAGCGTAGGGAATATAGTCAATAATGGTGTGATAGCATCGTACGATGTCAAATGGTTGCATGGTGATCACTTCTTTAAGTATATAAATATTGAATAACTAAGATGTACACCTAAAACTAAATACATTATTATATGTTAGCTTTAGCTATATTTTGTAATTTTTCAAAAATGCCACTTGGCTATTTTGCATTTCTCATTCCCCTAAAGTAACACTGAAAACTATAGCTACTTGTAGTAGCTGACTTTTATTATTAAGGAAAACGGGATGACTTCTACAAAATGTATACAAGAGAGTTAAAATAACCAACATGAAATCCTCTATAGGAAAGTTTAACAATAGTTTAGAGTCATTAGAAATGAAGGTTGGGTTCACTCTCATCAGTTTTGGATTCCCAAACAACTCAAGTACTGCCTATAATTAAAAGGAAAATGGAATAGATAGAGGAGAAAGGAATCTATAACAGCTAACCATTATCTAGCGTCTAGTTAAAACAAACAAAACGATAGCTACTCATATTTCCTTTCTGGCTCTGTGACACATGTATTTCTTTTCTTTTTTTTTTTTTTGTTCTTTATGTTTTATAAACATATAGTGGTGTTGATTTTCTTTATAATTTATTATTTGGATTCCAGCAAATTGATCTGTGATATTGACTGTAAGAGAAGGAGAAATGTTATTCAAAGATGGATACAGTGATAGATATTATTGAGGCTCTTCCATCAGGCACAAAATTGTATAAAGTAGGAGAATATTCTTTTGGTGTTCTCACTTTATTTTTATTATTTAAGTGTTGATGAATGGATATGAGTGGGGATATTGATTTACCAAAAGGAGAATTCTCAAGGAATAGGACAAGTAAATTTAATGGGAAGTTTGCATTCATTCCATATCTCAATTGAACTTGTGTATACATAAGTGACAGAATAACTAAAAACTATATTACTAAACTCCCCTGTAGCTAGATTTCACAATGCAAATAAGATCCTGCCATTTATATGAACTAGAGTGAGATTTTCAGGATGGATGTTAGGTGGAAGAAAGACATCTTTCTGCTTTGTTTGTTTGTTGGTTTGTTTTTCTGGGAGGTCCTCAACCTCAAACGACAAGAAGGCAACTGTGATATTTTTACTGAACACTCATTGTTTTGTCACCAGCTAAAGCTGACAGGAGTTGTTGTTTATGTGACATTCTGATTCTTGGATCACAACTATAGCTTTATGTTTGGTCTCAGTTGTATTAGTGGAGTCCTCCTGACTCCAGTTTCTCTAGCCCTCCCAATAATTTTCCAAGCACTTATTTTCCTGTATAAACTATACTTCTTATTAAAATCTCACTAGGGTTTTCATTTTCCTGCATAGAACCCCATTTGATACAAAGATGTTTTTCTTCATAGGAAAATCAGGGTGGTATAACCAGAAAAAAAGAGGAATGGATACTGGGCAAGAATGACAATTCAAATCAGAAATGAAATATTTTCATTACTGTGATACCTGAATGTGATATAATGTCTAATTAGTGAGGAAACCTCACGTTTAAATTTGTCAGCACTTTCTCTGAGTAGGCAGCAGAAAAATCACTTTGGAACCCCCTTCTATATGTACTAGATAACTAACATCCAGTTACATGGAACAACTAGTGGGTAAATATTGATTTGACTAAATAGTGCAACAGGAGATGCTATGCCTTAAAAATTAAAATTGTGCATTACATTGCTTGGACTGATAGAGTCTTTTCCTGGGGAATGGGTAGATAAACCTACATGCAGGACAAGGGGCATGTTGAAGAAAAAGCTATTCTCTGACCCTTCCATTTGAAAATTTAACTGCATTAGAATCTTCTAGGTGAATTAAAATAACCCAGCTCAAAAGAAGGTATGCTAATTTGCTTTAAAATAGAATTCACAGTAAGGTTGGAGGAAAGCAGAACTGGTAATCAAGGCTCAAAACCTGCACCTCAGTGGTCAATTTTAGGGGTAGGGTTCTGGCTGGAGAGGAATTCTGCAAAGCTATCAAGTTGATTTTTGACCTGTTTAAATTTAATTATTAAAATATATGTGCCTTTATTTGTTCTTCAATTGGAATTAAGTAGGTCTTAAAGAGTTATAATACCCTTGGGTTACTTAAAACACCAGTTATCTATATTTAAGGAGTGATTTCCTCACTGAGATTAAACAGTAGTGACTGTGATATCAACATGTGTATTATAGTTCTAACGTTTTTGTTACTCTTGGGTCTCACACACTCCTGGGGAGGGTGTGGGATAGTCCTCTTTTAACTCCAAGTGAAAGATTAAGAAATGGAAGCAGAAGGTAATGACTAACTCGCCTGAGGCAGTAGACAATAATTAGTGAGAGAATTAGGCAGGCAACCAGGTTTTCTTGATTAGCATCTCTGTGATCTTTCTACTTGCTCATTTAGTTAAGAGCCCAGAATTTTTTTTTTTTTTTCCCCCAGACAACTCTGACAGTCCTTATTTTGCCACTTAGTCATTGCTTGACCTTGGGCAAAATCTTTAATGTCTCTAAACCTCAAAGTCTTTCAAGGCTAAATGAATGAATGAAGTTAATTGTTCATTTTTCCTTTAATAGACTCCATTAGCTTCTTGTCAAGATAGTCTCTTTATCATCTCAATACACATCTCAAGCATCCTACTTCCAAGTAAACCCTCCTGCTGCAAGTTTTACCTAGAATGTGCTTTCTTTTTATTACTCCCAATGGTGTAACTTTTGGTCCATTTATTATTTCATTCAAAAACTATTTTTAGGTACCAACAATGTGTCATGTGTATTACTAGATATGAGAGGTTTATTAGTAAGCATAATCAGATACTCATTCTCCTTTTGTAGAATTTATAATCTGGTCAGGGTAAGAGGTTAAAGTATATGCCAGAATTATCCAAACATAGTAGTTCTTAGAAGACATTTAGTAATTTAAGAACACCAGCTTTGTTTCCTTTATTCAACAGTATAATTCTATTGTTTAAAGTAAAGCTATTTTCTTCTGTGTAGAATTAGTATGTTAGTAATTCTACTAATGGCTTAAAAAGTAACAGGCACTAAAACAAAGGAGTTTGTATTATATCATTTTTAGTT
Source organism: Pteropus medius (assembly GCF_902729225.1). Lineage (NCBI taxonomy): Eukaryota > Metazoa > Chordata > Mammalia > Chiroptera > Pteropodidae > Pteropus > Pteropus medius. The sequence continues at coordinate 22,608,033 of NW_024349519.1, forward strand.
TATAACTGATACTTTTTTTTATTAGAGATAATGGAACTAGGGGTAATAGGTCAGGTTTTAAAATATTAAAAAACAGTTAAAACAAGCAAACAAAAATAATAAATCAAAATTAAAAATGAATGAATTGGGTCTACATTTTCATATGTATTTTAAATGTTTATAATATTTATAATAATTCATCTTTTCCAATAATTATATGCTTCTAATGCTTTTTTTTGCAAACCATTGCCTAAGCACATCACCAACAGATTTATGTTATGTCATTTCAAATATAGTTTTTATTGCACAGGATTACTTAAAATCTGTAAAGATAATTGCTACAGTGTTTTCATATTGTTATATATTCACAGATATATTTTACATTTCAAACATTTCTGGTGACTATAATTCATTAAATGAATAAAAGAATCAACAAATTTGTTTATACTTAGTGATGTCACCAACTTATTTACTTTTTCAATATAAGTTTCATTTCATCTCCGCTTATGAAAAAAATCTATTCTAAAATATTATTCTCTTGCCAACAGTGTATATTTAGTTTTATTACCTAACAGGGAAGGAAAACTTAGTTTGAAAAGGAAGATTTTTCAAGTTTCACAAACAATTCAAGAGGTATTTGAAATGACTGTTTCATCTCTGTCATTAACTCTGAAAGTAGCCAAAAAGAAACCAAACCAAAACAAAACAAAATTATCTACTGATTCAACTGTGTTCCTACTCATACTGTAGAATGGACAAGATAATTTTTATTTATCTATAATCTTTAATAGACTACCACTTTATCATTAAACATATGAGTAGAAGAATTAAACTTTGTCCAATATATAAGATAAATTAAAAGTAATATATACTCTATATATTGAAGACACTCAGAAAGTGTTCATTGGTTTTCCTTTCAATATTTAGATTGCTATAAGCACGGACAAATGGTGATCAAGTTATTGGCAGTCCATGTGAATAAAAACAGGAAATCTGTCTCACTTTAATACTAATATTATACTTATTTTACCTTGAATTCATAAACCAAAATTAGTTCTAGAACAATTAAGGTTTTTATACTTTAGATGATCTGAGATTTTAAAAAGTTTATAAAAGAAATCTATTTTAAATTCCAATAATTCAAGTATCACATATAGCTATTCGGTATTAAGTAAATTAATTATTCTCTTAGCAGTATCCTCTGGTCTTTTGCTTCAATGTACTCTTATTCTACCAGAATTCTCAGTGCTTATCTCCAGGTGTGAACACTATTGGAAATAATTACACAGCCAGATAATGCCACTATGAATTTTTGTTTGCCAGTTTCAACTGAGCCCTTGAGGTTGTTTCTTCTACTTCTATTTTCTAGCCTCCACAGGATCTGTTACAAAACATCCCCACTCTCTTCAAAACTTTGAATTTTCCCTCTTTGATGACATTCTTGCCTCCTCTTCTTAGAGCAAATGAATCATCAGTTGAGAGCTCCCTGGATTTACAAAAGTATGAAAACTATATATATTGATCTCTATTACAAAGGAAACACTGACTTTTATACTATCGTCTTTCATTCTAAATATCTAAAAAAGACAGTAGATCTCTGCAGCTATGGTGTCAGATGCAGTGTCTTTCCTAGAGCTGATTACCTCAGAATCAAGTACGTGGTAAATCATTATAGCATTGGTGAATATATTCTTTTATATTCTGACCAGGAAAGAAAATCAGAAACAGTTCACATTCACTAAGCATAAATAAACATACACATTTATAGTTCTTGGCTGGGGCTATGTTAACTCTCCCATTCTCTGTCATAATATAGTCCAAAGAAATATGGACCATCTGGGCATCCTACACAACATCTATATTGCTACACTATAGCAAGACATTATGCTAAATGGACCAGATGATCAAGAAGTATCTATCACATTAGATGAATTGCTAAGAACATGGACACCAGAGGAGAGTGAAAGATAAAGTTCAAATTTCAGAGGCCTTTCATATCAGCAAATATTTCTGGAGTCCAAAGGTCAGGAGAATGAACATGTCATCCAAAGTAAAGGACAAAGGATTGTATTGCATCTTGCATTTCTTAACATAGAGAAAGAAGTGTAATGCCCGGTATGCTTTATCAGGTTATAGAAGTTATATATCCCACATCTGGGAATATTCTTTTGACCCATGTCCCAGAAAAAAAGGCTACTAATTTTTGCTATGGGACCCGGCACAAGATCCTGCAGATGCAGCCTGACATGCAAGCTGACCTGACACTTGTGTATTTTGACCTAGGAGACACTTTGGGATTAAAAGAAGCATGAATGAAAAAGCTGCAGTGTAGAATTTATGACAAGCCCCAAGAGAGAACACAGACCCCTGGTGATCTAGAGCAAGCTTATATAACCTTCAGGGGAGAATTATATACCCTTTGAAAATAGCTCTGGAATTATACTGGGCTCTAAAAGTACTTATGAGTGGGAACTGGAAAACACCCGTATGAATATTCTATTCAAATGTCTGCACTAAGAAACTAACCACACTCTGAGGTGTCTTCCATCAGCCTAAGGCTGCATCCCTTGGACAACCCTGCCCTGTTTTGAGTTCCAGTCTGGAAAAGCTTAGGGATATAAAAGAATTTTACTTATAGTTGAGCCAATTTGAGACGCATATTTGTCTCCCACAACTCAGGAGTGTCTTTTGTCAAGACCTGAAATGGAGTCAGGAAGTAGAGGACCTCTATCTCCCAGTCTCTGTGGAAGAATAAAATCCTACCTTTGATAATTGCCACCTAACAGACACAGCTGGACAAATCACATTTACACTGATCGACGCTTTGTAATTTCTCACTTGAGTCCACTCCCCACCCCAACTTCCTCATTCTCCCTTTAGGATACCTAGTCACTTTAGCACTGTCAATTATAGCAGGGGTCCCCAACCCCCGGGCTATGGACTGGTACCGGTCTGTGGCCTGTTAGGAACAGGGCTGCATGGCAGGAGGTGAGCAGCAGGCGAGCAAGTGGAGCTTCTTCTGCATTTGCAGCTGCTCCCCAGTGCTAGCATCACCGCCTCAGCTCCACTTCATATCATCAAGCATTAGATTCTCATAGGAGCACCGATCCCTGGTGCCAAAAAGGTTGGGGACCACTGAGTTATAGAATGAAATCTGTTTTCACTGCATTACCTAATGTCTGCCTTCATTTATCTTTGACAGGAGCTAGATTCCGGCAGATCCACCAATCTGTAAAGTAGGGTGAAACTAGGTCAATATACGATAAAATGGAAGAAATACTTTCAGGACCAAACACAAAATTTGCTCCCAAGAAGTAAATTTAAACAAGGCCAGGGATGGACTCTGGTGATACAATGATGAGCACCCAGATCTCCCATTAAGGAACAGTTATTGTCTGGCCACTTGGAGTGCTGTCGACAACCCTTTAGGAATTGCCTCAACTGTACAGAAAGAACTACCTTTCCAAAGTTACCCTTTTCTTGATACAACCTAAAACAAATGACTCAACAAGGAAGGGTATAAAAATCCAGCCATTTTAGCCCAATGATGAGCCGTTTTGGCTCTTCCTGGATTTGGATGAAGTCATAGTCAATATTGCATCATAGTTCCACTTCTACTCAATTCTGCTCTCCCTGCCCTTCTTTCCACAGATGTCAATACCAAGTACACTCCCTAATAAAAATCCTGAGAAGTTCCTTCTCAATGTCTGCTTCTTGAGGAATGCCACCTATATCATACGCCTTATAGTCAAATTTTTAATTTTTTTTTACCACCTCTACTTATTTAACTCAAAGTCACTCTGTAACTTTCTGCAAGATCTCTTCAACATTTGCCACTCTATTAAAAATTTGCCACTCTATTAAAAACTCTATTAATAAGAGTCATGGCTCTTATTATTAATATCCAGGGCCTCTCAGATCTTTTGTAGATTGCATAACAGTAACCAGAATAGTTAAAACTCATTCACCTGTTTTTAGTGTAATGGTAGACATGACAACACATTACCTTGTTTTTTCTTCTGCCTTTGCTCCCTTTCAGTCTTCCTTTTCAGGAAGATGTCTTGTATTCTTTTATTCCTATAATCCTTAGTGTACTATAATACTATTTCTAGATGCTATTTCTCTTCTCAACTATACATTTGCTCTCAAGGACTTATTAATTCCCACATATTTAAGTAGCAATTATATGCTGACGACTTCTGGTCATCTGGTTTCATAGCTTCTTCCTTAAATAGCTATGTATGTATGCATTTTGGTATCTCACAAATAGTTTAGTTCATCATATCCACAGCTGAATTCATTATCTTGTCCCTCATACTAGCTGCTCCTGTTTTTTTTCTTTGCCAATTATACAAAAGACATTTTATTGCCCCCAGCTGTTCTGGCCAGAAAAATAGTGTCGACATTGGTTCCCCCTCTCTATTATTGCACCATTCCCATATGTTTAATCACCAGTGCTGTCATTTCCATGTCTTAAATATTACTTACTGAAAATGAAAAAAAGAAACCTCTTTTTACTAATTTCCTCTTTTTAATCTAATAAACAATCATCCCTAACTCACTGACCTCTTTGTTATTGTTAGCTTCCTTCCAACATTCTGCAAACTGAAATCAGTGTGATTCTTCTAAAACAACAATGAAGAAATACCACACCGTGCTTAAAGCTGGGCAGTGACCCCTTACTGTTTTGACTGCATAAACATTTCCTGACTTGGCTTAAGGTACCTTTTAATATCTAGCCCCTGACTTCCAGTTCAGCTTGTCTCACCACTCTCCACTTACATTCTCTACCTTGGCCATGTTCATAGTCTTTTGGGTTTCAATTCTTTGAATACTATATATTCTCTCACTACTAAATTTTGCCAAATGCAGTTTGCTGTTCTTGGAAACTTACCTTAAATGCATACTCCACCTCCTATTTGATTCTTATTTATCCATCCATTTAGTATTACTCTAGTTGACACTTCTTTTGAGAAGCCTTTTCTTACCAAATGCAGATTTTCTTGATAAGTGTTCCCATGATGATTCATTATCATATCACTTATTACTCTTTCTTGAGATTTCTTGTTTGTCTTTCTTTTTTATTAGATGAAAAGGGCCATATCATCTAACTTGCTATTTATAGTATACTCTATATCTAGCAAATTATAATTGTGTTAATAAATTAATTACATATATATTATTTCATTCTCATTTTGGCACTTAATCTCTCAATCAAGGTGCCCCTAACTTCTTTATATCATGTATTTTTCCTTTACTCAAACCTTTAAAGACCATAAGATCATTAAAATATCATCTTCTAATACTTGTGGCATTATCCTTCCAATAGTATTTAGGATTGTTTAAAGTGACAGCCAAAAAAAATCCAAAGAACTGACACTATGAAGTTTTGATTTCTAATGCTGGGACAGCAGTTATAAAATTAGGTATGGCTAATTATAGGTGAGCACATAAGAAGCATTTAAGAATGAATTAATATTAATTTTTCCACACATTTTTATTTGGTGAATCCAGACCAAATCTGTTATTCTGTCAGTCATACACATTTTTTTGGCAATATATCTAGGTAAATATGAATGGCTCAAACTTCAGATGCAATCAAAACGTAAGGGGAATTGGAGTTTTTGTCCTTATAAAATAAAACATGGTCCTATAGCTAGCGTGACTTTTTATTTCGTTGTTTTGTAAGAAAATTGTACTGCCTCTCTTAATGCTTTCACAGAGAGCCACGGATGTCACAGCCTGACAGCAACCCTACCTCAGTGGTGGCCTCAAATGTCTCTGTAAGTTATCTCTCCCAACTGACCTATTTTATCACACCTTCCGAGAAGACAAGCTATTCTTAGGGTACCCAGGTGCACTGATTGAGCAAGTTTTGCAGAGGCATTTCTGTCACAAGTTAATGTGTGATTACTATGTAATATTGAGTTATTTCATCAAATTCATATTATGTATCAGATTTCATAAATGGTCTCTTAGGAGTTATTTTTAATGCTTTCATATCTGGGCTATGTTACATTATGAATACAGAATTTTGAAAAGTAAACTTAAGAGTGTTGTTTACTGTTCCATATTAAGCACTTTTAATGTTTATTGACAAGAAAATATTTCATGACTTGACTGGAGTAGTTAAAATTAGGCTTGAGCTAGCAGCATTCATAATATTAAAATTAATAATTTGAAAGACTTCTCTTTAACCAAGTGCAAGAGACTCTTAAGCTTGTTGGAGAATTTAGCAAAGCTGTTTAGAAGACATGATGTTACTCTGAATTATTATAAAGTCTCTGCTTAATAGGTTGCACAAAAATACTGAGTATATGTACATGTTTGACTTGTATGTGACTTCGAATGGGGTTCTCTATTGGTGGCACATTATCCCATGGACAATTATGTATGTGAACAGCCCTAGCTCAAATAATGAAAAGATCTAAAATTGCCTTTATTAAGCAACATGGCTTCTCTTTTCTCCCTGTACTTCGGATTGGAGAAATTCTGGAAAAAAGCAAAAGGAAAGAGTAATCTTTCTCCAGCACCATTCTCATCTTCTTATTCTGAAGTCCTTGAATAAAATGGTTATTTCTTATTGCCACATTCTAGCCATTTTTCTCTTATGAAAGAAGAAATCGGTAAATATTTAAAAAGAGTAAAAATTAATTTGCAAAGCACAATTAGAGAGAAATCTTTCATTGGTTTTGTCCTGCTTCTCCTACACAATGTCTTCCCTTACTGGTTTTAAATTTAAGTTTGAATTTTGATAATAAAGAGTGTTAATAACAGAAAATTAAACACATTACTTTCATAAAATTAGAGAAAAGTAAGGGACTGAAAACTCTTTTACTTTTACTTAAAACTCCCTTATGAGGTGACTATCCCATTTAAGGCATTATGTTTCTTGACACATATAAAAATATTTCATTAACTTCTCACAAAACCTTTTTTTTTTACAATGTGTAAAAGTAGCAACTTTATTATCTTTTCACATATCCTTGCCGAACATTAGCTTTATGCCAAATCCAGAGACTATGATAGACCTTGGAGATACAAAGTTGAATATCTAATGCCTTGGCTCTTCGTAGGTTCTCTCTTTCTCCCTTCCTCCCTTCACCCTTTCTCTCCTTTTTAAAAATTCACTGTTAAAGTGTGAGATATTTTGTCTTGGACAGAAAATTGACTTAAAGACAGGAATCAAATAGTTGGAATCAAAAGAAAACTCTCTAAATAGCTTTTAAGATCTCATTAGGATTGATTTAATTTTTTTTTTACATTTACTATATTGGGGGAAAAAAAAAACCATGTGTAAATTCAAAAAAAAATTTAACAGTAACACACACACACACACACACACACACACACACACACACACACACATATATATATATATATATATATATATATATATATTTTTACACGGTGTTCACCTCCCATGGTATATAAACAGGACAAAGAGAAACTCATGGACGTGGACTATAGACTAGTGGTTACCAGAGAGTAGGAGATGGGGAGGAGGAGGGAGGTAGACAGGGTAAAGGGAGTCAAATACGTGGTGACAAAACCTTTTTATAAACACGTAGCATTATTCTCATCTTACAAGTGAGATAAATAAGGTTCTAAAAATTTACAAGACTTACTCAAGATCTCTCATCATAGACTGATGTCAGAACTGTCTGGTTGCATTGTATTTTTTTTTTTAATTGTCTCATGCAGTGTTTCTTTTCTTCTCCATTGAACATACCAATAAAAGAATAATCAGATATGATATGATATCTTGCATTTATATAATAACAATAGCTAAAAAATACTTCCACAAAATTAGCTCATAGAAATAATATCAGCTCGATTTTTGGTATTTTTACTGATGAGGAATTTGAGACAGATAAACTACCTTTCTCAGGGTTTCAGAAGTTAGAGTCTGCTGAAGATTGCTCTTCATTGCTTTTCATTCCAAGCCAAGATATCTCTTCTACTCCATGTTGCTCAAAGATTGTATTTCAATCCGTCTGTTCAATTATAAACCATTCAGCCTTTCCTTGGCATCAGATATGATCTTATATGTATAAAGCTGTTCCCAGATTGGACTATGAGCATTTTGAGTAAGAAAGAATTGCCATAGAGGGCATATTTATTTATACATCAACGCATTTTAAAATGTGTAGCCATTTATGGACACTGCATATTTTAGTTGCATCTGGAATGCAAATCTTGTTTTACTCACATTTTTTACTTTTCTGAAACATGCCTTGCCCACTATTAGATGTTGACAGACAATTCAAATTAGTTATGATGGCAATGACTTTTAAAAGAAAATTATAGTTCAAATTATATACTTTTAAAAATAGACCTTTTAAAAATTATTAAGTTTTATGGGATGTTTTAATTATTTTAATCTCACATTGTGGCATGGAAATCTTCTGCACTGCCAAGTTAAATCTTCAGAGGAAAATGAAATATAATTATCTTTTTATATTACGTGAAAATTAATGATATCATCAAAACTATGATGTAAGTTCTTTTAAGAAGTTAACACATTTCAGTGTCTTAATTTGAAATAAAATGCCGTTTTAAACATTTGCTCGAAAGTACACAATTAGAAAGTATTCAATTAAAGTGGGGGGTTTTCTCATATGCTGTATTTTTATATATGACATCCATCCAAAATAATGTCAATAAATATATGAGATTCATAAACAAAAAGTTTTATTTTACCCCTACTTTGATTTAAATTTCCCACTTCATTCAGAATAAGTTCATTTTATTTTCTTGTCAGAATTTTTAAAATCTGCTTTTCTTTAATATTATCAAATATACAATACAGTATTGTTAACTATAGTCACCACGTTATATATTATATCCCCATATTTAACTTATAACTGAAGATTCGTACCTTTTGACCACCTTTCCCTACTCCCTACCCCCATCCCTGGCAATCACACATTTATTCTGTTTCTATGAGTTTGTTTTTTTAAGATTACACAACTAAATGAGATAATACAGTATTATTTCACTTAGTATAATATCCTTGAGGTTCATTCATGTTGTTTCAAATAGTAGGATTTCCTTCTTTTTTGTAGGTGAATGATAGATCTGTGTGTGTGTGTGTGTGTGTGTGTGTGTGTATATAGATCTTGTGTGTGTGTATATATGTGTATATATATATATGTATATATATATATATATACATATATATATATCACATTTTCTTTCTCCATTTATCTATTAGTGCATATTTATTCAGGTTGTTTTCATGTCTTGGCTATTGTAAACAATGTTATAATGAACATAAGAGTTCAGATACCTCTTCAAGATAATGATTTCATTTTCCTCAAATATATATCCAGAAGTAGGATTTCTGGATCACATGGTAGTTCTATTTTTAATTTTTGAGAAATCTTCATACTGTTTTCTGTAGAGCCTCTACCACTTTGCATTCCTATCAATAGTGTATAAAGGTTCCCTTTTGTCCCACATCATCAATAGCACTTGTTATCACTTGTCTTTTTGATAATTGTCATTCCAACAGGTATAAGAAATATTCTCATTGTGATTTTAATTGGCATTTTCCTAGTGATTAGTGATGTCGAGTAACTTTTTATATACCTGTTGGCCATTTAAATAACTTTCTTGGAAAAAAATGTCTACTCAAGTCCTTTACTCATTTTTAAATTTGATTGTTTATTTTGCTGTTGAGTTATATGAGTTTCCTATATATTTTAGATATTAACCCCTTATCAGATATGTGGTTTGTAAGTATTTCCTACAATTCTGCAGGTTGCCTTTTCATTTTGTTTCAATGTTAGGTGAATAAGCAATATCATATATATTATGAACATATTTCATCAACGAAAAATTAAAGATAACTAAAGCTTTACTGTAGAGATTCTGGGAGATATTTCTGCCATCATTATGTACTGTCTTTGAGTGACTGACTGCTATGAAATAGACTGTCATTTTATTATTTTTTTGTAATTTCTCTTTACATTTCAAAATTAGTATTATCACATCCACTTATGTATGAGCAATAGAGATTAAAATGTAGCAAATATTTTGACTAAGATCACACAGCACCATATTGTGTGATCAGAGATTCATTTCTGGGCTTATTTGGTTCAAAAGTTGATCCTTTTTCTCTATATCATGATCCCAGGAAAAATAATGAAATCATCAAAGTTGAACTTTATTCCTCATATTATGGCATTTTCCTGCTTTATTAGTGTGTTTTTTATGGTCCCTTTAGGCAGAATTGGACTCAAGAAAGAAATGTACCTTACTGTTTAATAAGCTTAATGAATCTAATATGTTTTTTTTCCTCCCAGAATAAATAAATAATTTAAAAAAAATAATTTAAAAACTGTGAGAGGACAATGAATGGTTAATATGTTGTACAGTTTTCAACACATAATTGAAAAAAGTTATTTTGAGGGGTTGGTTTCTCAGCATTTAACTTACTGTTTCTCATGTCAATTCTTAAAAGGGTAATTGTTTTATTTCCATCAAATGATGTCCATGCATATATTGTTCAGTATTAGAATTTGTATTATGAGTTACTTGATGGTATTTGAGGACACAGATCCTTTTGAATGTCTAATTCATTTAATCTATGTGCTTCTTTCCCCATCATGAGCTCTGTTACTGAAGGAGCAACTGGGTTAGAGTTCTCACAGATATTTAATGGCAACATAACAGTAGCTGTTCAGGTTCTAGAAATTCAGGAAGAATTTAAAATGTCACCTAATTTCTTATGTTATTTTTTAACATTATTTTTTGTTTTATTTTATTTTATTTTTTAGTTGTATGATTGTTTTAGGTTTTTAAAGTTATTATTAAAAATCTTGGCAAGGTCTATTTTTAGAGAATCTTCTAGTTTTAATCTTTTCCTATGCTTATGACTCCCCTGCTTTTGCTCACACATCCTGAATGCTATGCTTAACTAAATCTCTTTCATAATTAGAAGAGATGGAGAAAGATGGCAAAATAGCAAAAACATTCTAATATTTGACTTCTCTGCAACATTTGGTATTATTGCCCATAATACCTTCCTCTCTTAAACTTGCATTTCTGAACCTACTTCCTGAAACTCATAGTATACAAAATAATAGCCTCCCAAAGACATTCTAATACCCAAAGCCTGTGAATATGCTCACTTTCATGGCAGAAGGTACTTTGCAGATGTGATTAAGTTAAAGGTCTTGAGATGAGGAGATCATCTTGATTTATGTCAGTGGGCCTGATCTGAGCACATGGGTTCTCAAAAGTGAAACATCTTTCCTGGTTGTGGATAGTAGGAGATGGGACTACAGGAGAATGTTCAGAGATGCAACATTTTTGGATTTGAGGATGGAGGAAGGGGACTACAAGCTAAGGAAATAGGTGGCTTGTAAGAGCTAGAAACAGCAAGGAAACAGACTTCTCTCCAAAGCTTCTGGAGAAGAACATACACTTGCTGACACCGATTTTAGCTCAGTGAGACCCATTTTGGACTTCCTAACCTACAGAATTTTAAGAAAATAAATTTTTGTTATTTTATGGCACCAAGTTTGTGGTAATATTACAGATACAATAGAAAACTAAAACACTATTTTTTCCTTTTTTTAAAAAAAAATCAGGATAATACCTTTTCCTGGTTCTCTTCCTGATTTTAAAACTCTTTCTTAAATGTCAAAGGCTCATCTGTGTTCACCCTTACCTCTTGAATCTCTGAAGATTTCTGTTATTATTGCTTTCTTATTGTGCCTTTCAGTATGGGGTGTTCCATCTAATGTCACACAAGGAATCTGCTAAAAACATTGGATGTCTATCCCTAATCATTAAATAGCACCCAACAGCTTTTCCAACAGCCTGCAGGAGCTTATGTCCACAATAAATTTCCTGAATACCTTAAACTTCGTTTGTCCAAGATCAAATTTACTGATCTCTTGTAAAAACCACATTTCTGTACACTCAAATCACTTGAATTCCCTAAATTGTTCAATTGTATTATAATCTACCTAGTACAATAAGGTAGAAATTCTGCTGCTATTCTTAATATGTCCCTCTTCCAGAAAAATCATAGTCAGTCATTTCTAGAACCCAAATACAACTCTTCTTTACCATTTTCACTATTACTGACCTAATTCAGCCTCTAATTATATCTCTGCTAAACTACTAAAAAATAACATATAATAATGTTTTCAAGTGAATAAATATATTACTTTTAATTGAATGTCTACCATATGCTATATACAAGTATGTACATATTTTGTATATTTGGCAAGTGGAAGGGTATCTTGTTGCAGACTCTATTTAACAAGAGAAAAAAAAGTTGGGCCAGTGATGGACAACTGATTAAGTTCAGGTTTTAAAATAGCTCATTGATTATGATTGGCAAGTTTGACTAATGACACATGCTCATGTTAGCAGAATCATCAATTTTATTACTATTATTTAGCTCTTACTGTTACTATTTTATTACTTATAAACTTATAAGCACTCATCCAAACATACAATGCTTAAGTATGGAACCAGTACTGTGGCTCTAATTGCAGTTTTCCATGCTATATTTAAGCAAAACTATGCAAAATGTCACATTGATCTCTGAAAAATTAAAATGTTAATAATTTTTATGAATAATTGCCTAATTTGCACATTCTGGGGTTTAATTTGAATGCTGTACTGATTATATAAGCCTTTGAATAATTCATGGATAGACCTTCTCCATTACCTTGACAATCAGAGTTGTTCGCTGGTTTTAAAAAGCTGCTGTGTGACAATATTACCTACTATGATTGGGGATGTAATCCTGTATTAACTATTTTCAGGAAGAAGTAGAAATGAAGAAGAATGCCTGCAGAAAATTAATTGATAAATTTCTGTTTCAAGTGACCTTTGTAAAAACATACATAAAGATATCTTTGTCATTTCTTTTTCTACTGATCTTCTGTCTACTGACCTAATGAACACTATAAATATAGATGTAAATTTCTTTATCCAACAGAGAAGCAAGATAAAAAACCTGACAGCATAGTTGACTATATGAAATATAATTACAGTTTTCATTAGAAGTCTTACATACTACTTGAGCTTTTGCAAAGAACTGGGCATATTATAAGGCTCTGTTTGGAAAGATTCTCAAAGTCAAGCCAATATATATATGTGTAGCTTCAAAGATACCCAGATATCTGTCTATTTCCCAAAAATTACCCTCATACTTACCTTTGGAGGTAGTTGGCTTCCCCAGAAATATTTCTATCACCTAGATACAGGCACATTTTCGTAGAGCTGAGGCATCCTTATTCCGAAAGGATCTCCAATTCCAAAAAAGTGTGGCCCACCACAAAAATCTAATTCACTTCCACAATATACTGAAATCCTTTACTAATATCATCATGCAGATCAGTGGTTAAGAGTAGAGGCTTTGGAGTTAGAATACCTGGGGTTAAATCATACTGTGCCCCTTACTTGCTCTGAGATCTTGAGCAAGTTACTTATCCTCTCTAAACTTTAGTTCTCTCATGTGAAACATTTAGGGACATTAGCAATAATAGTTACTGTTGTGTATGTTTAGCTGAGTAATTACTAAAATAACCTATATTAAGAACTAATATATTATATATACAGGATGTATTAAGAAGAAAATATAAGCGATCTGTTGTTTATTAATGTTTTCATGTGTTATCTTTTGGCTCAGTTTTTATCATTTGTTCTAGATCTACTGTATTTTGTATATGGGAGATATCTTAAAGAATGGCATCATTTTTTTCCTGAGTAGGTACAAATTCTCACTGACCATGATATTTACCTGGGTACTTTCTGAAAATAGAAATTCTTAGCCTCCCTCTTCACCCCTGGCCTCCCCAATTCTAATTTAGTTGGTCTCGGCTGACAGATAGGGAATCTGTATTTTTAAAAATGCTCCCACTTGACTTCCTTAATCAAACTCATTCAGAACCCATTGTTCTTAGTCATGATTATTCAACTTGGGCTTCATGAGAACAAAAACATCCTAAATATGTTTGCAAAATTTGTGAGGTTAACATTTGTGAATTCTCCTAGGAAAAAGATTTATCAAATTTTATTTCTCAAAATGTAAAAATAATATTCTAAATTTTACTTTCTTCACCTAGAGTCAAAGAGAGCTACAAACTTAAATGTATGAATTTGATATACTGTATGATTTGTGTTTACTAAATGGTGACTTTGGAGGGGTCTATATTAGGGATGCTATAATAAATCACACCTTAGACTTCATTGTTTTACTAAGTTAATGATGTTTTTTTAAAAGTACTTCACTGTAATTTTTGTTTTCAGTACCGAGAATATCTTTTTGAAATCTTAGGTTGGTTTTCTACTATGGAAATTGTCCAAAAAATTGGCAAAATCCAAAAATAGCAAATAAATATTTTGGAAAGACTTTCTCTAGTCCTACACTCATTTGTCCTTCTTGACTTTGTCTTAAACACATTGTCTATTTTATTTTATCTCACAATAACGTATCTTAAAATTTCTCTGAAATACATGGTACAAATATGTAAAATATAACTTTAGTTCTTAAATGTTATATATTTTGTATGATCTTTTTTAAAGATGTAATTATTCTAAATGAATCACTTAATATATAACCATGTTTATTTATGATAAACAAAGTTTTTAAATCATGAGAAGTAATTGATTTTAATTTTGTAAAATAAAAACAATTTTAGCTGTAGTAAGACTAAATTTAAACGTTGATATAAAATTTCTTCATTTTAATATATGTACACCCATACAAATTTATCTTTCATTATTTACGTGTCCTTAAAATATTATATATAAATTAATGAAACTGGAAAATATATACATATAACTTAAATACACTATGTTAGCATTTTAGATCAACAAATGACATCAGGTTCTCTATATTTGTTTTTATCATTTGGGAGTTTTCTTGATGAATTTCCACAGCAAAACATATATAGTTGTAGTGGGGCTCCAAGTTTTCGTCTGCAGAACAAGTTTGAGTTGATCTTGAAAGTCCAAGTAGTTTTTATGGAAATCTAGATTTAATATGTTTACACTAGATGAAAAAATAACCTTCTGCTCATATGTTTGTAACAACAGAGTAGACAGGGATTATTTTATGAGTAGAAAAACTGTGCTATTTTATATTAGGTAACCAAGATTGCACATTTATTTTGTGAGGAGTAGAAAGAAGGAGAAGGCAAGGGATTTATACCTAACCTCAGAGACAGTGACAAGTCAGGTTATAAACTCTGGTGACATTTACTGACTCAAGGTCAAAAATATGTTGTCTTAAAATATTGGAACTTAAGCCTACAGTATCTCTGGTCCTGTTGGCTGTAGCCTCATAAACTGTAGAACCACCAAATCCTATCTTTGTTGGATTGCCTTCTACATGGACATTAACCCAATAAAAGTCTACTGAATCTACTGAGTATGTTCTATTTATAAATTATCATGTTAGGATCTCTTTTGTCTTGGCATAAATAGACCAATGTAAATGAGAGAAAAAAAGAGAAATAGAGATGGAGAGGGCAATACAGCAATAGAGAAGGAAAAGACATGATTATGTAAATGAAGCAGAAAAAAAAAGTGAGAAAAAGAGAGTGAGCTAGTAAGCTAGCTACTGAGGTGTGGGGAAGGAAGGAACGAGGGAATAGAAGAGAGAGAGATTGGAGTATAGAGAGAGGCATCTCAGTGAGCAATAAAGATGCACAAAAGTAGATAAGAATAAAGGTGAGAAAATTAAAGAAGAGAAAGAGGTAAAAACAGTATCTGCTTTACACTGGAATTACTAGAAAAAAATACAATTTAACTGGTAATCTAGCTGTGATTATATAAATATTTTTGGAGAAAGAAAAGTAAAGCATAGGTGTCATGGTTATAATTATATGAATGCCATTATTTCATGTGCATCTATTGCTGGGAGCTAGTCTCTTCTCCATTTTATTTGAAAATTTGGCTTATAATATGCAATGATTTATCATCTGTAAGAGAAATGTGAGGAAAGATAAATTGTACACAAGTCTGACAAATCTTATTACAGCAACATATAGAAGAGGAAAAATTAACAGCTAATCCATTATAAATGTCAAATCCACAGTGCCACTTTCTTCATAACTATTGTATTTCCATTACTTTCTCATTAATTTTTAGTCCTTATGAAATAGTTTTCATTGGTTGGTCAGTCATGGATATCCATGAACTTCTAATCAAATATGTCACTACTGCCTTTAATTTTAAAGCATTATTGCAAAAAGTCAGTGAAATTTTGTTTCTTTCTGAGAAAATAGACAAATGCATACCTAAAATTAATCACATTGGTCTTTAAGATAAAGTAGAGATAGGAAACCTAATTTGTTTTCAATTTTAGACCATATAATTATATAGATTGTTAAAGTCAAAAAGAAAAAGAAATTATTAAAATTTTTAGAAAGTTAATAAACATATAACAATATATTTACTATTTACATATAAAATCTTTAGGGAGAAGATTGATTTTTAAACAATGATCCTAGGCAGTCTATTTATGGAGAATACTTATTGATTCTAATTTTTATATTTTTCATATGTCATTTTTTCCTTCCCTTTTCTTTTGGATCTGCTTGTTTCCTATTCATGTGAGGATATGACAGAGGAAGAAACAGAGTTAATCAGGATTTTTCCAACTATAGTAGATGAAAGATAGTTACAAATACTTTGTTATGCCCCACATCGAGAAGTGGAATTTAATTTTCATTGTGTGCAAGGCTGGCCTTAGTAACTTGCTTGACCAATAGAAAATGGCAGAGGTTATGCTATGCCAATTTTAGAACTAGGTTTTAAGATGACTGACAGCTTCTTCACTGCCCTCCAAGAGCCAGGAGGCCAATTATCCGGAGGTCGTCATTCTGTGAGGAAATTCAAACTACATAGATATTTCACATGTAAGCACTCCAGTCGACAGCATCATATCTGAGCTAGGCCTTCTAGCTATCCTCACAAATGGAACAGATATGTGCATAAAGGCATCTTGGATCTTCCAGACTAGGTGATCAGTCAGCTTAATGTTACCCAAAACCATGTTAACACCACTTGGACTAGGAGATACGCCCAGAAATCCTTGCCCAAATTTATGCATGTAAAATTGTAAGATATAAATGTCTTTTTTTAGCTACAGTGTTTTATTATAGTTATTATATAGTAAGATTGACATATGAATGTTAAAAACAAGAAGTTTTTTTTTTTTTTCCTGCTGGAGTTGTTAAAAGGAAATTACGTGAACATAATAGAAATTTAGTTGGTCTAAATGCATACCCACCCATTGACTTAAGTGTGCTATGATCTGATAAATTGATTTGAGTTTTAGTACTTCCAAAATAAGCTAGTTTGATTTTGTTTCTAGTATTTGCAATTTTTATTAATATGGCTTGCAAAACATCCTGAAAATCAATTAAAATGCCAAATATGCTAATAATCCTCTAGTAGCTATAATATCCAATTTTCATAGTTTACAAACACATAGATCAAAATAACACATAGGCGCATTTTGCTAGTCAAAAATAATTTGTAAAGTAACATTGAATATACACATCCTTTAAGAAAATATAAAGGCTTGTTAAAGCCTAGAGACTCTTATTCTTTTGGACTTCATATTATTTTACTATCCTCTTTTTAGTCCCTTGTTATTCTATTCCCATCTTCTTAACATTCTATTCTTGCTCATTTTTCTCCCTCCGTACATTAAACTGCAGTTTATTCTCCTCCCCATAATTTCTCTATTTCTCTCCTATATATGGCTTTATAGCTCTTAAATCTATATTTCCAACCCCCAATCAGTGGATCTATCTCTACCTACCCATTTTAAAATAGCTGCTTACTACTATTTTTAGTAAGTTCCATAACTTCCAACACAAATTGCCTAAAAACAAATACATTTTAATTTAAAAACTTTTTCTGATCTCTCTCTCTGTCTCTCATTTTCTGCTACTCCTTAATCAACAGAAAGGCCAGACTAATATTCTTATAACACAATGCTATTTTTGCTATTCCTCCCTATGTATTTAGATAGCTCTTCTATGCCTACACAATGCAGTACTGATATTATGGGCCTATAAAAAAAAAGTGTCCTGATGTCTTTCACACTTTATTTTTCTGAGAATAAATATGTTATGTTTTAGCCCAACTGGCCAAAATATATTCCCACAAATATAATACATGGAGAACATGTCATAATTAATATAATTGGATAAAATAAATTTTACACTATTATTTTCCAAATATTAAATGTTATTTTATAACATTCTGTGTATATGACTAAATATGAGATAACTAATGTAAGATTTTACTTATGAGAAGATATGTTAATAAAAAGGATTCATTAGGTTTTTATTAATTAAGTCATACCTTTTTTCTCATCTTCATCTAACACAAGAAAAGATCGATGAGAGGATAAATTAAACAAATGATTGTTACTTCTTTATTATTGTACTGATGTCCAGAAGTATACAAATTGACTGAATATAGAACCCCCACAAATAGCAATATCTATAGGTTTATTTCATCTGATATATTTTCCACAATAAAAAAAATATTAATTTCAGTGATTATTTCCTTCATTGGAATATTAAGGAATCCTCGAAAATAATTTACTTAAATTAAGACAATAACAAAAACAACAAAAAAGACTTTTCTCCTCATAGATGTAAAAATAAATAAGATCTCAACTATGTTTTCTGCTTAAATTTATAGTTAGAGACACTCCAGGGGGGTTGAATATATCCTTGATATTCTCAAATAATTTTTAAGCTAAAATAAACATTATTTGCAGATTTACCTCTCTGTTTATTGTAGTCAAAGTCCTAGTTCTTAGTTAGAATATAGAGAAGGAATACTGCTATAATCTTTCTTAGGGGAAAAAACAAAAAAACAAAAACCTCTTTCTACATTTTCTACCTATCTTCCTGCTTTAATATTTTCTGTCCACTTCCTCTTCAGATATTCTAAAAGAGTAGAAGTGGCCATCGTAATATTTAGGGGAAATTGGAAAATGTTCTAAAACTTCATGTTCTATCATTGAAAAATAATCACCTGTCGAGATTTTTTTCTATGAAAACATTTTTTCTAATATTATTTCTTATCCCTTTGTAAGGAAACTGTCTACATGAAAGCATCATTGATTAACAAATGACAGGGAGTCAAAGACTTGGGTCTTAATGTAGGCTGTGGCTAAAACTTTATGTCTCCTGAGAAAGAGACTTTGTCTTCTCTGAACTTCAAGGTCTTAATACATAAAACATGTGCATTAAAATGGATAATCTCTAAACTCTCTTCTATTCTCAAACTATGTGATCCTATCTTACAGATGGTTTTTACGTTTGACACATCATACAAAGTGGAGGTTTTCTTCATATTTAGCTTAACTATCATGTCTTATAAGTGATGTCTCACTTTTTTTTTTTTTTTGTAGCTCACTCAGGAAAGATATAGCCAGAGGAGATTTTCAACTTAGATCAAGGTGGCCAGTTCTATTATTCAACAAAAGTAGGTGACACAGTTGCTGTGTTCTTTCTATAGCAGATATGCATCTTTAATTTCCTGACATCTAACCAAACACTATTTGGAGTTTCAGTGTAAATGGTAGCATGTGTATAAAACTACTAGCATCAATATCACCATATCACCGACTCAACCCAAACCAAGAATATGATTGACATATAACATTGTATTTGACATTTACACCATAGTTTACACTTAATGCTTTGATATATGTATATATTGCAAAACAATTACCACATTAAGTCTAGTTAACATCCATCACCACACATAGTTACAATTTTTTTGTGATGATAACATTCAAGGTCTATGCTCTTAGCAACTTTCAAATATACAATACAGTATTGTTAACTATAGAAACCATGCTCTACATTATATCTCAATGTGATACTTTAAAAAATTATTTTAGTGACAGAAGACCATTCAAAGTGAGATTGCTAAAAACAGTGTATGGAGGTTAAATATGTTGTATTAAGACAAACAAATATTGAGATTTTAAACATGTGTAGTGATAGTCAAGATGAGAGGGATTTCAAAAATATTAAAAATTTGGAATTGATAGAATGTAATGGCCTCATGAATGATGAATAATGAGGCTGGAGTCAAAATGGCATCAAGGAAGACTTTTAGGTCTGACAGGTTGGGTGGACAGTCATATTATATTCCATAATTGGGAATATGAGCATGAGATCAGGCATTAAAAGGAAAATAATGTGTAGGTGTAGTATTATCTCAGAGTTGGGGTCAAAAGTTAGAAAAATAGTCTTGGATATAGCTAAGTAGAGAAGGAAAGAAAAAAAAATTAAAAGACACTTTGTATGTGGATATGTACCAGACAATCTTACAGTTTCCCATCTTTGTGACAATCTTATCACCTAATTTTTTACTCATAAGCAAACTGAGTTTCAAAAGAAATTCATAAGTTAGCCCAAAGCACACAAATCAAAGGTTAAAAAGCCAGGAATCAAACCCAGTCTATTCTGTCAAACAATTGTTTTTCTTTCAGTTATACCCAGAGGTAGAAATGGAAGCATTGTTAAAGGGGGCTAGAACACATCTAACCTAAATGGATTGACATGTAAATGTGGAATCTTAGTTATTGTTTATCCAGGCAGAAGGAATCTTGATATAAAACCCTGCAGGAATCTCTCAGGGATCCTTAATCATGTCTCTCACATTAATTTTCTTTTCTTTTCCCAGTATCTGTTAAATTATTACACAAATACAAGCACTCAAATGTATTTTTAAAGTAAAATAGATGTCTGAGGTTGTATTTACTTCAGTTTGAAATATATTTATGTTCTAAAGTGAAAATGTCTTCACTTGTAAATGAGAATAATTAGAAAAAGTTAAAGATACTTACGTTTAACACTTTCATGTAAGAACTTACTAATAAAAGGACAGAAAACCACCTGAAATTGTTGATTTTATCTAGGTGTTGTGTTTAAAGGATAGCTAGAATCAGCAGATTTAGATCTCCAAATATAGTTTATATCTGAAAAAAAAAAAACGTATTAGACTACAAGGTTGAATCTCATAATTTAAAAAGAACAGAGCAGAATACCCTAAGTGTGTTTCATTTGGTCGAATACAAGTGAATTTAAATTAGTTAAGCTTCTGTCATGAATCCTTTTAAGAGGTTTTATAATATACTATTAAGAAAGAATTGTTTGTTTCAATTTATCTAGGCTTAAATACAATACAAGAAGATAAACATTAAATTATAGCTGGAGATTTCTCTTTCAGAAAAGTTTTATTTTTTCAATTTATATGTAAATTTACATCTAAAGTAATACATTTATAAACAAAAACAGGAAAAGTTTAATATGAATCTCATATAAGTTTATACAGAATGATATTCATATTGCAAACCAAAATACTTGAAATAAGACTTTAGAATCTTGTAAAAATGTGTTCTAGACAACAGTGAACAATGTGGAAATGGCTAAGTAAAAATGTTTTGTAATTTTTTACATAATTTATTATTTAAATTTTACATTACAGTGTGCATACATATTATACTCAGGAGCTATAAAAGGTCTGAATGCTGAAAACCTAATAATATCAATTTTCGATAACTTACTATATGCTATTTGCCATGCTAATTTTTTCCCAGAGATCATTTCATTTTATTCCAGTCTAAATTTTGTTGTTTTCTAATTCCAAAGCAAACAATCTGATCTAATATGGCAACCTTCATTTGTCATCCAGTTAGTCTAGTTACTGTAATTCTCTCCATCTTTCTTCATATACTCCTATTGTTCCTTCATCTACTCTTATTGTTCATCTACTCCTACTCCTTGATGATGTGAAGTTTTCTGAAATTTTTCAGATTTATTTTATTTAATATATTTTTTTAGTTTTTAAAATAGCATAATGGAACTAGATCACTATCAAAACATTTAGAAATTTCAGAGAATAGGCCAAAAACCAATTACATGTTAGGGTTTCAACAGTAAAAAACTTTCAATGAATGCAATGTGCAAAATGAGAAATGAGTGTTTTAAGAAGGAATAAAAAGTTACAGAAACAAAGTCACATTTATATCATGAAACCTCTGATTCAGTTGCAGGGAAATTGCTGCATTCTGCTATATAGAATAGTTTTGTTTTTTTTTTCTTTTAATTCCACTAAGCAATAATTGAGTCTGATATATCTATCTCATCCATTATTCTAAAGATCAGGTAAATTGCCCTATATAGTATAAGACTCTTCTAACTGCACGCAGTAGTTTTGCCTTGCCCAGAATGTCTAAGCTAGTGGTTAAGAGACAGACCATTCTTGTATATATCTTATGTCTCAAGTCCCACTCAATGAAGGTATTAGATCTTTCTTTTTCTCTTCTTTTCTTTTCTCTTTTTTTTTCTTTTTCTTTTCCTTCCTCCCTCCTTCCCTCCATCTCTTCCTCCTTCCTTCTCTCTCTGTCTCCTTTCTTTTTCCCTAAGCTTCTCTCCTAATTGCAGTATTTTTTGTAGTATTATTAGACAAAACTAGGGGAGTCTACCTGAACTTTATGATACCTTAATTCCTCTCTGAGGAGTTTTTTCTTTTTCTTTTTCTTTTCTTTTTCTTTTTTTAGATTTTTCTTTTATGATCTCATGGGCACTGATGTATCAGAAATTTAAAGTCTCCTTCTGAGTTGGGGTCCCTATGGATCTTGTTATTAGAGATATTATTCAGAATAATCCCTTAACTAAAATAAAGAGGACATCAGGATTAGAGAAATCCTAAGATTGCCAACTGTGACCATTCGATTTTAATGTATAGAAAAAAGGGCCTGAAAATTTTCTAGGCCTGAATTAAAAAAAAAAAAGGAAACCACAATGCCCTACATGATCTGGATCGTGTCTCTTCATCCGAATAATCTTTTACCACTCTCACTTGTAACCACCATGATCACTGTAATCACCACACAATAGCCACATCTGCCTTCCTTTCATTGTCCAATGTACATGAGCTCATTTCTATTTTAGGACTCTCTGCCTAGGAAGGTTCTCCCAGATTAGGCTGGTTTACCCTTGTCATTCAGGTCTTGCTATACATTCCCCCGACTACTACCAAAAAGACTTTTTCTGACATGACCCCCAAATCTAGAGGAATACTTTAGTAATTCCTGTACACGTCACTCTGTGTAGTTTTTGTATTAGTACATATTATTATATTTTATTTTCTTTATCCCTTGCCACCTACATAGAACTCAGTACCTAATTAGTGCCTGACCTGCTATAGTTGCTCAAAAAATTATTTGAATGAGTTGACTTAGTAAAGAGGAAAAAAAATGGGTAGTATGTAAATATTTGAAACTCAGTACTTTTCAATATTATATATATTTTTAAACAAAGAAATGTGTAATATCACCCAGCTATATATTGCTTTTGCAAAGCATTAACCAATGAAAACGAAAATGAAGAACAATGCTGACAAGATGGATATGAATATCAACTCACTGAGACCTGGTGCCAGTGTAACTCCAATTGTATTAGATTTTCCCATTTTTACTATTCCCAACACAATACAATGACTCACCATCAGACCCCTAAAATGGGATCCTATGTGTCCTATTTTTAATTACATCTTGATAATGCTTTGATCTCTGCATAATTTCACTGATTCACCACCAGCAACTAAATAGAATGAAAGGATTACCACTTGGAAGAAACTTGCATAAAAGGAAATGAAGAGTTTCAAACAATTTGTATATGAAGACTGTTCCCATGGAACAATATAGGAATTTTATACAACCCCACTCTTACTCGGTGGGTTAAGTAGCACAGGGGATTGGGACAAGTAACTATGGTTCACAAAGGAAGAAGGAATGTGAGAGATGGTTGACTAAGCTAGAAATGATGTTACATACCATCATTCTCGCAAGAATGAATCAGTAGAAGAAACACATGGGATTTGCTTCTGTATGGAATTTTCTCCCATGGGCAATAGGAGGTCTTATAAATAAATAAGCAAAATCTATTAAAAGATTTTAAAAATGCCAACCAAAATAAAAACAAGTTAATAGGAACCAGAATTGGCATTCTGGACCTTAGGAGAGTCTACTAATCCCTTCTGAATTTCATTTTTGCATTTATTCTCTACAATTCCCATTTCACCAGTGTCACATCCTGTCATGTAATTCTGTGTATCTTGATAAACTGTTACAGTTCCTTTTGAAAAAGACTTCTGTTTACATACCTTTATATCGCAAACAGTGGATGGTTTTACACAATTAAAACCTGATGGAGCTAATTACCATATATCATTAAATGATAGTAGTAATGGTACTTCCTACAGTGTCTAAAAAGAAGGAAAAAATTTATAAAAGTAGTTTATTCATACACTTAAAAATTTTGTATTAAGCTTGTATTGTGTGCCAAGAACTGTTATAGAAACTGGAAATATAGTAGTGAACAGAACAAACAGAACCCCTGCACTCTCGGAGCTTGTATTCTACTTTGAAAAGAAAAACTAAACAAAATACATAAACTATATAGTATGTCAGCTGATTATAGAGTAATTGAAACAAAATAAAGCAAAGAAGGTGATAGGATTACTTAGGTTGTAATTGTAACAAGGCCTTTTTATTTGCTTGTTTCATCTCTGCAAATTTCTTTTATCACCATCCAAAACAGTGCATCTACTGTGTACACTTGAAACTTATTGGATTTTGTTAATTAATATCACCCCAATAATTTTTAATATTAATAAAAGAGGTTAAAAAAGCCTATAAGTCCTATGAATTATCAATGTATTCAAAGCAAAAATAAACGTTACTCACCATTTTCTGTGGGATGTGTCTGTGTGTGTTTTGGTGCATGAGGAGGTGATACCTAAGCCACAAGTATGTATTGTTCTTTGGGTGGAAAAATTCAAAAAATATTATTTGACCAATTCAGTATACCACTCTTTAAATTTTTAAATGAATGTACAAAACTATGGTATTATTCATCGATGATGTTGTCATTAATATATGACAATTAAGAGTTAACTTTTCAGAGCCTCAATTTTCTGTCCCATCAAAAATAACTTCAGCTCCAGTTCTTCTAATGGAGGATGGAGTTTATTTCCTGCAAAATGCGCTAGTCTGTGCCATGGTAATATACCTACACATAGTATACAATTAATAAAAGCTGATAATTATAAAGGAAAAAATAGAATTTTAAAAAACAGGTCAATAGAATATGAATATATTTTATTAGTAGTCTGGAGTGGAAGTACTTCAAGGCCTATATGCTCTGAACCATCTTTCTTTCTCTTTCTCTCATTTAAGCAAGCAATATAACAACTGCTTTGCAAAACTATTAGTGCTTATAAATATGAATTAATTCGACATCAATAAAAATACGAAGTCTCAGAAGCGCTGACCCTGAACAGTTGGATTTGAATCTAGCAGTAAATATAGATTCAGTAGAAATGAATCTCAATCCTAAAAATGTACAAAATGGAGGAAACAGAGGTAGAACGGTAAATACCAAATAAGCAAAGTAATTTACTATGAATTTTAACTTCTTATTTTAGTCAGCTCCATAATTTTGAATTATCACTTTATCTTTCCTATTTTTTCTATTTTTGATCGAATGCTTTCATGAGACCAGGTCTAATTTAATTAGTAAGCTAAGTGTGAGATTGGTCATGAATTTAACTTGTGTGTACATTTCTGTACTCATTTTAAGATCGCCCTTTTAGGATCATATTTTTAAAAATGCTTAGCATATCTTGATTTATTTTCTCTGTATATTTAGTTTCTTAGCCTCATTTTTATAATTTTAGGGAAAAAAAGACTGTGTATAGTAATACTTTTGAACTTACTTTCCAACAGCCATGTACATATTATTCTATACCTCTTGAATGCATGCATTCCTATTTAATTCAGAGAAATAGATTATCTTTACACACTGATAAGCAAACCAGAGTTCTATATAAATAGGTAAAAACAATGTGACAGAAATAATACCATAGAGCTTGAATTCTATTGAGAGCTACTGAGAAAAAGGACTGAAATTGCTACATTTTTAAAAATTATTAATTTGAATTTAGAATTTCATAATAAAAAAATTAAAGCATATTTCTTTATTTCATAACCTGCATAACTATATTTCTCATATGGATGGGCCCTTTCCTCCAGCTGTTATAGGCAAAGTGTTTTGCCTTCTGCTCTAGCTTTCCAACAATCCAACTCTTCAGTATCATAGCCAGTTAACATTTTTTTTTTCTTTTCTAAATGGTAGTGACCCTGGCATTTCTGAATCTTTCCAATACAATTATTTAGTGCTCCAAATATCTAGGAGAAACTGCATATAGCTGAACAATGCATTAGTTACTTCCCTTCAACAGATTAGTAGGTCCAGCATCTAAAAAGGGGAAGGAACTTTAGAATCTCACACTCTGCACCATTTTGGAATGAAAAGAAAAAAAGAATAGGGTTTGAATCTTGGGTCTCAAAGAGAAAGGCAAAGGGTATATTTTTTTGAGATTACTGTTTACTAAAACTGAGTAGGTCTGTCACTCACTTAAATATCATGGTCCTAAATTCTTGGGGTAATGGAACATTGTCAGATTATCATGTCCTAAAGTATTTTACACTGTACTGTCTTGACAGCAAAATAGGAGACTGTTAAGAAGGTCGCAGAAAATCATTCTCTTATCATTACAAAGTTTACTGTTTGTTAGCAATGATATGCAACTAGTCCAAATTTCTTACTTACCATGCTTTCAAGGATTAGACAATAAATACTTTTCAGGCCAGTTTAAAGTGCCCAGATAATCTACAGAAGTGTGGTTGGCATGTTGATGTAGCTCTGCAGAGCAGCCAACTAAGAGGATGTTCTCAAGGGAGATCTCTTTCTGGTAAGATGTCACAGTCCAAGAAGTTTATGACAACCACAGGGCCCCAACCCTCATTAGAAAACCAAACCAATAACAGGAATTTGTACAATATAGTTCCTGTGAACTAGAGTACCATATTTATTCTGCAGATCAGTTAATTGAGCCTTCAGTTGCTTTGAAATGAGAGAAGAAAGCCAGTTAACCAAATGTGTCAAATAAGCTCCACTCCTTTTGAGATGTGAATAATCAACAGTAGTATGTATGTTGGCATGGAAACATATATACACATACAGACATGGATTGATAAATATAGATTAGAAGTATATATCAGATAATATAGATATAGATGGTATAGATATAGACATATAGGTACAGAAAATGACTTTGTGTGTGTGTTTGTGTGTGTGTGTGTATTGGGGTGGAGGAGGGCCATAGTGTGTGTGTGCATGGTTGACAAAGACTGGCATGGAAACATTGGTAGACTTCCCTCATTTTATT
This sequence comes from Pteropus medius, assembly GCF_902729225.1. Lineage (NCBI taxonomy): Eukaryota > Metazoa > Chordata > Mammalia > Chiroptera > Pteropodidae > Pteropus > Pteropus medius. Next base: position 22,635,330 of record NW_024349519.1, read on the forward strand.
TTCAGAAGTGACTTAGTTTGAAATTAACATGACAATAAAGACTACTAATACTAAAAAGGAAAATCCAAGTTGAAGTTAGAAAGTGCCATAAACTGACTTAGAATAGCATTTTAGGTCAATAAACCCAATTCTTTCTTCAAGATACCTTACTTCTACTTCTTGATCACAGAGTTAGCTTATTTACTGTTTTTTTTTTTTTCCTTCAGTATGGTCTTAATGAAAATTAAGAAAATTAGGAAAGTTAGGAAAAATGTAAATGTTGGTTCTCAAATATTTGAGCCATGGAATCTAGGACTATGTTAATAAACAATTTAAATTAAAAATTTTATTATAATCTTCATAATAACTTATCAGTTCCTTTTTATAATTCATTAGTGATAAGCTAAGAAATCACATTTTTTTCCTAATTTAATGACAGCATATTTTAGATTAGTATATTATTTAAATGTATAAACTGCAAATTGACAACATCTGGTACTCTCATGCAAGATGATATGGCACTGATTGTAAGATCAAGGTTACAGAATTTGGCACAGGTTTTTTATACATTATAAAAATAGCAATAATTAATTCAAAACTGCAACTGCATTTTGATGCCCATTGAACTTTGAAATGAGAAGATTTGTAGTATCTTTTTAATTGGTGCACAAAAGTAACACAGATATGAATAAAAATACAATGTACTGAAAAATGAAAATGGCTGCATGCTTTAATAACTTTACCATTTATAATTCTTAAGTGAAATATGTAAGTGGTCATTGAGATCTAACATATTGCTATATCACTGCAAATCCATGATATTCTATTAAAACTACCTTAATGCAAGCTAAACAGCTTGCACTGAGAAAAATTCAAATATAACAATTCAAGTTATTTGAAAGGGAAATTTACGTGATACTAGGCAATGAAACAAACATAAATATATTTTACATGTATAGCTAGAAATTAATATTAAACAGTTTTATCTATAGATATCTAATAATTTCTTCAAAAGTTTTCAAAATAAGACAAAATCAGTTTTAAAATGTTAATTCAAAATAAAGCAGTAATGAATAATGAAGTTTACTCATTAATTAGTGTTCTGTATGTTGGTGAGAAAATGCTCAATATGCATTTTTTTACTTAGCACATTATAAACATGATTACATTTGTTACCAAGAGAAAAAAAATATACTTAACCTTTTTTATCTACTTCAAGTGAGTATAAAAAATATGTAAAGCTGACAACTGCAACAAAAATAGAAAATCGTTAAGCTAATGTAAAGAAATCAAGTTTTGTGTCCTCAGTGCAAATTCATTAATTTATTCAAGAATACTCTGAAAGAATGTATAATGTTTATTTGTATCTCTAAATTGTTTTAAAAATATATTCCTAAAAGCTTTATAAGCAGCAGGAAAATTTATATAAAGAGCAATCAATAAGACAATGAATCTAGAATTTCATAAAGTCTTAAAGTATTTTTTTTCAGTTTTAATCATATCTATAATGGATACAAAAAAAATTCAGTTTTAGAATTTCCATGAATAAGACAGCAAGCAGTGAGAGGAAAAGGACAATTGATACAACACACCTGGATGTTAGAGAGTATTCCCTTGTAGCCATGAAATATATGGAAATAAAACATAAATTATAAAACCTAATATAAGGAAGTTGATACTACTCATAAATAGTTTTTTCTTTATTGTTAAAATGTGTATATTATTTAAGTATACATCAAACAAAACAAAAACAGATTCATAGAAATAGAGACCAAAGGGATGGTTATCAGAAGGGAAGGAGCAGGTAGATGGGTGAAGAGGGGAAAGGAAAGGAAGTCAATAATATTGTGATAAGTTTACGCAGTGAATGTGATTACTAGAATTAATGGGTGATCACATTGTAAGGTATAAAAATGTCAAATCATTATATTATACACTTGAAACTGATAAAACTAACATAAGATTATATACCAGCTATACTTAGATAAAAAAAATAAATTAAAAAATGAAATATATTTTAGTGGTATTAGGCTTATGGGTCATTTGAAAACGTGACATAGTTTCATACTTAGAACAGTGCATCAGAAGTCATGAATTTTATTCCCGGTTTTTATCATCTGTAAAACACCCTCAGACAAACCTTTTTAACCTTTGTTTCTACACAGGGAGAAAGTGAAGATAATATTTGCTTTTTATTAGACAAAAATTTTCTAGCAATTCATACACTATTCTTAAAAAAAAAAGGTTTTGAAGTCTTAGGGGGAAAGAGTTGTGTCATTTATAACTATAAAATATTATTTCAAAACTGAACTATGAATCTTCACTTGTTATGAATTTCAAAATTAATCTCAAAAGAAAAGAGTTTTATGCGGTGATTTTTTTCTTGGTTTAAATGTCATGAACTTGGCAAAAGATTTAGTGTTTTAGGAAAGGACCTTTATCAGAATAAATTCTCAGAACTGAAACTTTCTAAATGTCTCTAGGCATTTTAAATAATATAAAAATGTCAGTCTCTCAGTGTTGTGAATTTTTAGCCCAACACAAAGACAAATTGTGTCATAGAGGATGACACTCACACTAAGAAAGGATAGGTCATTCCCCATGAGCTTTGGGTTTTTCTTCATCCTCTTTCCTTCCTTCCACATTGTTCAGAGTCGGCACATATTCCCAGCAAGGCCCTCAGTCAGATATAAAAGTGTAGATCACAGACAGATGCTGAATGCTCAGGTACAGGTAAGAAGACAGAAAACAAGTAAAAACAAATTATTTATTCATATATCATACCTATGCTTCAGCTCATTTACTATAACTAAAAATCTCTTAAAAGGAATTTTTAAATTTTTCATTAAAGAAACTGAAGAAATCATGATTGTTTGTTGAGGATCACAAAAATAATGGTAAATTTGTTATTCACTAACAAGTCACCTGACTCTAAATCGCTTTTACTTTTGATATATCAACTAGGAAATAGATGATACCCCCTAAGAGCAAAATGTTTCATTTGTAGGTAGGAATGACTGAGTTAACTACTAGAGACAAAATACTGGAATCGACACAAAGGAAAATAGATAGATAGATGATAGATTGATAGATGTTTGATAGATAGAAAGAAACACACACACTCACACACAGAGAGAGAGAGTGAGAGAGAGAGAGAGAGAGAGAGAGATCTATTTATCTCCTTTCTCTGTTTACTACATTTCTAAAGAGTTATTGGCCAAACATTTGTACCTACTATTTTGCTGAAGCAGATCTGCTCCTTTACATCTTGACAGTGGCCTCCACTAGAACACGTGCAGCTTAACTATCAGCTCTGATAACATTTTCTTTATCTGACTGAAACAGATAGAATAAAAATGCGTACCTGGCCAAAGAGAAAATTACAGAGAGACATGAGCTAAGGTCTACAACATGAATTGGAAATGTATTTATGTGTTCTGATATATATAAACATTAAAATTGTATGAGGAATATATTTGTAATTTGCCTAGAAGGTATTGTTTTGGATAAAAAATACAATTAACCCAATATTTGTTAATAAAATAACCATATAGAAGTTCAAAGCATTATGGTTGGAAGATATACTTCATATGATTTCAGTATTTTTAAATTTGTTAAGGCTAGTTTTGTGTCCCAGCCTATGGTCTATCCTTGAGAATGTTCCATGTGCACTGGAGAAGAATTTATAATCTGATGTTTTGAGATGAAAGGCTCTGTAATTTTCAATTATGTCCAATTGGTCTAATGTGTCATTTCACGTTAATAGTTCCTTATTGATTTTTTGTTTGGATGATCTATCCATAGCTGACAGTGGGATATTTAGATCTCCTACAAAAACTGTGTTTGTGTCAGTTTCTCCCTTTAGTTCTGTTAGTAGTTGCTTTATATATTTTGGTGCTCCCTAATTGGGAGCATAAATATTGATAAGTAGTATGTCTTCTTGATGTATGGTCTCCTTTATCATTATGAAGTGTCCATCATAGTCTCTCATTACCTTTTTTATCTTGAATTCTATTTCATCAAATATAAGTATGGTTTCACTCGCTTTTCTAGAGATGCCATTTGCTTAGAGTATCCTTTTCCATTCTTTCACTTTGAGTCTGTATTTGTCTTTGGAACTGAGATGTGTCTCAAAGGCAGCATATGGTCGGGTTTTGTTTTTTGATCCAGTCTGTTACTCTATGACTTTTTATTGGTGAGTTCAGTCCATTTACATTTAGGGTGATTATTGAAATATGAGGTTTTCCTATAGCCATTTTATCTTGCGTTTTGTGGTAGCTCAGTGTCTCCACTGTTTCTTTGTCCTTGTGTTTCTGTCTGTTATTTTAATTTAGTGGTGTTTTATATTTTTTCCCTCTGTTCCCACTTGTTTTATGTTATGTGTCTCAGTTACAGATTTTTTGTGTGTGGTTACCACTAAGTTCATGTAAAGGAAAGTTATATGTATACAGTAGTTTTTTTTTCTTCTGTGTGCACCTTATCTCCATTCCTTTCGCTGATTTGGATCTTTACTTCTTCCCCTTTACTGTGTGTGTTGTCTCAAATTATCCCTATTTGATATATAATACCAAGAGCTGGATTCAGAAAACAGTGAATTAATATATTTGCCTTCATCAAAATCAACTTTCATTCTTTGAAAAAACATTGTTAAGTGAAAAGAAATACTAGCCACATATTGGGAGGTATATTTGCAAAAATATATTTGAACTTGAAAAACTAATATGTAAATATTTCTTAAAACTTAATAATTAGAAAAAAAAAACATTCCAATAACAAAAATTGGACCAAAGAATTGAAAATGAATGGACAAAATACTTGAAAAGACCTTTCCCCAAAGAAGATATACAAATGACAAATAAATACATAAAATTATGCTCAACATTATTACTCAAAAGAGAAATACAATTCAAAACAAAATGAGGACTCACTACATACGTGATTATATTACTAAAATTAAAAAGATTTACAATAACAAGAATTGGGGAGGATTTAGAACTTTCATAGACTGGTGGGCATATGTAATATAATAAAACTACTTTGGAAAACAGTTCGGTAGTTTATTAAAAGGTTAAAAATACACTTCCCATAAGATACACCCACTCAAATTTCAGATATTGTCCCAAAATAAATGAAAGCATGTGTATACAAAGTATGAATATTTGTAACAGCTTTATTTGTAATAGTCAAAAACTTGAAACAATGCAATGCCAATGAGCAGGAAAATGGATAAACAGTTCTGTATCTGTACAATGGTATACTATTCAGAAATGAAAGGAATATGATATTGATATACCAACAACTGAATGAATATAAAAATAACTACACTAAGCTGAAAGAATCCAACCAAAGAGCACATAACGTATATCCTTTTTAATTTAAAGTTTAAAAAGTGCTACTTATGTTTTCTTGTTCCACACGTAAAGAACTTGAAATATCACTCAGTAAATATCAAAGAATATCACTCAGTAAATATTAAAAAAAAATCTTCTCACGCTTCTGGCAGAGGGAGGATAAAGGAGCCATTTTGAAATATACCAGAGTACTATTTTCTTCTTTAAAAAGGCTTGCTCTCGGGAGAAACTATTTAACCACAGCCTCACCTGCTTGGGGTATTATTAGAGCCTAGAGAAAGGATGACCCAATTCCAGTCAGTTCCACATGGGAGAAGGTGAATATACAACCTTAGCCTATTCTGCCGCCATCCTGTCCCACCTAAGGAGGGAGAAAAAAATCTAAGAAGCTCTTGTGAGGTTTACAATCCAGCCATATAGGCTCACTAAAAGACTGAGACCTAATCATAGGACAGTAGAATGCTTCCCCTCCTCCCACACCTCACTATTACAATACTAATGGCCTCTTCATAACAGTTTCTTTTATCTAGTAATTCATATCCAGCTATTAAGAAAACAATACAAGACACACTAAAAGGCAAAAACAAACTAACAAAAAACATAATTTGAAGAGACAGAGCAAGCATCAGAAACAGACATGGCAGAGCTTTTGTACTTATCTGACCTGGAATTTAAAGCAACTATAATTAATATGTTAAGGAGTTTAATGGATAAAGTAGACAACGTGCAAGAACATATGGGAAATGTAAACAGAGAGTTGGAAATCCTAAGAAAGAAGAATAATAACAACAATAAAAACATAATGCTAAAGATCAAAAACACTATAACAATAGAAGACTGCTCCAATGGCTTACTGGTAGATGGACATAGCTGAAGAAAGATTCTCTTAGCTTTAAGATATATACATAAAAACTTTGAAAACTGAGAAACATGAGAACCAAACTAAAAACAAGCAAACAAACAAAAACAATATCCAAGGACTGTAAGGCAACTACAAAAGGTGTAACATATTCATAACAGGAATATCAAAAGAAGAAGAAAGAGAGAAAGGAATAGAAGAAATATTTGAAACAATAATGACTGACAGTTTCCCTAAAATAATGTCAGACACCAAGGCAGAGATCCAGGAAGCTCAGAGAATACCAAGCAGGATAAAAGCCAAAGAAAATCACACCTAGACACAAGATTGTTAAACTGAAGAAAGTTAAAGATAAAGAAAAAAATTCCAAAAGAAGCCAAAGGAGAAAAATAATTTATCTAAAGAACAAAGATAAAAATTAAATCTGATTTCTCAGAAACCATGAGAGCAATAATAGAGTGGAGTGAAAAAATTAATGTGTTGAGAGAAGAAAACACCCACTAGAATTCTATACCCTGCAAAGTTATCCTTTAAAAGTTGAGGAATAAGGGTTTTGTCATACAAAGAAAAGTTGAGGGAATTTGTTGCCAGTAAACATGCTTTGTAAGAAGTGTTAAAAGAAGTTCTTTAGAGAGAAGGAAAATAATACAAGTCAGAATCTTGGGTCTACATAAAGAAAAGAAAAGTATCAAAGAGGGAATAAGTGAAGGTAAAATGAGAACTTTTATTTTTCTTATTCATCGGTTTAAAGATAGCAGTTTGTTCACAATAATACTCACAATGCATCTGATTATGTATGCTTATGTATATATTTATGTATATGTCTTTATGCTCATGTATATGTATATATAAGAGAAATGAATGATAGCAATGACACATTGATTGCAAGGGAGGAATAACAATTATTTTGTTATTATAAGGTACACATCTGATGAAGTGGTATAGTGTAATTTGAAAGTGGACTTGGATTAGTTACAAATGTATATTGCAAACTCTAAGGCACCTACTAAATTAAGTTTAAAAAGAAATATAATCAATATTCTAAGAAAGGACAGAGAATAGAATTTCATAAAATTCTCAATTAAAATCACAAAAAAATAGAAAAAAGAGAAGACAAAAAAAGAGAGCAAGGGCAACAAAGAGAACAGTAACATTTATGGTAGACATTATTTCAGCTATATCAATAATCACTTCGAACATCAGTGTTCCAATTAAAAGACAGAGATTGTCAGAATAGATCAAAAAGCATTACACAACTATATGTTGTTCGCAAGAAACCCACTTTAAATATGACACATATAGATGAAATGTAAGGAGAAAAATATTCTATCTGAACACTAACCCAAAGAAAGCAAGAGTGGCTATCCGAATTTCAGGAAGAGCAGACTTCCTTTCAAAGTAAGGATTTTATCAGGGATAAAGAAGGAAATTACATGAGATAAAGCATTCAATTATCCAAAAAGACATAACAATCCTTAACATGTGTGTGCTTAACAGAGTGTCAAACTTTGTGAGCCAAAAGCTGATACAACTGCACAAAGAAATAGTTAAATTCACTATCAGTGTTGGAGACCAACATCTCTATCAGAAATGGACAGATCTAGCTGGCAGAAACCCAGTAAGGACATAACTGAACACAAAAAACCGTCAATCAACTGGGTATAATTGACATCTACAGGCTTCTTCATCCAACAACAGCAGAATATACATTCTTCTCAAGCTCACACAGAAATTTCACCAAGGCAGACCACATTCTCAGCCATAATGTCTAGGAAATGCAAACTAATTTGGAGTCACAGAAAGCATATTAATGTTTACATGATATCAGAAGAGTTGGGGAGAGAGTGAGTTATGTTTATTATCTTGATTGGTGTGTATTTCCATGAATATATACATTTGTCAAAACATCACATTTGTCACTTTAAATACAACCAGTTTATTATTGTAAGCCAATTATTTCTCAATAAATTCTTTAAAAACTTTCTCTATTCTTCAAAAATTATTTAATACTTATCGAAATACTTATCAAAAACAACAAAGTGAAGAATGTTTTAAAATTCACACACTAAATTATCTAATTTGTTAGAATACAGAAAAAAAGATAACCATGTTTTTTCTATATTCATTATTAAAAACTTAAATTAAAAGCAAACGATCTCTCTTTAGCGCAAAATCTTTTCCATTAGTAAGACAAAATTAGGTTCAATATATTGTATATACTTCAGGAAAGGGAAAGACTTCATAGTTCAGATTTAACTTTGGTCTGTAACATATACTGCTTATTTTATTTTGTTGTTTATATTATAGCATTGTGGTTATGAAAAAAAAACTCTAAGGCAGTTTAAATACAAATCTCAAACCTACCACTAAATCTAAATGTTTCCTTAACTGTAAATGGAGTGTGCTTTTTCTGAAGATCGAGTTGATATACATAATAGTTTGACACTAGTACCTGCTCAAAAAAAATCTTACTAGTATTAGAAAATATTGTTTTCTGATTATTGTTCATTGAAATTTCATTCCTTATATAATTAGTTAAAACAATTATTTAGATTCTGCTAATATTCCATAATCTCTTGCACTATTTTGAAAATCAGGTACAATTTTGGGGGAATGTGATTTAAAATGTTAGAAACTAATTTACAAAATGGTTTTTATGAATTAAATGCTAAGATCTGTCATTGAACATTTCCTTCATTACGGCAAAAATGTGACTTGTGACCAACATCATTCTATGGCAGACAAATCTTACTCAAATTGTCAAGATGGAAAATAAAATATGAAACTTCTTTAAAATTTTATATACATTAAATATACATGAATAAATTTATAATTTTTTTATTTTCTAAAGTTAGGGTAAGTGTACTTGTTCACATCTATATCTTTGACATTTTGTACATAATAATTTTTAGTTTATAATTTTTTAAATCAATTAAGACAATAATGTTAATGTTTCTGTAGCACTTACTAGTTTCCAGTCACTAATTTACCTTTTTACATATATCTACTAATTTAATCTTTGTAATAGTCCTAATAATTAAGTGTACTATTATCTCCACTTTACACAGGAGGACATTGAAAAAACAGGTAGGTTGAATAAGCTATTCAAGATCACACAGCTAGTTAATGGGCAGGATTAAGATATGAATCATTCTCACATATAATGATATGTGACATTCCTTCATACACTTCACCATGAAAAGTATAATATGCTCTACCAAAGTCTGTTTATTTATCTATACATATATTTGTCTAGCTGTCTATCTCAATATCTCTAACCAACATTTCACTCATCATTACTTCAAATCATTAAAGTTCAGTAACTGTCAATAATATTCTCGATAATATAGGAAACTATTTGTATTTATTTATGAACCTTTCTAGGATTTTCACAACATTTGAATGTATTGGTAAATATATGCCTTATGTAACTACACAAACATCAGTACTACTTTGGAAATGACATTAGATATTGCGCAACCTATCTCCATATGTTGTATTTTATGATGTCGACATTGACATAGATATCAGCTAGGTCTGAATTTTTTAGAAGAATAAAATATTAGTGTTGAGGTTGTACCTATGCTGAAGGTAAAGTATATATTGTTAAAGTACATACTTAGCAATTTCATCTTCACTACGTGAAGTTTATTTCCCGTTGCCTGTATCATAAACATTTAAGTGTTCCTCTGAAGTACAAATAAAAGAAAAAAAGTTTAATTCAATGGATTTTGTAAATGATCCATTTTTTTTCTTGTAAAGTTTAAATCAAATTGAGGAAACTCCATCTGTGCTCTACATATGCAGGAAAGATGGATATGGAAAAACATATCCTATGTGATAAGAATATAATTATTATATGAGGTATATAAGAAATATCTGATAATGTGCATTTGAATAAGTGGTGATACCTGAAAAAAAAAGGAAGTGAAGTGAAAACTATTTCCAGCTTTTTACCCCTGATTAAGGTAAATAAAGAAAAATAAAGACTTTTAAGAATGACTCTAAAAGTAATAAAAGTTCATGTAATAAATTTTAAATCCTGATTTATTTTTTTTTAATTTCAAATAATGATTTATGAGCAAAATTATTTTAGTCTTATGATTCCCCAACTGGTACTCTGATGTGCTGCGCTAAATTCGGGGTACACTATAAGATATTTTTAATTTTTGAGGGGAACAACAGCAACTTTGTACAACTGCAAACTACTACTGTTAATTTTTTGTACTTAATTACATAGTAAATAGAATTCTTAAGCATTTATTTTGTTTTAGGGATGCTTTGAAAAATTACTAAAACAATAAGGGCACCATAGAAGGAGGAAATATGAGAACCTCTTTAATACTTCCTGTATTTTGATATATTGGAATTTAGCTATGATAGAAACTATAGTGCTAATTTTCTTTTATATTGCCAAACAAGAATCTGGCATATGTATAGTGAACATTCATCTTAAGATAACAAAAGTTTTAACACACTGTTCCAATCATCATACTCTGTTTACCAAGCAAGTCTGTATCGTTAGAGAAAAAGGAAAAAGAAGAAAGAAATTAATTGGTTCTTTCTACCGTCTATCTGTTTATTTTCTGTCAACAGAGTAAGAGATCAGAATTCATTTTTTAACATTTTACTTGTGCATATATTTATTAAAATCTCTCCCCCAATTTCTTCCACTATTTTCCTAAGTTAATCTTCCCTTTTCATATTTTTGTTTTTCCTTTATTTTCCTACCATGCGTTTATCCAGATATTTTGGTTTGAATTAATAGCTATTCTTTCAAAGAGAAAACATTTCTTACATGATATATTTTCACATTGCAGCACTCCAGAAATAAACTAACCGACTCTGTGACAGAGCATACAAACTAGAGTAATATACCCTGAAATTTAAAAATCATCATATTATCAGATCCATCTCTAATTACAAAGATTTCTTTGGAGGACCTAATTTTTCTTAGAGAACTATCATCTTCTCTTGTACTTTCAATAAATCTCAGATGTATCTTTAGCTGCATATAATTATGTGACTTCTTAAAGAGTTTGAAACAGAATCCAGATGACTGAAGACTCTTAAAGCCTAATGATACAAGAGCAAAGTGCTAAGAGGATCCCCTGTTGGAACTACGGTGACAACCCCCATCTTTTAACACTGAAATTCAGCTTTTTGAGAGTAGCTACTTTTCAGTTCCACAGGGTGAAACTCAATTTGTATTACTGGCTGCTGTGCTGTGAAGAATTTCAATGCCCTATTGAGTAGTAAGTCTTTGTTATTTGTTTGCTTGTTTGCAAAATAATCTTTAGACTGACATAATGACACATGCATAAGATTTCTTGAATTGAACTTTTTGCTTCCCTCTGGAAATGATGAGATTGGAAGAAAAAACATAGTTAGTGCAAAACAAATGAATACAAAAGAAAGCCAGATTTTCTCTGCAATCAAGGATACACAGGACTCATTATTCCAGAGTATGAATGAAGTAGCCAAGAAGAATTTTAAAAGTTCTTTAGTGAAACTCTGGAAGTTCTACTACTTGTTGGTGAGAATATAATTAAACAGAGAGAACTTAGAGTGAACATTCTACAAAGGATGGACAATTTCTGAACATTTAGCTAATTTTAAAAATCATAATCTAGATTTAAAGAATCAATTAGAAAAAATTACAGGAATTAGAAAAGAAAATATTAAGATTAAAACCTATTCTAGGGGGAAAAATGGCATAGATGATAAACATTGTTTATCCCTCTTGCAAACAAATCGAGGTTGTGACAGAAACATGGAGCAAACAGCAAAGAAAATTCCTTGGGATCTAGATGAATAAGCCCTACAACTAGGAATAGAAATAAGAAATTACTCTGCAATGGGAGGAGGTAGGACAGGGTGAGGATGCGAGGCTGCCCAGTTGTGAGCGGCTGAGTGGGACAGAGGCTGCGGCAGAATGCAGCAGCAGACACTTCTTAAAGGGGCCATGTCTGCTAGTGGACTTTCGCACTGACCAACCTGCTCGCTCTGAGCACCAGCACTGGGTTGACTTTGCACTGGACAGCAGAGACTTACAGGGGAACACTGAGTTGTTGGAATAAGGACCAGAGCCTAATATCACTCCTGGACAGAAGTGACAGTGGTATCCATTGTTCCTCCGTTGAGCCCCTCCCTCTCCCAGTGTGCTGACACAGCAGTACCATAGTTGAGATATCATCAAACTGGATAACAGAGGTCACTTTACCCAGAGGATTCCCTGAAACTTCACTTCCCCCAACTCGTGGCCCCACCCAAGCCACATCCAAGTGTATCCTTGGCAAGCCAGGTGCTCTTTGCTGAGCAGAGCCAAGATTCACACTGGCAGCAGCTGGCCTCGGTTTCTAGTGCAGTTTCTTGAGACAACTATAAGCACAACGTCTGTGGGTTGCTTGCTAAATCTTAACAGGTAGCCCCAAAGGGGAACAGGCTTCAGCTAAACTTGACTTGCAGCTGAGCCCCTCTCAGGACTGCACATTTTACTATTTTTCCAACAAATTACAGACATTATAAAATGAAGCTCCAAGTATTCCAAATATAGGAACATTTAATATGTCCTTAAATGTGCATGAAATTCCATTTATATTTACTTGGACCCTGAAAATACTTCAGACAAATCTTTGGAGTATCCCTCCCAGATTTAGCTTTCTTAGTCCAAGTCATGTTTTTCTTTAAGCACCTCACGACATACACAAAGCCATACTAATAAGACCAAGAGACTTAGGAGCTTTGTTTAGTACATAGGAACAGACACAGAAAGGCAGTCAATGTGGGAAGACAAAGAAGCAGAAACAATATGAGAGAACAGAAGAGTACCTGAAATAATGGAGTCAAGCAATCTAATAGATGCAGAGTTCAAAACACTGGTTATAAAGATGCTCAATGAAGTTAGGGGAAGTGTAAAGGAATTCAATGAGAACTTTAACAAAAAGATAAAAAAAAGAAACATAAATATGGAAATGGGCACTACAAAAGAGAGCTTGTCAGAAATAAAGAACATATCTGAAATGAAGAGTATATTAGACGGAATAAACAGAGTGCATAAAGAAGAGGATCAAACCACCGATATAGAGAATGGGGAAGCCAAGGACACTCAATCAGAATGGCAAGAAAAAGGAAGATGAGACTATAATAATAATTTAAGGAGCCTATAGGACACTATCAAATGTAAAAATATCCATGTCATAAGGGTACTGGAAGGAAAGCAAGACGTCAAAGAGCTATTTGAAGAAATAATGGTGGAAAACTTCCCTCACCTGATGAAGGAAATATACATAAAACCCTAGGAAGCTCAGAGAGTTTCAAGAAAGAGGAACCCAAAGAGGCTCATACCAATATATATCATAATTAAATTGCCAAAGGTTAAATACAAAGAAATAATCTTAAAAGCAGCAAGAGAAAAGCAGTTAATTACCTATAAGGGAGCACCCATAAGACTGGCAGCTGATTTCTCAAAAGAAACCATGCCCAAGAGAAGGGTTTGGCACAAAATATTTGATGTGATGAAAAACCAGGATCTATAACCAAGAATAAATTATCCAGCAAAGCTATCATTTAGAGTTGAAGGACAGGTAGAGAGCTTCCCAGGCAAAAATAAGTTAAAGGAATTTATTATCACCAAGCCAGTATTACAGGAAATGTTGGAGGGACTTCTCTAAGAAGAAAAACCATGTATCAAAAACAGGAATAAGGAATAGTAATAACTGCATTCCTATCAATAAGTACCTCAAATGGAAAAGAATTAAGTGCTCCAACCAAAAGATAGAGTAACTGAATGGATAAGAAAACAAGATCCCGACATATGTTGCCTACGAGAGACTCACTTCAGATTAAAAGACACACAAAGAATAAAAGAAAGAGGATGGAAAAAGATAATTGACTTGATAGACCTAGAGGGTATTGTGTTAAGTGAAAGGGGTCAGATAGAGAAAGACAACGCATGATTTCACGTACATTTGGAATATAAAGAACAAAATAAACAACAACAGCAAAAGCAGTAATACACTCATAGATAAAGAGAAAATTTTGAGGGCTACTAGATGGGAGGGGAGATGGGGAGATGGGGAAAAAAAGGCAAAAAGATTAAGAGGTACAAATGGATAGTTACAGAATAGACATGGAGAGTAGAGTGCAGCATGGGGAAGATGGTTAATGTTGTAATAAATATGTTAGGGAGAAGAGGGCTAATAGATTTAGTGAGGTGATCACTTTGACAGTTATTTGGATCTCTGATCACTAAGCTGTACAAATGAAGCTGATATATTATTGTATGCCAACTATAATTGAAAAAAACTCATTGAATTGTACATTGTAAATAAGAGCAACTAATTATCCATTATATTTCAGTAAAGACTGAAAAAACTATTCTAATAAATCATTTATTTGATAGATTAAAAGTAAATAAATAAATCCATGTTAAAATCTTAATATAATGAGCTGCAAATATATATAGTAGTTTTATTTGTTTTTAGGGATGGTAATAGAGAAAATAAAGCTTTTACTTTATAATTTACTCTTTGCTTTCATCTGAAATTTCTGAAGATACCGATCATTTTAATGCCTTACCAATTTTCAGAGCAGTTTGATTGTGACTCGTCTGTGTAATTCACCTTAATGTTTTCTATGTACAAAATAATAATTACATGATTTAAAAATATAGCATCACATGAAAGTTTCTTAGTGTAATTTATTTCTTAAAATTTTTTTTGAATATCTGAGATTATTGTAAATTCTATCTGTATGTGTATTTATATAAAGACATCTTAGTTCATTATCTTTATAAAATATGTTTGCCTTTATAAACATAATTTTTCTTTTATTAAATGCTTTTGAATTGAATTCTATTTAATCTAAAAATATACCTACATTATACCTGCTATTTTTATAATTTTATTGGCTGTTTACCACTCTTGAGCTCTAATTTCATTTACCATATTTTGTTGTTCTATTTCTAAATGACAATTTTTCTTAACCCAGTTTTAGAATCCATGTCTTCTAACTAGAGAATTTAGCCTCTTTAAATTCACTTTTATAATTGATATTTTTTACTTTGCTATCATTTACTCTTTTCTTTCATTACTCCATTTCTTTAATGCTATATATATTTATTTACTGTTCTCTATTTTAATTAATTTTTGTTCTTCTATGCTATTCATTCTTTTTGGCTGTTTAATATATATATATATTTTTTTTACTTGAGTAAAGTTGACTATCAAGGCCAAGGAATAAACAAGTTCTGATTATTTTTATCCTTTATAGAAGCAAGAAAAATGTTTAATCTTAGTTCACAATAATCTTCAAACTTCCCAATCATATTCTTATATATGTAGTTAGTTTTATGGAATTAGTTTAGTATTAAAAATTTTTAACATTACTTATTTTTTAAAAAAATATTATTTGCCTTCTGTATTTTATTTTTAAATCATAATCATAGCAGACATTATACTTTACTCCTTTACTATTATGAAATTTACTTCTTGTCTTCTGGGTATTGATTAGTTTTTTAAGATTAATGTTTGTCCTATTGGTAAAACCTGTGTCATTGATTAAATCCTTTGCAGAAAAAGACAGTTCTCAAACACCTATCCATAGATTTTCAATTCTTTTTCACCCCCAGAAAGCATAATGGGAGCGCACATTATTTTTGTAATGCCAAAATCAAAATACGCTACTATTCAATTATCTGTGATACTATTTCAGTTTAATTTGAAGGTATTTCTATAAAATAAGTTTTTTGAATTTTTGAACCTATCCATATCTTATGAAAATTAATGCCAGATACTCGTTTACTTTGTTACACACAATAACACTAGATTTTTAAACAATTTTTAACTTTTGCTTAAAAGAACACTAAAATCAAGGAGTTGGTTGCTACCTGAAGTATTTTTGTATTATAATGAAATTAATGACACAATTTACTCTAAAATTTATTTTTAAAATACTCTAGTGACATAAATTGTATAGAGAACAATTTCAGATTAGAGGAATAAGGAATTCCCATAACCTGTGAGAGATATGAAAGTAGTAATAAAATTCTAGAAGGAAAAGTTACAGGCACATAGGGGGCCCTACTGGTAATGGGAGAGTCAGGTTAGTGGGGCTTTTAAAGAACTTTCTCCATGGAGATTATTGATGACAATAAATTTTTGTTATATATTGATTTCTGGCATGCCTATCCCTTGAGTCCTGCAGCCAGGAAAGGAAATAGTTTACATTATAATTGTCATGAAGACAAATATAAATTTAAAAAAAACAGCTTCTTAATGGCTTTTAGAGGGAAATTTCCTTTTTACATGGTGATCATTAGTGTGCATTTTTTCTGTAACCTCAGCTCTCACTCACAGCTGAAAGAAAGGAGTAAAGAAACCCAATATAGCACATTGTGTGGACAGAGATCAATGAGGCTACCTCAAATCCGGCGATTTTGACAGTACTGTACCCGAGAAAGACCAGTTTTTTTTTTCAAAATGCTAATTCTACAACCCACCTGTTGGGCATAAAATCAATCACAAACTTCCAAAGGAGTTTTGATCCAAAGAAAGTCTGGAGAATATATATATATATATATATATATATATATATATATATATATATATATATATATATATATAATATTAACCATGCCTTGGCAATCTTCTGTTATTCAGTAAAAAGGTTTTGTCACAAATATCTAATTTCTAGGAGATTCCTTAATAAGAAACACAAAAATTAAGTTACATAACCCTCAAATTGACATTATGACCAATAATGTCAATATTAAGCATATTAAATGAACCAAACATTTAACCCAATAAACAAATTGTGATGACTCCACCATTTTATTGGTAGATAGTAATGATTCGAAAGAAGATAAAATGATTTTAATGTTTGGGTAATTTTTTTCTAGTTGCTCTTTAAAAATTGTATTACTATTATTACAAAAACAGGTAAATTGTTAAATTCTTCTGTTTATAAAAGTCAAACTTAAAGCATAAGCTAGCAAAGAGGCATAATCCTTCCTGCTTGCCTCAACACACAATTCATGAGTAAATAAGAAGGGATCCATATTCCATCCTGTCCATATTGCCTTTTACTTGGCAAAAATGCTGTGAGATCAGACACAATCAAAGCTACAACTGTATTTACTTATTTAATCTCAGTTTGAGTTTGCAGAAGATGCTGGGCAGAGCTGTCTCATCATAGTGGGGAGGGCACAGGGTTTAGGAATACAGAGATGGGAAAGAGGTGGCTAACTGTGAATCAGCTTGTGATCAAGTTTTGGCTTCTTACTATTTCACTTGAGTTAGTTAAAATATCTGAACTTTAATCTAATAAACTCTAAATTAGGGATAATTATGAGGCTGACAATTCCTACCTTGTTGGGTTGTGAAAAATAACTGAGAATATACAAATTAAGTAACTAATATAGAGTATACCCTTTAGAAATGAGGAGATTCTTATTGTCATGATTGTGGTTGGTCATTGCCAGGAAACCTGTATAAATTCCAGGAAATCTGATTTTTACTTTTCTCTTTAAGAATTTAAATGTAAATGAAATTTTAACTATCAAATTTATGTAAACTGGTGTTTATTTTTATTATCTTCCTGACGAGCTAATGCAGTTAACTAAATTCAAGACTGATTCTGAAGTTCAACATCAACTTCACTAATTTGTTTTTTCACTTATTCAGAAGATAGTTTTGAGCACCTGCTCCGTGCTGGCATTGACCTAGGTGCATTGATTTCATAGATCTTACAGTGCTGGTAAGAGAATCACATATTAAGAAAATGAATAAGTGCATAAATAAGATAATGTCAAATAATTTTAAAATTTAAATCCTGTGAAGAAAATTTAAAAAAAGATGATGACCTAATATTGGAGTAGGATGGTACATAGCTGGAGAAGATGACATTTGAACTGAAAACAGATGGTTGAAAAGGAGCAGGTCGTGCAAACACTAGATGAATATTTTTCTGAACAGAGAGATCATCATGTATACAAACCTACAGAAAATTAGGTTTGGCCCTTTTCAGAGACAGAGATTTATTTATGTATTGTGAATGACTGCTTTGCAGTGGTAGAGACGACTGGTTCACAATGTCTATAATGTTTACTATATGACTTGTTACAGAAAAAGTTTGTAAATCCCTACTCTAGAACAAGTGTTTTCTAGAATGATAACAAAAGCATGCACTAAAGAATGATAACCATTTATCCATTCATGATCTGCAGTTCAGGAATTAGGGCAAACCCCTTTTGTTGTTTCTTCTATTCCACGTGACATTAGGTTAGATTAAGTACCTGGACTGATTTGGAAATTTCAGGAAAAATTTTCACACGTGTTTGACACCTTTGTGTTTCTCCATAAGAACCCTCCTCTTCTCCTTTCCTCTTCTCCTCTCTGTCTTTTCCCTCCCCCTCTCTTCTCCTCTTATCTTATATCCTTTTATTTATCACCCTCATGCCTCACCCCCGCATAGCTATGTTGGCCCTATTTCCCCACAGAATGTTAGTATTTGAGTATTCAGACTTCTTATGTGCCAGCTATCTCAATGAAGGACTCTTCTAAGAGGTAACACTGGAAGCTTCAGATATTTTAAGTCCTGGACTAAGGTTTTACACAGAATGACTTATATCACTTTCTTTTGGTCAAAAGGAATCAAAGTATAGCCCAGATCCAAAAAGAGGGGAAAAGATTACTTCTTTTGGGGGGAGTGGCAACATCAAACTGAAAAACACGTTTTGTGATAAGAGCTATCACAAAGATTGTTGTGATAATCTTTAGAATCACAATCTACTAGACTGTGCTTAGTCACACAATCAGTTTACACACTGGCAATTCTCTTCATCTCATCACAGAGTGGTAACTAAAAGTTTATAGAAAGCCGGTCTGAGAAACCCATTGAGAAGCACTGACCTAGATTCTAGAATACTACATATAACATTCACGTTTCTTGTGATGATTTCTTAATAAGATTATAATATATTCACTTTGTGTTGGATTATATATATGAGAAAAAATTCTAGAAAGGTGTTTATAAATAAATACTCAAAATTGAATTTCTGAAACTTACGTTTTCCAAATGAAGTGCTGTTGGAAATTTGCTGTTACTTAATAAAATTCTTAATACTTTAAAGTTTGGATGTGGAGTCATGAAATAACCCCTTCTCCTTATGAAATTATGCCTGTCTTTTCATATAGCTGAATTTATGCTTACCAGGTGATATGATATCTGAGTCAAGTATATCTTTTTTTTTCTGTAGATAAAAGAAGTCTAGATATATTTACCACAACTCCAAGTCATGATCTCTCAAATAATCACAATATTTGACAGATTATATCCCACTAAGGAAAGGATTTTTCATTCATTATAACATGAAAAAAAAATGAAAAAAATAGAGTTGATACTTAAAGTTATCAAATAGGTTTTTTCAGTATATCTACGTGACACTGGATGTTAGGAATGTTCCATTATGCTGTGGATTTCTGTGAGATCTTTTTTAAAGAGGTGATTCATCAGTGAATTATAAAATATTAATTTAGAAACCTACAATTAAGCTATTAAAATACTAATTCATAAGTACTTGAATTTACTTATCAATTATTATATGTGTATATATAAATAATTTAAGCCCTCAAAATGGTCAGATGTGCCTAATTTTTAATATAATTTGAGGTAAATATATAGATTCATATAAGAGAAGCTCTAATTAAGTCTTTTGTTCAAAAAAGGAATAAGTGAAATTACGTATTTCAGTGTTCTACGTTAGGTAGCAATCTGAACAGTGCTGCCTCAGAATGGTGATTGAACATAACCATTAAGGCATAAGGAGAGGAAAATACAACCAAGAAGAATTTTCATTTGAAAATGTTTTTTAAAGAGTCTATATCCTTTAAGA
Organism: Pteropus medius; assembly: GCF_902729225.1. Classification (NCBI taxonomy): domain Eukaryota; kingdom Metazoa; phylum Chordata; class Mammalia; order Chiroptera; family Pteropodidae; genus Pteropus; species Pteropus medius. Next base: position 22,655,413 of record NW_024349519.1, read on the forward strand.
TGAATTTTAATGTGAAATATAGTAACATTCTATTTATAGTATATTTGCATACATGTAAATGTAAAAATCTAGTGAAAATGGTATCTACTTTGGAAGAATTATATAGCAATCCCACTTTTGCTTTTTGGCTTTTTTATAACTACTTGCTCCCTGACTGTATTAATGGCCAATATTTTAGGTGTTCCCACTCTCTGTCTTTATTTGTTCTTAATGTGGATTTAAATATACTCATAAATGCCCCAAAGAGTTGACTTCCTTTTTCTTTATTTTTGCAAAATAAGTGAATAAATGGAGTAAACATGTTTGTAAATATCACGAATAGTTGACTTCTTCTTTTACAAAAACAAATGAATAAAATGACTCTTTAAAATTTTATTCTCTTATTAAGTACCATCAGTATGGTTAATAGGAAAACAATAAACTCTAACGGAGACCAAATATGTTGCAAAAAAAATTGATTAGAAAAGCATGACATGTTCAAGAAATACAAACAGCATAGTAGATGAGAACATCCGGGGACATTGGGGTGTGAAACTATGACAGTGGTGTTATACATGCAAATCCTAAAATAAATGCAAAGATGAGACTTGTCATGATCAGATTCACATTTATTAATAGCAATTTTAATGAAAATGTTTGATGAAACATTTTAGAGGAAGGGGATTAAACATTTTGGAGGAAGGGGATTAAAATTCAATCTCTTTAATGTGAGACTCCTAATAGTTTCTCAATAAATGTAATTAAAACATTTTTAAGAGTCTGCCAAGCATTTTTTGATTGTTAATGGGTTTCTAGCATTTACTTATAGGAATTTTATTTTCCTAGGGCACAGAGAATTTTGGTGTCGGAGAATGCGTAGATAAAACATATATCCACACATAGCCTGGCCAAGTCCAAGCCACAGCCCTGACAGTATTAAATTTAAAATGGATACCACATAAATTATTGTATAGCTAAGACTACATTAAGAGGGCATTAATTTTACTGATACCATAGAATAGATAGAATAATGGCTCGCCCAAAATGTAAATGTCCCAATTCCAACAACCTGTGAATGCTATTTTACATGGCAAGGAGAGATTAAAATTGCAGATAGAATAAATTTGCTAATAACTTAATCTTCAGAAATGGAAATTATTCTGGATTGTGTGACTGGACCTGGTGCAATCACAAGGTGCCTTTAAATGTGGAAGATGGAGTGATGTGGTGTGAGAAAGACATAACTGGCTGTAGCTTCTTTTAAAGATGGAAAGGAGCCACAAGGCAAGTAATGAGAGCAATCTCTAGAATCTGGAAAGGCAGGGAAACAGAGTCTTCCCCAGAGCCTTCAAATGGAAGGCAGCCTTGCCAATACCTTGATTTTAGTCCAGTGATACTCATTTTGCATTGTTGATCTCCCTAAAAGTAAAGCTGTATTGTGTTAAGCCACTAAGTTTGTGGTAATATTTTACCATAACAGATAAAAATTAATAAATATGTTTTGACTCATCCACTTACACTGAGCACATGCTGTGTCCTTGTGCTAAGGCTATGAATGACCCAACAGACATTCAACGGGAGGCCTTTTTTGTTTTTCTCCTCATTTCTCTCATGACCCACCTTCTAATAATAACCTTTTCTTGTGCAAACAGAAAAGCCTGTGATGATAGTCTTTGTACTGTGCTACAATATATTTATGATATATGTGTATTTATAGTGTTGCCTAAGAAAAAAACCTAAAAAAAAAAAGGAACAATAGGTATCAAAAATAGACTGCTATAATGAATCTGTCAGAATATTACTTATAATTACCTCAAGAAAGTATTTTTTAAAACAACTACATTCATTCTGAAAAAAAAAAAAATCATCACTGCCACAAGAACACAGCTGATTTATGAGAGTGCAGAAGTGTAGAAAAGGAAATACTTTTCTTTCCACTTGGAGTAACATACAGAAATACAGCACATACACGTACACACACACTGAACTGGTCTGAAATATTCTGGTGCCTGCAAGGTTCCTGCAGGTTAATTCCTGCTGTGGTGGGAACTGACCTGATTTGCACTGACATGCAATGCTCTTCCAAGGAAAATGCCTCCTGTGGAGAAGTACTTTCAGGTTGCGCCTATTCGGGACAGGACATTATATTGCACAAACACAGTTATATCTTACTTACCTTTAGACACGTTTGTTTTCTATAGAAAACATTATCGATTTCTATCGTTACAACTTTAACTTCAAAAATAAATTATTCACCCTACCAAACCAAGAAATAGTGAAATAATAAGAATGGTATCATATTTTTTTTAAATAAAATACATGATGAATTACAATAAAGACTGGAACATTATTCTCATTAAATTTAGAGAGCCAACTCTGAGACTTGTCAGATGTGATATTTGATGGAAGACAATAACTACAATTAATCTTGCATAAAATTTTGCCTAATCCTATAATCAGAAACTTTATTGTTTTTTTAATCAGCTAATAGCTTATTATGAAGTGAAAAAAAGGCAGTTTTCAACTAGTAAAGGGCAGTAAGAAAATTGGAAATAAGAAAAGCATAGACAAAGTATGTATACAGAATAAAATGAATAGAATTTCAACATGTTGCACCTGTTTGAATGAAGCCATCAGATGAGTTCATTTTGTTTCACTTGTTGTCTGCTTAATGATACTCTAATGTCAAAGTAATAGATAACTTGCTATTTTATACACATATGTATACTATACATAAATGCGTACATATATGTACTTTTTAGTGCTTGATCAGAACTGTTACTTATGTAATTTCAAGTTTGATGTTAAATTGTTAAGTGGAGGATAGTACAAATATATATCATAATTTAAACTGTCTTTAAGAGTAACATTAATAGGTAATCAGTTTTTAAATAACAGAACAGAGACTTTCACCTATAACTTAAGCCTGACAAACGATTTTGGATTTGCAACATTATCAGCAAATTAACACCTCTTAAATAAATAATAAACAATTACTCACTTGAAGCATTCATTATTAATGGAATACTTTGATTAATATTAAGCGTAGGTAGATAATTGTTTAAATTTACCATATATGCCTAACTATGCACTGATCACAAGCATACAGTTTGAAACATTTTTACAGTTTATGCACCCATGTAACACTATATGTGTATATGGGTTAGGCGATATTTTATATTGTGCTTTTAAAGCATCAATAGACTTGATTTTCTAAAAAGGGAAGAAGATAAAATCTACAAAATGTCAAATAAAATGCCATTTCTACCTTGGATAATTTAGAGGAAAAGGAAGAATTTTTTTTTTTTTTTCAATAACGTGAAAACAAAGCAGAGAGCCAAAGAAAGCAGCATAGGTATACTCCAAGTGAAGGTCTGACTCACAAATATTACTTTTCTTTTTTTGGATGATTGTTAGACTAGACGTCAGGAAATTGTTGGTGGGGAATATAGTGAATCTATCCACATAGAATTTGAGGAAGTCATCATGTGTTTATGAAGTATGATATTTGTGCAAAATTAGTCAAGGAAAGAAGACTCAAGAAGGGTTCCACATGGCTAGAATTATTTGTATTAGAGATAAAAAATTAAGGTTGGCTTATTCTTTCATGCCTGAAAATGTTTAGAAAGCAGAATTCTAATAATTTTTTTTTTTGTTCTCTGTAGAGTACCTGAAAATTAAACCTCAAGGAGAAATAACATTTACATTTAGAAAATGGAAGGAAAGCTGTGAATCACATTAATACATTTTAATTTCTTTCAAAGCAGCTTCACATTAATTAACAGCAAGTAAATTTGAAAAGCAGCCAAAAAAATATAAAATACTTTGTTATTGTTGTTTTTTGCTTCTAAAAGTGATGATTGGCTACAAACCCATGAATTTTAAGTTTCTTAACACTTAACTGAATTCTGACCCTAAAACCATCACGCATTAAAGCCAACAATTTTGAAATGCTTTTATTTCTCTTAACAAGATGTATGCTTTTGAAATATACTTATCCCATTCTCTTTCTTATTTATTTATTTATTTATTCCCATTCTCTTACAGTACAGTAGCTAATGAATTACCACATGAGCTAATTTACCATGTAGTTCCTTGGGCCTACATTTAGATATCCTAATTTGGTAAACCTGGGGTAGGACCTGGGACTGAAATTGCAACATACTCCCATGTGATTCTGTTGAAACTGGTTCAGTTAGTAGCAATTAGTGAGAATGACTCAGAAATACAAGTAGTTCTATTTATGGCATTGCCCATAGATATAATTAGCTAAAAGTTTTGATTGCATTATCACTCATAGTCATCCCAAATACATGCAAAGATACAGGTCAAGTAATGCTATTTGAGGTTGCATTAATTCTTCCAACACATCATATGGTCGTTTAAGCCATTATTAATTTAGCTAATGTTCTATATGTCTACTCTAAGGAGATAAGGAGATAAACATTGAAATAATCTGAATATACTGAATTATCATGAAAGAATTTGATTTACTCATAGACACATAAGTTACAGCTAAATTTCAACATTAATTTAATCATGGCCTATTTTGTACAAGGTACCGGTCAAGGTAGAATGATGAATAAAATGAATGCACTACCTTTTATGAAGAGGTAGTATAATAGTGTAAGGGATGTGTGTGTGTATGTGTGTATGGTGTGTATTATCTTACTTAGATCACAAAAAGTCTCTCTGAATAGATGATACTGAATTACAACAAAGTGACTCTAAGAATAAAAATAACCAAAAGTTCATATTTAATGAAACATTATCTTCTATTATATTAAATTATATTTATAGGTATATTCTCTTTTCCAGGAAACAGGGACATGAAAGAAAATGAACATGGATTGAATGCCAAATCTGCATCAAGCAGCCTTTTACCAGATCTGCTTCCCATGTATTATCTTGTTACAGATTACTATTCGATATTGCCACTCCTACTAGGACCAGTCTCTGAAAAAAAATATGATTTAAATGAGTCCCAAAGCCTACTAACTTGATGACTATTTGGTAATAAATCTTTTGAAGCCACCTAGGGTAGACATATTAATGTACAGAAAGAGAAATTCCTTCCTTCTAGTCATGGTGCTTACATTTTTATAAGGAGAGACTGATAACAATAAACATAATAAATATGTAAAGCATGTTACATGTTACTAGGTAATAAGTACAATAGAAACAAAATGTAGCATAAAATAAAGGGACATGGCAGTGCTGGAGGGATGGTTCAGTGACAGCTTGCAGTATCAAATAGAAAGGTCAGAGTAGGCCTTTTTGAGAAAGTGAGATGAGCAAAGATTAGAATTAGATGGAAGTAACCAAGTGTACTTCTAGGAGGATAACTTTTCAGGCAAAGGAGAAAAAATGTAAAAGAAAGGCACAAATATCAAATATAACCGACAAGTCAAGAAAACATCTAGGTAATGACGGGAGAGAGGCTTATGGAGTCTGTAGGTAATGATGGCCCTCCATACTATTTGTCATAGTTGTTGTACAAATATACGTTCCCACCAAGAACACAGAAGAGTACCTTTTTCTCCATATTCTTTCCAATACTTATTTTTTTCTTTTTGATAATACTCATTTAACAGGTGTGAGGTGCTATCTCATTGTAGTTTTCATTTATATTACCCTAACGGTGAATGGTGTTAACTATCTTTTCAGGTACCCGTTGGCCATCTGTATTTCTTGTTTGGAAAAATGTCTATTCAGATTGTTTTTTTGTTTGTTTTTTTTGGTTTTTTGCTATTGAGTTGTATGCGTCTTTGTACATTTTGGCAATTAGCCCCTTATCAGATATATGATTTGAAATTATATTTATCCCATTCGGTAGGTTGTCTTTTCATTTTGTTGATGGCTTGCTTTGTTTTGCAGAAGCATTTTAGTTTGATGTAGTCACACTTGTTTGTTTTTTTTTTCTTGTTCTTTTTTTTCTTTGGGTGTCAGATTGAAAAAAAATCCACTTAAATCTATGTCAAGGAGTTTATTGCCTATGTATTCTTCTAGGAGTTTCATGGTTTCAGGTCTTAAGGTCAAGTTTTTAACTTAGTTTGAATTAATTTGGGGGGATGGTATGATATTGTTGTCCAGTTTCTGTGTGTGTGTGTGTTTGTGCGTGTGTCCAGTTTTCCCAACACCATTTATTGAAGAGACTGTTCTTTTTGACTGTGTACTCTTGGCTCCTTTGCCATAAATTAATTGACCAAATATGCGTGGGTTTATTTCTGAGCTCTGTATTCTGTTCCATTGATCTATATGTCTGTTTTTGTGCTGATATAATACTGTTTTAATTACTATAGCTTTCCAATAGAGTTTGAAATCAGCGTATGTGATGTCTCCAACTCTATTCTTCTTCCTAAAGATTGCTTTGGCCATTTGGGGTCCTTTGTGGTTCTGTATAAATTTTAAATTATTTTTCTATTTATGTGAAAAATATCATTGGAATTATTCTTTAAATTTTCCTTGAATGAAGCTATTCATTCTTCAAGTCAGATAGATCCCCTATAGAGACTATTTCAATACTAAATGCTTGTACTATTTTATAAAACTTTTTTTTTCACTTTCTGCTTATCTTCTAATATGAATCGATGAAAGAGAACAATGATAGAGTCTTTCAAGATTAAATGTTTAAGGTTTTGAGTGTGTAAGTCCATCAGATTTTAAGACTTCTTTTATTTGATATGTATCTCCAAAAGAGAATAAAAACTATTATGTCCAAACTGTGCTATTAACATAGATGTTAATCTTGAATGCAAGTTAAGGAAGTAAAGCTATTGGTATCAATGATAAACTCAGAGAATATCTTGATTATATTATATATCCCCAGTGTTTCTCAAACATCCTGGTTCTTAGCAGATATTAAGAACCAGGATGTTCTTTTTTTTGCTCTTGAGCAAGTTATTTATGTTACTATTTTACAAACACAAAAACCAGGCTGATGCTAATACAGCCAACAAACAGCACAATCTATTTTACTACAATCCCCAAATACCAGTAAAGTTTGCTTTCCTCTGACAGCTTGAAAATTGCAATTTGGAACTAAAAGCTTATCCCTGCAATAAAGATTGACTAGTGAAGTTTTACAAAGAAATGAGAAGTTTGGCTGCTGGTTATATTTGAATCTTGCTGTAAAGGAGGCTCTCACCAAAAGGTTGTGCCCTTGATGTGTTAAGCAGGCTGTCCACTTAACCCAAAGGTCTATTCAAACAGTTCAATCAAATTGTTAGCTGTCAAATGCCATCCAGATACATTAGAGCAGATCTGCTAAGAGCTGAAAGACTTTGTGTAAGCACCAACTATGTTTATTGAGACTAAAGCTTGAGTCCCAGCTGAGAACCTGAAACTGGACCTCAGGTTTAAAAAGATAAGTTCTTAAATTTGTTTTTGATTGTACTGACTCCAAAAATTGAACAGAGGTCCTCTAAGACAGTGATCTTTAATTTGTAACTCTCAGATCACCAGCATTAACATCACCTTGAAAACTTATTAGAAATCCAAATTCTTAAACCCTCCCCAGGCGCTACTGGATCAGAAACTCTAGAGGACATCCAGAAATTTTATTTTCAACATACCTTCCTGATCATTTTGATAGAAAATAAAGCATAAAATCTGATTACTTCCTTTTTCTTAGCACACAGTTATCCTGGTAAAAGGCTGTAGGTCCCTTTGAGGAAGGCTGGGAGAAAGATTAACAATACAAATTTTTGGCAGTGTGAAGGAGTCCTTTCTTAAGGAGATCGACCTCTCCTTCATTCAATGGGTCCTGGGTCTATAAACTGGCTCAAGTCTAAAAAATAGATTGAAGGACTGTGACTGACTATCTTTATAATGCAGATTAGACTTTTCCTCATTTGACCTAGAACTTTTTTTTCTATTTTTTTGTAAGAATCTAGTAGTCTTCCTATCTATTTCACCTCTAGGAACACCATGATCAACTAGCCAACACCATAGGACTGTGTAAGTCGACTATTCTGATTGATGCTTTGACTCTGCTCTCCATCATGGTACCTACACCTACTTGCTTTCAGCAGTTGTGTGCCACCACTTGGATCCTGCCACTCCCGTATGCAATTACTGCTGTTGACATGAGAACATCCAAACCTGTAGAAAGTTTTTGTAAGAGTTTATTTTAGTTTCTTAGAGCTAAACAGAGGACAAGATCTCAACAAACAGAAAATACTCAGCAGAATGACAGGTTAGTAGTTCCTTTTATACATTTGGAATTAAGGAGGGAATATAAGGAAAATTACATGAAGGTGCCTTTTACTAGGCAAGCTTATAGGCCGGAGGCTTGATTAACCACCATGACTTGCCCAGTTAGAAATTTATGATCCAATCACCCTGTGAGTTTACATTCCATAGAGCCTTTTTTTTCATTCAAAATCCCCCGTCCCTTTTTTTCTTGTCACAAATCAATCCGAAGGATGCATTAATGACTAACCTTTTGGTCGGATAGTGTGGTCTCACGACACTAGGAAAGCTTGTTGCTAGAAAGTCTCAGTATTGATATTGTCTTGCTGAAATGGTGGACCAGTAGGAATGGGGTAGTACCTTAACCATGCGAGGTGAGCTGAGGCTGAGTTTTTTCAAAAGTTTAGGGCAGATAAATGGAAGGCAGTCAGGCCCTATAGCCTGACTTGTGAACTATCATGATCTAAGTTTTTCCATTTGTCTCATTTTTTCTTGTATTTGCATCTAGTATAACATTTACGAAAGCCATAAAAAGTATTAAAAGTTATCTTGTACATCTTTAGCAATCATTAACAGTTGGACTATATAAGAAAAACCAAAAAATAAGTGTAACTATTTTATGATTAATATCATAATAAGTGCAATTATCCTTATCCTTTAGTCCTAGTACTTTTGTAGAACATGGGATTAAGTATAGGTATTATTGTAATCACAATAGATACACAAAGGACTTCCATATATCTATTTATTTCTGCTGTTTTTCCCCCAGATATGTTTAAAATGGGGAGCATGCTATAGGTCACATATGATAATCTCATGGCCAGTGTGTCATTCCTTTCATAAGACCCACAACAGCTGGCCATCCAGCCTGTGGCTGCACATGTTCAATTGTGTGATACTCCTTATTTTCATGGCATTACATCATGCATTAATAGTGGAAAATATTAAAAATACATATGTATTATTAAATTGTTTTCTCCTTCAAATCCTAGCATCTTTGTTTCAGTATTTCCCCTTAGAAAGATAGTTTTTAATATTTTTAATCCATGTCCTCACCTGACAATTATACAAACCTGGCAGATATCATCTCTTTTCCAACTCCTCTAAGCCACTAAAATACTGAAATCCCCTGGGAAAAAAATTGCCTCACCTTCTTTTAAGAATTACAATTAGAAATCACTTTACTCTGTCAAACTATGTTTTTTCCTTCTCTTTGATATTATGGTAACTTATTAATTAAGAATTACTTCTCTAAATCCATACATGTTTAACCTTCAACTATTCCACAGATAAATAGAAGGAAATTAGTGTTTATTGAGTGCCTGCTCTGTGCAAGACATTGTACTAGGAGTTCTACTCACTCTCTTGGTTATCAAAGGGGGTTATTAAAATTGTAATAAAATATTATAAATGTGTGATTTCATTCATGTGATCTCTGATTACATACTTTATTCTAGAATAACATTATACCATTAAGTCATATTGATTCTAGTTAACCAAAAATTCCAAAGTTTTTTTTCTTATAAATTACTGTTCTTAAAGGGACTTTGTCATTTTATGGTATAATTGGTTCTTTTTACATAGAATAGATTAATCCATATTTACAGATATAACAATTCATTTTTTTCTTTAGTTCTAATTTTATTTCTTAGATATATTAAAACTTCAATTCTATCTCAGTTATCACATTAGCCATGGTTTCTAACTTTTAATCATTTTATGTTTTGGTTAGCATGGCATTTCTAAATTCAGGTTGCTAGATAAAATACTGCCTATAACACATTTCTTTTCAACATATTTCTGGAAAATTATCAATCTGTGCCTACTTTGGTCATTACTGCTAGTGCCCTATATTTTGTCACCTACGCATACTCCTAACTTCTGTATAACTAAGACAGTTTTATTTTCCCTAAAGTTCTCTGCTATAAAAGGACCTGTTGAATATATTGGTGAAATCAAGATGCCTTATATGTATGGTCTTCTTTTAATTTACCCATTTAATGACTCCATCAAAAATAAAAATAAGTTCGGTTTGGAATGACGTATTCCTAGGGGCCTCATACTAACTTTAACTGTTAGAAAGTTCTACTTTCCTTTTTCTCCTATATGTTTATAAATATTTTATGTATTGATATTATTATTAACAAAATTATACTTTGAGTGCTAATTATATTCTAAGTAATATCTCGGTATTAGTAGTTTTTATTTTGAGCAACCTCATGGATAGAAACTATTGTTATATCCATTTTGCACATGAGATAAAGTTTAGAGAACTTTGTTAATTTTCATGAAGACACATAACTATTAAACTGTGAAGCAAGAGAATAAATTCACATCTAACTATAGAGTCTCATTCTTTATCTCCATGCTATCAATATATCTATGGTTTTCCTTGGAATTAACATTAAATTTATTAGTCTATATGTTACAAAGTCAACTTTTATTCACTTTAAAATATCATGGCAACCAATTATTTCCTCCACATTTCATAAAGTTAATTATCAATGGAACTTTGATCTTGCCTTTTCAATCTTGAATGTGATTCACCTGGTATAGTAATTTAAACATATTTAAGGCTGCTAGGTTACTTTTTTCTCTATCTTGGCTTATCTAGGTTTTCATTGTATATTATTACTAATGAAGAAAATGAGTGTAAAATGGAAATGTTGAGAATTTCTGCTTTTCCTCTATCATCTATTAACAACAACAAAAAAGTCCCTACATCAAGAAATGTCTTTTTTTCTTCTTTTCTGCTTCTTATTGCATATTTAAGAATACACTTTCTTTGTTTTTAGTGATTTTCAATAAGCATAGCACATTTGAGACTTTGTCTTTATACAATGTTATACATTCATATAACTTTTTAACAATTTTCTTTAAGCAATCCAGTTTTTATATAAAAAGGATATTTATGGATGTAGGTAGAGAAATATGTTTACATAGATAGTTTGGGGGTCATATCTAGTAATTATAGTGCTTTTGTATGGTTTAAAATAGAAAGCACATAGTAAACAGAACATCCAATTATCTCAATCCTAAAAGACCTTCTCCAAGACACATTATATTAAAATTGTCACAAATTAATGCAAAGAAAGAATTTTCAAGGCAGCCAAGGAAAAGAAGATCATAACCTATAAAGGAAAATCCATTGGATTATATTCAGACTTCTCAGCACAAACCTTATAAGCTAGGAGGAAGTTGAACTAAATATTCAAAATGCTGAAAGAAAGAAATTACCAGCACCAAATAATATATCCAGCAAAGCTCTCCTTTAGATACGAAGGAGAAATAAAGTCCTTTTCAGACATAAAAAGTTGAGGGAATTTTCCACCACAAGCCTCGCATTACAGGAGATGCAGAAAGAGGCATTCAACCTGAAACAAAGGATGAAAAAATACATAACTATGTATAAGATGACCAACAGGCAGACTGAAGCAGAAAAATGCAGTCCTTATTAAGAACAGGGTATTATAAACGTAAATATTACATAACTTTTAAAGGTTAAAGATAAAAAAAAAAACTTTAAAAAGAAAAAAAGACAACTATTATAACTTAGGAAGGGGTATTCAGCATAAAGAGGTACAAGGTGAAACAACAAAAATAGAAAAAGGGAGGAAGTAAAGATCCGAATCAGCAAAGGTGAAGAAAAAGGACTACTGTGTAATGTCACTTTCCTTTACATAAACTTAGTAGTAATCACACAAAAAATCCAAAACTGAGACATATAACATAAAACAAGAGAGAGCAGAGGGAAAACACATAAAATACCACCAATTTAAAATTACAGACAGAAACACAAGGACAAAGAAACAATGGTCACACTGAGCTACCACAAAACACAAGATAAAATGGCTATAGGAAAACCTCATATTTCAATAATCACCCTAAATGTAAATGGACTGAACTCACCAATAAAAAGGCACAGAGCAGCAGATAGTATCAAAAAACAAAACCCGACCATATGCTGTCTCAGGAGACACATCTCACTTCCAAAGACAAATATAGATTCTAAATGAAAGGGTGGAAAACAACATTCCAAGCAAATGGCATCCAGAAAAAAGCTAGTGTGGCCATACTTATATCTGATGAAATAGACTTCAAGATAAAAATAAGTAACGAGAGACAACGATGAAGATTACATAATGAGAAAAGGGACAATACATTAAGAAGACATAACACTTATTAATATTTATATCCCTAATCAAAGAGCAACAAAATATATAAAGCAGCTACTAACAGAACTAAAGGAGGAAACCGACACACATACACACGAATAATAAAATAAAATAAAATAGAAAACACGCCGTCTGTGCAAATGACAAGAACGACTCCTTCTGAGCTGCTGTTTCCCCTTCTAGGGTGCACGGGTTGACTGGAGAGCATCATCTAGATGCCAGCCCCGACGCCATCCCTTGGCTGGACGACAGCCTGCTCATCCCCATGCATTCCATGATTCCATTTTGCCCAGATAGCTGCACTTGTTGTATGTTCACATAGTCATTCATTCTTTTCATGTAATAGAGGTTATCCTAATAATTCCCTGGATTATAACTCTGTGATTCCAGGGACTACTCATATCTTTTCCACTATTATGTTCCTGAAAATATGATTCTCCTTGGAACATATACTGTTATTTAATATTTGAAAAAAGGCCAACTTAGTAGTAGAGATATCTGAAAAACTTAAGTTACTCTTTATGTCCAAATCACCATCTTTATTTTTGATGCAAATTAAATTCTATTCATTGCTTTCTTAGTATACATAGAAATATAATTAAATGGTTTATCATAGATTGTCATTTATAAGGATGACATTTTACAAGCGCCTGGAAAGAAATGTTTCAAATTTATTATGTCATGCACAGCTTTTATAACCAAAGTTAGAAAAGAAAACTAATGTTTTTATCTTTTTAATTCCATAGACTTTAAGATTTTGTTTCCATAACAAAATTGTTATTTTTTAACTAAAGCAACTGACAATTACTTGATTCTAGTCCCTTTTTCAATAACCCCTGTATATAAAATGATACTTTTCTTCAATTTTTTTCCCTGTGAGATTCTTTTAAATGTTATTCACTATCCCCTCAGCACTGCGCTACTCCAATTCCCAGACCTATGCCTATAAAATTATTTTCACTTTTTTACATTAGAATTTATTACATTTCCTATTTAAATTAACATATATGTATATGTATTTAATCTATCCATTATATAAATTCACAAGTGCTATTATTAACACTTTATTAGCACTATTCCTGTTATTCTGTACTAAAAAATATTGTGGGCACCAGAATCACTTCTATTCCACTTGGTATACCTGATTTCTATAATATCTAATTTTAAAAATACTTTTTTCCTATATTTCTTCCTCATTTCCAATTTGTCTTAAAATGATGGCTTATCAGTTGATGATTCTTCTGCCCAACCCATTATTTTCTTTATTTTTCTTATCAAGAATAAACTTATTTATTGTTAAAATTCATTATCCAAACATTTTTAACCCTGCAAGTATTTGCTTTATCTAGCCTATTTTCTCTTCTCAAATCTCTACTTAAGACTAAAAATAAGAGAGTAAATCTCTTACAATGGTTAAATTTCAGCATTTTGCTTCACAAGATCATAAAAATCACTAGAGAAGCACTTCAGATCAGCAGAAATTGTTAAAAGTCTGTAGAGTTCAGTGAGTCTTGGCTGTCTCTTTTATGTGTCATGCATACTCTCCAATAAAAGCATGCCATTTATCTTGTCGTATCTACAAATCAAGCTCCATGTTCCTCAACCAGGAGGTACCATGTACTATAAAACTTGATGATTCTTGAATAATAGAATAAATGAGTGAGCGAATAAATTAATGGATGAAGATTAGTTAGTAAAAAGTCCCATGCATTTATTGGTTTTTATCATTGTTTATTAGTATATGAAACATGAAGAACTCCTCTTCTGCTTCTGCTTCTTCTAATAGTCACACTCCACTCTTTATTAAGAAGGTTTTGTAATGGCTTGAAAATCAAGATGCATACTTTCTTTTTATTTTTTCTTATATGAATTTTACATGTCCTAACATTATTTTCATTGGTATTGTCTCTTTCTCCTTGGAATTTTAATTTTTCTAGTTTTATCCTTGCGTTATTTCTCATATTCTGTCTTGATACCTTTTAGCCTTTTAGACTTTTAAAAACCTCAGTGCATAGTAAGATGTTCCTGTAGCTTTTTAACCTCACACTTTAACAGAGAGACTAGCATGCATTTATAGCATACGTAATTGGTGACTACGTGAGGCAAAAGACAAAATTAGCATACACCCTGCAGGTTCCTGAAATAGTTCCCTTGGTGTCTACACTTCTTCAAATTAAACTCAAGTCCTTTGTGACTCTTTCTGGAATCTCTTTGTGCTCTGTTAAGTCACACTGGTAGCTAGTTATGCTTGTTTCTGGGGACCCATGATCTCACGGGTGCTACTGACTTTAAAATGGGCTGACCACTATAAACTCTTGATGTAAATCTCTGATAACTTGTTCACTCCTGTTAGGTATCAATAATCCATACCTGGTAGATGTTAAACCTTGACCTCTTCAACAAAAGCTATATTATTTCATTCACATCTTTGAAAACGTTGCTGCAAAACGTTCCATTAACCAACTCTCAACTATTTAATGAAGTATATATAAATAAGCTTAGAGGTTATATGTATGTGTGTAATATGATTTGTTTCCATATAACAAAGCATATTGAAACATACATACCTGATAAAATAAGAAATTTAAACTAGCTTTCTATTTATTAGAAGAAAGATAAATTGGGAAGATCTATATACTATCTTTATCTCGTTAATAACTCACAATTTAATGTTGCCTATATTTAACATATTTTTATAAGATACTATATAATCAATAAAGAATGTCCAAAGCACTTTTAGTGGTACTCAGGCAATATGAGAATATCTCCTTTTTTTCTCCTTTTTCTTTTAACAAATAAAGGGTCATAGCAACTATAAGGGGTAGTCCAGAAATAATCCTAAAAAGAATTTAAGAAAATTGAAAATTTCAATTTGAAAATCTAGCTTCTAACAATACTTTTAATTCTTAATCTTTATAGTGATTCTTTAGCATTCATGTGCACACAAAAACAAACTGATTTTTTTTATTGATTATATTCAAAAGAAAGTTGGCCAAAATATATATGGGGTAATTGGAAACTGATAACTACTTGTTCTTTTGATTACAAAACTATAATTTTATTTGAAAAAAAATTACTGACTTCTTATTCTATAAAATGTGAAAAAGTGGAACAAAACATAGCAACTTTCCAGGAAAGATCAGCATAATATCTGTGTCTTTATAATATTCTATGCCACATACCATGGGGTCAAAACACATTCTAAAAGGATAAAACCACACCTTTAAAGTTTTCGATATCAAATGTATGAGAAGAAAATCATTCCTTCTATCATAAAACATCACAGTATAGCATCTTCAAAGACCAAACTGGAAAAGAAATTTGGCGAATAATTTATAAGTCAAAAGTAAAGCCAAGGTGCAATCCAATTCTATATCTATCTATCTATCTATCTATCTATCTATCTATCTATCTATCTAATCTATCTATATATAAATATATATAAATAAAAATTGCTTTTAAGAAAATAGCTAGGTCATAAATATGTCAATGGTATGATACTGTGAAGAACTATAAGCTAGTTTAAAAGTTTGAAAGATTAATGTGTAAATATAAATATTTTTGAAGAGGTAACATAATTTTAAAAAATAAACAAACATATCTTTGGACATCCAATTCTTAATATTTTCACTTATATTATCTTGTTCTGCTGAGATAGAAAATAATGACAGAATAAAAGAAACATTTTCCTTTTTGAAATGTTAAACCAAAGCACTATCATTTTTTTATTTTCCAACTTACTTGAGCCTTCTATGGGCCATACAGTTCATTCATTTATCCACTCTCAATCCCCAACTCATAGTTATTTTAGTTGGTTTTGTTTTTAAACCACTTTATTGAGATATAAATGACATAAAATAGCTGTCCATGTTTAATGTATACAACTTAATGAATTTAGAGATAAGTATACACCAATGAAACCATCACCACAATCCTCCCTACTGTATATTGTTATGCTTTTGGTGATAAAAACACTTAATATAAGATCTATCTCCTTAGGAAAATTTAAAGTATATGATATATTATTGTTAACGATAAACGCTATGCTATAGGGACCATCTCTAGGACTTATTTACTTTGTGTAACTGAAACGTTGTACCTTTGACCCATACCTCCCTACTAACCCTCACCTTCAGCACCTGGCAAACCACCATTCTACTCTCTGCTTCTATGAGTTTGACTGTTTTAGATTTTTTATAGTATTTGTCCTTCCATCTGGACTATTTCACTTAATGCCCTCTAGGATTAGTCATGCTGTTGCAAATGGTAGTAGTTCCTTCTTTCCTTTAAAGCTGAGTAATATTCCATTATGTATTTAAACATATGTTACATTTTTTTTTTATTCATTCATCTATTGACAGAGACTTAGGTTATTTCCAAATCTTGGCTATTGTAAATAATGTTACAATAAACAATAATCTTGGAAGGACAGATATCTCTTTAAGTTCCTGATTTCAGTTCCTTTGGATATATACTCAGAAGTAGAATTCTTGGATTATATGGTAGTCCTACTTCTAATTCTTTGAGGAATCTCCATATTTCTTTCCACAGCAGCTGCACTAATTTATATATTCTCACCAACAGGGCACAAAGGTTCTAATTTCTTCATATCCTTGCCAACACTTGTTTTATTTTGTTTTTAATTATAACCATCCAATAGATATCTCATTGTGGTTTTTATTTTCATTTCTCTGATGATCAGTGATGTTGAGTACATTTGCATATAGCCATTGTTATGTCTTCTTTGGAGAAATATCTATTCAGTTCCTTTGTCCATTTTGTAATCAGATTTTTTGGGATTTTTTTGCTATTAAGTTATAGTACCTCCTTATACATTTTAGATATCATCTTTATATCAAATATGTTTGTTTTCATTATCCATGTATACTTTATATCATTTTATATTAAGATCAGGCTTCATCAGAGCAGACATGATTAGTGTCTGCTATGGAAGTAAAGAGCCTGACACTGCAATGGCAAAAACTAGTTTAGTGTCCTGTAATTATTAAAATGCTGACAAATTTATCATTCAAAATATTAAAGCCAGATAATGCAAGGAAGCTAGAGCCCATTTGGAGTGGAATTATAGGCTTTAAATCCAACTGAAAAATATTTTAATGCTGGTAATGCCATTTATAAATTATATGATTTGGGTAAAGCTCTTTGACTGTCTTGAACTTCAGTGTTCACATCTTTTAAAGAGATATAAAACATATACTTGTTGTGATGTTTAATGTTATGTGTCAAATTGGCGAGGTTTTGATGTCCAGTTGTTTATTCAAAAGTCTAAATGTTTCTATAATTAACATTTAAATCAGCAGAATTTCAGTAAAGCAAATCATTCACTGTAATGTAGCAGGTACAAGGACTGGCCTCACAATGTTTGACCTCAACAGGATTTTCTATGTTATTTTGCACAATTTTCAGCAGCAAAACCAAACTGGGTCTTCAGCTTTATTCTTTTTGTTTGTTTGTTTGTTTGTTTTTTCAAGGGAAGAGCCTGTACACAGATGTATTTCGGTATCTCCTGATTGAAATATTTACCCTTCTTTATATTACTTCTGTAACAATTAGTAAACATATTTATTTTTTTACCTTTTTTAAATTTACTTTTCAGATCAAATTTTTCATACTGTATTAATTTGTCAAAATAAAAGATTCTCACACACACCAAAAAAATGTAAAGCACATTTAGTGTCCCGTGGACACGAGTTTACTACAGGATGCTAGGGTTGGAGTAGGTACAAACTGCAGATTGGGAGGAGGAGACTTGGCCAACAATTTAGTTTGTAATTCAAAATCCATATGAAAATGAATTTTTGAGCAAAATCAAGTATCAATAATATTAGATCAATTTTAAACCAACCATACAAACAAAAAGTTGGCAGTAGCTTTAGACCCTCAGATTTGTTTTGGTGTATTGTTATACATGTTTACTTTCTGCTTTATTCAAATTTAGATTTAAAAAACTCTTTGAGAAACAAGTTTCTCAAGAAAAGTGTGGCATATTTATAGATTAAGGTCTTTGTCAAAAACCTAGACCATGAATTCCTCTTTGGTACATACTTCTATTCCATTTTGCTTCTGTGTCAGTTCTATCTTTTAATGTTTACAATTGTACATGGCCTGAGAGTGGGCTGCCTAAGGGATTGGAGCTCCTGAAAATCTGTGTAGTGGAAGATGTTTTAGACTTACCTTTGTGCTCTTTAATTAGTTTCTAAAACTCTTTTTTGGGCACCACTTCCATAGGAAATAAATTCCCATTGGAAGTTTGCCAAAACTCATTTCAACTGCATTCAAAAAATATACTTGGGCAATTTAACCAAGTCCAATTTTAAAATGAGGGCTGTTTTACACTTACTTATTAAATAAAGAGTTCAAGAGTGTGTGTGTGTGTGTGTGTGTGTGTGTGTGTGTGTGCGCGCGCGCGCACAACCATTTTTGTTTTTGCTCTGTGCTAGAGATTGTCAAGATTCTCTTCACAGGAGTTCACAGGGAGGCTTGAAAGTTATAGTTATTGCATATCAGGAAATGTGTCCACTCTGAATTTACTATTAACACATTAGACAGCCATGTAATTTATGTGCTCCCAACTATAAAGTTCAGTGTTTGCACCATTGCTTTTCTTCACAGATAACTTTAGGCCTAGATATTTACAGCTTTCTCCCAGCTTCTGCATCCAGCTTCTTTGGATGCTTTGCACTCTTTATTGCTACTACCTATAAGAATTGTTTTATTGCATGAGAAACATTGATGATGTAACAGATTTCTTTATTTTGATAGAACATACTGGTGACCTACCTGCTTTGTTATTACCTTGGCACACCCCACAGATTGATGAGCCATTAGTTGCACTCTGGTGAAATAAAGCCTCTAATATAACTGCTAGGAAAGGTCACAGGCAAGAAATCTGATTGCACTGTGTAAACAGCTCTTCTACTATAGGCGCAGGAGAGATTTTGTATTCCTTGCTTTTTCAAGATATTCCCATAAAAGCTTTACATGAGAACAAGAGACCTGAGCCAAAATAACTAACGTGGATTTTACATATTTCCAATATGGCCTTTGCTATCTTCCTATTCTCAAGATATTCTTGATATATCCTTTCCCTGGACATTTCTCCCCTGACCTCCATACTCTGGGCCCATGACATTTTCACATTTCTCTTCCTTATCAACACTCCTCTATATGGCATCCCTAGATGATATGTTAAACTACTTAGAAAAATTATGAGATGACAGGAGTTTAATATAGTACCTTTACCAGGGACTCTTTGATGTTTTTACAGAGAGCTTTAATAACTATATTAAAAGAAAAAGGAGGCAGATGGCACTTTCTCTTATTTACTACAGTATAATGACCTAACACCTATTACACTGATGCAACCGCTGATTTATTTTCTTTATTTCACACTAGGCTGTGAGTTCCCAGGGTAGGTATGATATTCTATTTAACTTTATATCCTCAATGCTTATAGCAGCGTCTGGCACATATTGTGATCAAGAATGTTTGTTGTGTGAATGAATGAGTAATAGGAGATGCTCATATAACATAGACCATAAGGATGAAAATATATATTTGAGGAGTAAGATGTTAATAGAATAATATATTGTTTTTCAATATGCAGTAATGTGAGATTAGACCAAGCATCATACATCTGAAACTAACAAAAAATATTGTCCCAATGTTGTGGGAACACCCAAAGCATTTAACAGATGAAGGTAATGTGTAGGCAAATCAGAGACATACAAATATTATTCCCTTAAGTTAAAATGAGAAAGATAACTAACAAATTGGAACAAACCACTTCTTCTCCCAAAGTGACAAGGAGAGAAGCACAGAATAGAGAGTGGCATTTAGCTTCATATCTGTCCCAATCTCAGATATCAAGAAAAATAGCACTCTAGGAGTTATGTCAGTTGATATACACAACCTATGAAAAATGACTCTGTGCATTTATTGTCTTATTTAAAAATCAATCTCTTCACTTTTCCCATTTTAAAAGTCACGTATGCTTATTTTTAGCTGACGGATTCCTAAATAATGTACACATTATAAAATTTAAAAAACCCTAAATGAATGCATTGTCTTTCACATGGTTGTAATAAACATATTATAATTTATAATTAAGATTTATTTATCCTTGAAAAATAGCTTTTATAAGTTGTTTGAAAAAAATCAGGAATGTTACCTGCACAATAAAACTAAGCTATATATTTAACATTTTCAGATAGTTTGTCTTACTCAATGGCATTTAACATTACGCCAGTTTATATGGGGGATCACGATGTATATTTATGTATATTATTGCTACACCAGTATATTCTGGCTTCTTTGTTTTGTCCACATTTTATATAAAGGCAAATTACAACAAAATGAAAATAAAAACATTACCATCATTCCATAAATATTCATCGAGATACTTTTTAGCTAAGCATTGTTCAAGTTGGAAAGTTATAGAAAGTTATAAAATACACTGCTGGAAAGGTTAATTTTCCTTCCAATTTCAGAGAAGAGAAAGAGAGTGATTCTCTTTCTAGCACTATAGACTATGCTGAACTAGTATCAAGAAGTAGAATAAAATTTCAAACACAGAAATAAAATGTCTATTAAACTAGTACTCATTTTCAGAGAGTTACTATGTATCAAGTATCAACCATGTGAGTGTAATTACTATATAGTTTTTGAAAATATATGGTGAGAGTCAGTCGAGACTTATTTTTGGATTTGTAAAAGATCTCTGCATTGGATAATAACATGATGTCAGGCCTGCAAGAGCAGACTAAATGAATGATGAAGTCTAAATTGTTCTGAATGCCTGCAAATTGATCAAATGGCACTCAAAACAGTAACTCAATTTTTATTAGGACTGTGACCATACTTTCAACCTCTCAGATATACATTCTTTATGGTGCAAAATATGCTCTATAAAATTACTGAAATCTATTGTCCTAGAAAAAGAAATTATAAAAATGTAAAAATAATGAATTGCTTTAAAAAAGAAACAGAGAATAGCAGCTCAATATGTGAATTCAAATTTTTTTCTAGTAAATGGAACCAAAGATCTCCCCACCTTACATTTTATTACTTATTTATACTTTAAAAGCCTCAGTGGATTAAGGCTAAATTTTATCATTTTATGTTCTAAAGAAAACATATTTTGTGTTTAAGTCTCCTCTCAATGGCTCTGATTCTAAAAATAGACTGGTTTATTAGACCATGTATGGAAAGAATATCTTGAGAAGATTTACTGGAATAAATAAGTCTCTAGAAAATTCAGGTTCATTTTAGAGCAGAATTCTTGTGGTTTCTACAACAATGTATATTTCCAAAATATTGTAGCATTTATTCTCTGTTATTTTGATAACTCTACCAATAGAAAAATCAGAAAGTCTTTCACTATATATTAAATGCTGTTGGAGCTTGGTGATAGGTTTTCACAGTTCGATAACATTTATTTAATCTTCAAAATTGTACTCAAAAAGTAGGAACACTTTAATGTATGATATGTAAGGAAAAGGATGAGAAATGGAAGGAATTAGAGGAAATTCAGTTTCTGTCCATCCAAACTCTAACATTCGAGCAAACTCCGGGACAATGGCGTTTTCAAGCCTTCCATCCGTTGGCTTTGTTCACGACTTCCACTGCAACTTAATGAAGCTTGGGAGAAGCAACAAAAATAATCTTCCCTCGTGGCATGAGCAATATATCCATTACCTTCATCAGTCAGTTTCACTGCAGGATCTTCAAACACACTGAGTATTTAGAGATTAGAATAACATTCGCTGTGCAAGTTTTATTTTTTTGTAGCCATATTATCAGCTTGTACAGAGTGAAGGCTAACATTGAATTTCCAAGGTTTTAGAATAACTGGTGTCAGAACTCTAGCATGAAATATTATGCATTATTCATAATGTCCAAACTCTTTAAAATTAAATAAGTATAATTAAATTTTAGACCGGTAGATCAGAATAAGTATGACATTTCTGGCATTGTTATTAATTTTAATAATAAAGGAAACACAATTAATTATACAAACATTACAAGAAAAGTCTATTAAGTAATGTATTATAAGAAATCCAAGCATATAAGTCTGAACTGTCATTAGTAATTAACAATGACAGTGCTTTTTCGTGTTCAAAATATTTAATTGAGCAAAAGTTTTTTCCTTCTTTTTTCTTAATAAATTTAATAATCTGTCCAGAAATTATTTGATTCAAAGTAAAGTGGATGAACTAACATTTCAAAATCCAATCTCTTATGCTCTACCTTCAGGTTCAAAACCTTTGATCAATTATACAATAGCAGCCTCGAAGATCAAAGAATCCTTAAACACTAGTGAACAAATATAAGTAAGTTGAATAACACTGAAGTAAAGTCATTCATAACATGAAGTTATAGGAGAAAGAGAATAATGATCTTAGAGTATACTTATTTTCCTGTTTTTTGTTTTTTGTTTTTTTCAGGTAGAAAATAATTTCAGTGAGAACTGATATAATTCTATCAAAGCTTATCAGGTACAAATTATCAGGTACAAATTTTAAAGTGAAGATAATTCTTATTCTGGTTGCCATTAAAAAATATTTTAGAGCAAAAAAAAATCAATATGTCATAATGGCAGGGAATCTTTTGAATTAAAATGTTATATCATCCCTTAATTTTTCTTAGACCATTAGCTTAAAAATGCAACCTCTGTAGAACACTACCAGGTGTCCCATCCTCAGTGATATCAAATTAATAAGTAAGAAATATTTAAGAAAAATATTTCTGTATTTAATAAATCAAAATAGCTGAATAGTTAGGTAGGAAATACACTAGTCAAACACAGAATAAGTTTCATAAGTATTTTTAAATATGCTAATATCAGGGCTAAGGGAAAATGTCTAATTTTTCAAGGATAAACTATGTAGGTAAAATTGTTTTATGCATCACATGAAATGTTTTATATGTGGCTTTGTAGCTAATTTTCCTTTTTTTCCCTAAATTTTTGTTTAATTTACTTAAACTAAACAATAACAATTTACCCATTTTTTCCATCTCCCACCCAGAGATGGAAATCTATTCATTGTATCTGAGCTTGGGTTTTTGTTGTTTGGTTTTTATTTTTTAGATTTCACATATGTAAGAGATCATACAGAATTTATTTTTCTCTGTCTTATTTCACTTAGCATACAGCCTTCAAGATCCATCATGTCACAAATTGCAAGATTTCATTTTTTATGGCTGAATTATATGTATCTGTATATATATGCATATATATGTAATTCTAAATAGTGTACTGCTAAAATTGTTTTGCTGATATTTTGTTGAGGATATTTACATCTATGTTTATCAGATATATTGGCCTGTTTTTTTTTTGTTGCACATGTGGCATATTTGTTTGGTTTTGGTATCAGGATAATGTTGGTCTTATAAAACGTGTTTGGAAGAGGAATTTCTTAGTATAGACAACTTAAACAGCTTAGAAGGTTTGGTTTTTTTTTTTTTGCTTGTTAAAATTTTTCTTTATAAAATGTTTTACTTACAAGAATAGATTTATAATGAATTCACTTTAATGAGGACTTAACAAATTTAAAAAAAATTGAGAACAATATGTAACACATTCCTTATAAGGCTTATGTGTCTAATGCTCTTCCATAAATTTTTATTGCATTTAGATGTTTCTTAAGAATAACGGTTTTAACAAATCTGGGATTCTTAATTATCAGGCTAGTTACACTGACCTATCCTGGCTTTTACTCTGTTAAATCAAATTTCATATTGCCTAAATATCTTAGGAATGTATACAACTATGTACACTGTATATAGTTTCCATTTATTATGTTAAAAAGTAGCTTGATATTTCTAGTGCTGCCAAGTAGTAATGGATCACAGTTTTTGAGAGTTTATCTTGTAATGGGAATTTTTATGTAGATTTTTACATGTGATATGGCAGAATCCTCTGGTGAGATTAAAAAGGGGTTTGTATAGTGAGCAAAACATAAATAAACATAAGCCCAGCAATGTAAATGTGAAAAAAAAAAAACCTTGGAAAATTCTCTGATGTGTCAGATTATTGTTATCTTCAAATTGGTAAGAAATAGTGTAAATAAATTAATTTTGTATAAATCCACACAGACTCTCCTGTGTCTTTGGTGAGAAGGGGTGCTATTGCTTTATGAAAGGGAAATTTAAATACTGCAGAGAGTAGATTTCATTCTCCTGGTTTATGGACTTATGTGCTTTGACATGGATTACTAGAAGCTTGCAAAGTCTTCCTGAACTCTTGCTGCTCCAAAACTGGATCGTATCCACTCAAAGGAGATGAAATATATAGAAAATAAAGTCAACAGCAGACTAAGAACATTATCTATATTATCTAATTCTTATACATGAGTTGGATACTATTATTAAACTCAGGAGGAAATTGAGGGTTAAGATGATTAAACAATTTACTCAAGATCAAATGGCTAGCTTTACCCTATCCTAATATTAAATACTACCTCTTCTCTCCCCAAAATGAAACAGGTCACATTCATCAAAGCAATACAAATTTAGGATTAAAAATAAACAGAAGTGTGCTTGTTTTGTATGAATAAACCCAAGGTCATGCGATAGTAGGAATTCAAAAAATACTTGAAGATATGAAAGAAAATAATCTGCTACTGAAGTTTTAAAAATTGTGAAGATTTACTAATTCATTCATTAAGCATTTATTAAATTCTAATTGATGAAAATAATAACTGATGGCAAGAGTATATGGAAACAATACTGTTACTTCTGGTGGAAATGGTCATTACTACATCTTTTCTGGAGAAGACGTTGGCACTATATATAAAAAACTAAAATGATGTCCATAATTTTAGCCAAAAAATTCTGCTTGTGGGTATTTGTTGCCAAGCTTAATGGTGTTTTTAATACCATTAAGTAACTGTATCATACCCTTTTTTAATATAAATATGATTGTAGTCTGGATTCATTTAGTAGGTCTAGAAACTTGAGTAAGAACTTCCAAATGGTCCAGACTTGGTTCTTTCAATTGTAATGTACCATGAGTTTCGAGACACCTCAAAAAATAAATAAATAAATAAATAAAATAAAGGAAATTTCATTATATCCTAAAAAATTCAATGTCCAGACAATATCTATTTGAGACAGTTTAGCGATCAAATATTACTGGGCCACTGCTCAGTGATGACTGGCTGATTATAGCCTACAATCTGGTTTATGAAGGCCTACTAGCTAATCATTCAGCAAAAGGACAGGTTGTTCTGTCTTTCTAAAAATGATGTAAATATTTAACACATACTTTTTTCGATATTTTCTATCTTTTTTAAATGGGTGCAAATTTAAATTTTTGGGATAATTTAAGGACTGTGGTCATAATTTTAGTCCTTTCTATTTACATAAAGTTATAAAACAATATATCTATACATTTCTCTATCAATCCATTTCTACTTATCTATAGATCAATATCTATATTTATCTGTTATCTATTCCTATAAAGATACAAAACCATGTGCATATATACAACTATATATCTATACAACTATATCTATAAAACTATAAACATATATAATATGATGTCAATAATGAAATCAAGCTTGAGGTGAGATGTGACGCATTGATAGAAGATCATTAACCAAAGGATGATGAACATTTTAGACTGAAGAAACATTATATATTAGGTCCTATGTGTATGGCAGGAGCAAAGAACTTTTGAGACACTAAATGTAGGTTATGTGGCTTCAGCACATAATCCAAGGATGTGTACAGTAAAAGAGCCAACTATAAATGTAGGCATCAATCAGACTTTATGTAACAGTTTTTTACTATGTTCTAAGAGCAATGGAAAGCTTTATTTATTTATTTTTTTAATTACAGTTAGGTTTATTTTTAAAATATCTACTCTGGCCATAATATAGAGAAAAAATTTAAGATGGTAGTAAGTGAATATGGAGATGAATGAAGATTAGATTTGAGGAGTAACAATAGATATGAAAAAAACCCCATGAAGTTAGGATATACTTAGAGAAAAAATACAGCTACAACCTGTTACTAGATTTGTTATGAGAGGATAAAGGAAAGAAGCATCATCAAAGTGACACTTTCATTTCTGGCTTTCATGAATTTCATAGGTTAAGTTTCTGAACAGAGTTAATTACATTCTTAGAAATGAACAAGACATATTTGAGTAGCAATTAGTAGAATTAGGAGTTCAATCTGACTTTTGCAAAAATGTTAAGGAGGCAAGTGCAGCACAGTGAAGAAGTCTTTCCAAGAGACTTAAGTGTATGAGTTATTCATGGTTGGGTGCTAATCAAAGTAATGAGAATGGGCAGAGAGAAACAGTTATACTAGAAAGGGTCTGGTTTAGAGCCTCCAGCTACTCCAACACTTAGTGGCTGGTTGGAGGAAGCTGAGTCTACAAACATGTCTAAGGAGAAGGATAACTAGGACTGTAGTGCAATAGTTAGCGAAGAAAAATTATTTTAAAAATGAGAGTGATTAACACAATACTTTTGTGGGGTCAAAAAGGATGAAACTTGGAAACACTTCCATCAGATTTAGAAAGATTAATATTATGAGTGACATGGATTACTAGAAGCTTGCAAAGTTTTTGTGGGGTCAAAAAGGATGAAACTTGGAAACATTTCCATTAGATTTAGAAAGATTAATATTATGAGTGACCTTGATAGATTTATGTTAATGAATGTCAAGTATGGGAGCCATGTTTGAGGGATCCCATAGTAGCTAAGAGATAAAGGCATAGAGATATAATCTAAAGAAGAAGGCATGTAAGTTCTTACTTAACATCCTCAATAAGTTCTTGGAAACTGTGACCTTAAGCAAAATGACTATACCAAAGCCAATTTTACCCTAGGCTAATTAATATAAACAAGAGTTAAGTTCCTAGGGCATATTTCTGGTCATAAAAACATAACCAAATTTCTAAATAAAGACTCAAAACACTTCTAATATTGAACAATGAAATAAATGTACACATGACCTACACGTAGATTTAAGAAAGATTAATAAAAACAAATAAGATCATTTTTTTCTAACCTAATTATTCCAGTGCAGGGCTGTGGGTGGCTGAAGCTTCTCTCATCAGTTCAGGCTGCAAGGAGGACCACCTTGAACAGGACACCCTTCATCTCAAAGTCACTCACACTTACACTCACATTCATTCAGACTGGCAAGTATAGGCACACCAGTTCACCTCAAGTGCATATCTTTGAGATGTGAGAGGAATTTGGAGTTCTTGGAGAAAACACAGGCAGACATGGAGAGAACACACAAACTCCACATGGACAGTGGCCCCAGCTGGGAATCAAATTTATTTTTTTTAACAAAGTTATAACAAAACATTAAACAAAACCACATTATTTAAGGACCTCATGTACAGAGGGAAAATTATCTCACGTACATACTCAATTACACGTTGAAAGACAAAATTACTTTCCAATCAAAAACAAAACAAAAATATTTTTTCAGTTTTACTTTATTTTCAACTATAAACTAGGTGATAATTGAAAATAACATACGTCTTTCTCAAATTCATTTTCTCTTTGAATTATTACAATATAGCTTCTATTCTTTCACTAGCCCTTAGAAATCTCTCCACTCTTATAATATACCCTCTTACTAATAATGTACACAGTATCATATCCAGAGGCCTCTTTCCATTTTCCCTTCTACTTCATTTCTTAAAAGTTTTTGAAACTATAAAACTCCATTACCGTCTCCATATTTATACCTTGTATTTTATTCTTGACCCACCGTATTGGATCTTCACTGTCTTAGTCTGTTAGGGCTGCTAAAACAAAATACCATAGACTAGGCGGCTTCTAATCAATAGAAATTTATTTCTCACAGTCTGGTGGCTAAGAAGTCCCAAGATCTAGTTGCCAACAGAACGCATGTCTGGTGAGAACAACTTAGTCTAGTTGGCTTTCGTTGAAACTTCACATGGTGGAAGGGATGAGGGAGCCCTCTGGGGTCTCTTTATAAAGTCATTAACCCAGTCGTGAAAGCTCTGCCTTTCAGACCTAAATATCCCTCAAAGGCATCACTTCCTAATAATATTACCTTTGGAGTTAGAACTGCAACATGTAAATTTGGGGAGATATTCAGTCCATTGCATCTCTAATTTTTTTTTTTTTCTTTAACTTCTAAGCTATTCTTCTGATACGGTTTCAATTATATTAGCCTGATGAGGCAAATAAAATTCTTCCCTGCCAGTGAGTAATCGCCACATATTTACAATTAAAAGTCTATAAATTCTGGTAATCTGGGATGCATGTAGATATTTTGGGACCTCAAGCTTACAAAATTTAGAAGCAGTCTTTAAGAAAAGTAAGTCTAATTACATATGAAAAAAGGTGTTCAAACAAATGAAATTTATAAGCAAATTCTATTTGCTTAGAATGAGGAAAAATATCACAACAAATTAAAAATTTTACAAAACCAATAAAGTCCCAAAACACCGCAAAATCTGGAAAAATAGTTTAACATTTTAATTAACTGAATGATACAACTCTATAATATTTTTTCTCTTTTATTTTTGGTTGTATATTTGTCTACCAACTTTTATGTGACAACATAGTAAAATACTTTTTCTAGGGAAAGATAAAAATAATTTAGTTTCTCCTCCAGCATTATTGACAGAAATTTATTTTCAGTTTTGTTAGTTTACATTTTTTAATCTTCTCCTTAAGTTTCAGATAATTAGAATTTTTTCAAATTAGAGAAAACCTTGTTTTTATATATGTGCTAATATTTTCAGTATTTTGTTTTCTTAAAGAGCCTAATCCTTCATTATTATTTGAATAAGTAATGTTCTTGAAGTGTCTAATTACTGTTCGAATATGTAATAATCAATAATTAGTTTGTCAAAGAGGGAGTGTAGGAGACTCGCTACCTGAGTTTCATATTTTATTATCTGATTGGAATCAACCTCCATTTCGAGTAGGATTTAATGAGAATTATCCCTCTACAATCAACTTTCCATTTCTAATGACTGGAAAATTTTTCCATAAACTAATTTCTCACAACACAGTTCAAATCTTATTTAAGCTCCACTCCTGGATCCTTTTTTTTTTTTTCTATCAACCACAGCATTTAGACACTAAGGTTCCTGAATCTGCTTGCCAGGTATTGGTACACGTACTGTGCCCTATTAATTCAGAACATCAGGCTCTCCCTGAGCTGTACCAATTTGGCTTATATTCTCATTCATACTTTATGTAGCTTTATTGTCATTGGCTTGACTCTAGCTTTTTTATTTCCTGTTATTCTCCTGTTCGTATTCTGTTTTTGTAGTCTTCTATGCCTTCCAAGATGAAAACAAGTTCATATTCATATCATGCACTAAAGAGAGTTGAAGCAATGCTCCCTCTCTTTCCCAAATAAGATGAGAGCATGGTTACACAATGGGATTTCTTAATAAGAGCCTTTCCCAGATATCTGGTACAAGGATCCATCTGTCTCACCTGTGCAAGAATAGAGAAAAATTCAATATTTAGACTTTCTTAGAGTGTGAAAGATAGTCCTTTCAACTTTAACCCAGAACAGTCCTATGTCCATAGTAGATTTTACTTTTATATCCAAAAAATTATTTAAGGACCAAACCTTAATCCTACATGTCTCCTAAACTTTAAAGGATGAAAATGAGTTGCTTAGGAATTATAGTCACAACATGATATTCAGGGATGATCTCTGGCTATTGCAATTTATAGTTATTTTTCAGGGACTGTCTTTGGTTGTTGCAATTTATAACCATTTTCCCTCCCATTGCAGCTGTAGGCAAATCTTACTGACATCAGTTAGTCAAGCAGACAGCAGAAAAGTGACAAAAGGAAGGTTTACAGCTAATTTTGAAATAGTTCCGTGACATTGGCTCATGAATAAAATGTTAAACAAATTATATGAGTGAGTATATACAGATTTAAAAGCAAGATATCAGAGTGTTCAGGAAAAAAGATCCCTGGAACAACAAATGTAATGCAATTTGAGTCACTGAAATAATATAATGAAATAACTCATGTCTCCAATATCAGAAATATCTGGTGAGCTGCTTAAAATGCAAATAATTGTACCTTATCCCAGAACTTCAGAAACAAAATGTCTGGGGACAGGACCCAAAAGTCTACTTTTTCAGAAAACTACCCAGGTAACCTTTATGTAACACAAGGTTACACAAAGGGGATCCTTTGACAGTTCATGATATTCTCTTACTTGTAACTATTTTCAACAGACTACTTAAAAACAGGTTCTTTAAGGGGTTTTGCAATGTTGGGAACATGAGTGATGTCAAGGCATTTTATGATTTATGGGTTATTCATTTAAAGTATTAAAAAAAGGGAAGCGGTTGATCACAGTAACTGTGGCCTCAGAATTTGCAAATATGAAGAAAATGAAAAATAAGATCTTTCTTTAAAAAAGAAAACTCATAGCAGGGGAAAAATTAAATAAACTTACAAAATACAGTTGGAAAAAAATCTACTACCTTGAGTTGATGATAGGAAAAAAAAAATGGTTTATATATTAGACTATTAAGTCTGCAGTGGAAGAACATAGAAAAAAAAAAACACAATAAATTTGGGAAATTCCAGAAATTTTCTTTTCTGTAAGATAAGGGTAGCAGGATGTTGTTGAAGACATTTAAATAGATGCCAGAATTGTTGATCATGAAAAAATATGGCTAGCCCATGTACAACAATGTCATTACAGTATGCCAATACCCCTGGGATGTCAGCCAAAATCGAAGTAATTTTCTGAAAACAGCTCAGTTCTGAACTTAATCCAAAAAGCATTCATTCATAACAAAGTACTCTTTTCAAGAAGGGAAAAGGCTATGCCAGATAAAGGAGTTCTGCGGATATATTTTCATTATAAAAATAAACAGCACACACCACTAAAAAGCCCATTCTTTTGGATAAAACTTTAAACATGCTTAAATGAAATTATTTAAAATATCTGCAATTATGAAAAGTATGTCTGTTTGTTTTAATGTAGGAGGTTTTTTTTAGGTGATAAAGAATGCAAATAGCAAAGAGAAGACCCTGAAACACCAAGCTCTACTGAATTTATAGGTGAGATTATTTAAAATTCAATCCAGCTTCTCTGATTTCATAATCCTCTAGCAATGTTAAAACCATATACTGGGCCCAATAAAGAAATGAGTTTGATTGTTCATATCAAGTTTAAGTTTTTCTGGTTCCGAGAGAAATAATTGTGAAGAATAAAAATCACGGAGGGGTGGGGGCAGGAAATAACCAGTTTATGAATTTTTACTTTAGTAGGTTTATTTAGCAGCAAAGTTAAACATGAGTTAATTTTAGTGCTCTGTTTTAAATAATTGAAGAATTAATTCATATCTATTAGAATGTTAAAATATTTAAACATTCATTGATGCTATCATATCATTAGTCTATTCATACATGACATTAATAGAATGCCTTATAAGGGCCAAGGACTGTATGAGGTACTAGCATAAAGGAAAATATGGAATCTAGGGAAATAAAAAGTCAATTGTAAGTGATATGATAAGCAGGAGATTTTGATTCTACCTGCTTGGCATAGTTAAATAAAGGAACTGCTATAATATATAAAAGTACCTGATACTGTACCTGATAGTAGATGACAATAAATGACAATATTTTTTATTATAATTACTATTGTTATCACTATTCATTATAATTAATAGCTCCCATCCTAGTAGAGGTAAAGGAGAAATGAGAAGAGGAATAGAAAATACTTTGAGGTGAATGAAAACAAAAAGCATACCAAACTTACGGAATGTAGCTAAAGTAGTAATTAGAGGAAATTTTATAGTTATAAATATTTCTATTAAAAAAAGAAGAAAGATCTTAAATCAATAGCCTAAGATTCCAACTTAAGAAATTAGAAAAAGAAGGGCTAACTAAACCTAAAGCTAACAGAAGGAAAGAATAAGGGTTTGAGGAATCAATGAAATAGAAAATAGACAAATAATAAAGAAAATCAACAAAAAATGTTTCTTCGAAATGTTCAGAAATTATTGAAATCAGGACTAAAAGAAGGGGCATCACTATTTACCTTACAGAAATAAAAAGCATTATAAGAGAACACTACAAATAACTGTATGCAACATATTATATAAGTTACATAAAATGAATACCCAGAAAAACATAAAGTACTGAAACTAAATCAAGAAGAAATAGAAAATCTGAATAGACTTTAAAAATTAAAGGTTTTTAATTAATAATCAAAACAACTATTACAAAGAAAAGCCTATGGCTACATAGTTTTACTAGTTTATTCTACCAAACAGTTAAAAAAAAATTAATACAGTTGTTTAAAAATTCTTTCAAAAAAATAGAAGAGAGGGTACATTTAACTCATTTTATAAGACCAGTGTATTCTAATTCCAAAACCAGACAAACACATCACAAGAAAACTTCAAATATCTCTGTAAATATAGACACAAAATTCTTCAACATATATTAGCAAACCATATCCAGCAACATATAAAACCAATTATATGCATGACAAAATGAGATTTGTCCAAGGAATGCAAGGATGTTTTATCACCCCAAAATTTATCAATATATCATATTAATCGAATAAAAGAAAAAAAATCTATGTGATTATCTCAAAAAGGAATGGATATAATTTATTAAATATTAACAATCTGTTAGGTGTTGCTATGCACTTTCAAAATTAAATTACCACAGTGAACCCTCACAGCCATGATTAACATGACATTAGCTTTACTTAACATGGAGAAAGATTTGATACTTATTCCTAAACTTGAGAAGGGTAAGAGCAGCTGTTGATTTAGGAACTAGAGTTAGGTTTTCTAACAGAAACCAACTTTTATTTTTACCTCTATGTATTCACTCCATTATCTCTATACAGATAATATAGTAAAGAGCATAGCCATAAGCAGCTCAGATTCCAATCCTAACATATTCCATTTGAAGAATGAACTTGTTTATGATTAAGTGATACATATATGTATATTATGCATGAATGAGAAAAGCCAGTTGGCACTGTGTAGTTTGGGGAAAATTGCTTAGCCTCTTTCATCCTTAGCTTCCCGCTCCATAGATAAATCACAGTGTATACTCTCCCTCGCATTTGGTTGCTATGAGGATCAAATGGCTTGGTGTTTATGAAAACCCTCCATCGATATATAATTTTTCACAAATATTAGATTTTTTAAAATTATAAAATAGCCAGAAAGAAAGTTGCCATTTATAGTTAGTTTGGACTTTTACAACTTATTTTAGGAAAATTTACTTATATATTTAAGAACACAACTTTATTGACTTCATTTGTTTATAAAAGCAAACCTTCCCAATCTAGACTGAATCAAGAAACAGAGATAAAAGAAAACTAAATCGCTTTGCCTGATAAAATAAGAGGAATTTTTAGAGAAGGAAGATGGGCCTCTGGGGCTGATATCACAAGTTTAGATGACTTAGAGACATTCAAATTACATTATAAGAGTTAATTTCATAAGACCAAAATAAATTATCAATAAAATGGAGATTAACACAAATCTAAGCATTAACAGTTCAAACTAAAATTCACATGAAATGGCTTGCTTTTAGTTATCATTATGATAACTAAAATTTTTAAAAGTCAGATAAACTATGAGGGCAATATGATTTGTCTATTAATATAGGAGATATTTTCAAAATAATAACCATTTAATTCAACATCTTTATTGAAAAAGGCAGATCTCTACTTACCATGAATCAACAATCAGCAATTGCATTTATGGCATATGATCCTTAGCCATTTATACCTATGTATTTATTATTTTTTGCATATATAACAGATAGCTAGCAACTCACATTGCTTTATGGAAGTTTAAATGTGGCCATCTTCTCTTCTTTATTTCTGCCCATCATCCACCCCTACCCCCAGGCCCTTTTGTGGGTATATACAGTCCTTATAACCAGCATATAAGCGTTTACATATAATTTAAGTCAGCACTGATAAGATAAGTGAATTGGGAGACAAATAAGATATAAAAATAAAAAAAGAGAATAAATGACATGTGGTTAAGAATGATTATGAATTAATTTCAGGTATTTTTCTTCTATATCTGCAATATTTATGTTAAGAAATAAGGAAGCTGGTATTAACATACCAAGTTTGGGAATTTCACAGTCATTTAATCCTCAGATAGCGTATGAGAGATGGCATAATTAGCCCCATTTTAAGAAAAAGAAAAAACTACTGAGTTTTGGAGAGATTTGGTTACTTTTAGAAGTTTACATAACAAATTAAAGAGAAGACGTAGTACTCAAAGTTTTATCTGATTTAAAAACCCTTGTTAATTCTTCCTGAGCTTAAAATAAGCCCCTTATTCCTACTCTCTTTGGAAGATAAATATCAGGCAGCTACTTTATGCAGGATTAAAATTTCAAATTTAATGAACATGTAGTGATAGCAAATATATTGTAAATTCATAAA
Source organism: Pteropus medius (assembly GCF_902729225.1). Lineage (NCBI taxonomy): Eukaryota > Metazoa > Chordata > Mammalia > Chiroptera > Pteropodidae > Pteropus > Pteropus medius. The sequence continues at coordinate 22,690,212 of NW_024349519.1, forward strand.
AAGACAAGATGTCATTTCAGAGACATTTTGAAAAGCAAAGTTGGTTTATGTTGTATTGTTTTATTTTGTGATACAAGAGGACAGACAAAAAGTAATAAATCTATCTTCTTTAAAAGAATCTATCACTCATCTAATGTACATAATGTATACATTTGATTATCACTGACAAAACAAAGTCTCACTAAAAAAAATAAATTGTAACCATTTTGATAATAGAGTATTCTAAAACCTAAAGTATATGAACATATTTTAATTTTACATATATGTTACCTATAATTTTTATATATATAAGTCTTAAACAAAATACTCTTCATTCCAAAATTCCATATATGAAGACAAATTTGAATTTTTTGCTATAATCAGGGGTCATCCTTATATCTACAGTATTTTTTCCCAGGCAACTGTGACATTTCACTGAGCTATTATTCTGGGACAGACATGTTTACAAGCACATTGTGTTCTTTAACCTAAAATAGTTTTGTTTTGTTTGAATCTTGCCTTGATTTGGGGAAAAAGATATTTCACTCCATGAGGTACATTTCTAAATGATGTCTCAGAAATAGACCAAACAAGCAAATTATTTGCATGAATTGGTTCGATTGAGAAAATAATGTGCTCCTGCAGCCTCCTTGTCTTGTCTTACTTCTCACACTGGAAGATGTTGAACCATCCCCATGCTGCTCACAGATTCTCAAAGAAAAGTTTTCAGACCTAAACCTTTACCTCAATTTAACAATTAGTATCTAGAAATGTTATACATACCTTCTGATGATTATGATACAAATGAACCAGTAAAGATTTTTTGTACTTTAAGCATATATCAGATATTTTTTCTGGTTCATTTTGTTTGTTTCATTGATAATTTAGGAAAATTCAACATAAAATATTTTTTAGGATTCCTGAATTTTATTAACAAAGTTAGTAGAAATTTTTTTAAAAATCATGTTGATATTTTCATAATTTGAACAAATTTTAGGTACTAAGTAGCTAATGGCCATTTTTTCCCAATGTAGTGCTTTTTCTATAATGGTGTGTATATTTGTGTTTGCATACACATCTGTGAAAATTCAAATGTCTCTAGCATGAATTTCAGCATCTTAATTATACAACTAGAACATGGCTGGCATTTTGGAAAGCTCTGATTTACTTTTGCATGTCAAATATGGAAAAATAGCTTTTTCCTCACACAATGACTAATGACCCTGTCAGTAGCATGGTGTTTTACAGACTTTTATGCAACAAAAGACTAGTGGCTACTTTTTATTCTATACCCAAAGCAACAAAAAATGGCAAGTAGAACCAATATGTCAAATGTAATCTATCATGACTCAATTACATGTGACAGGAAACATAAAAGAAAAGAAATATATTATTAGATTCATAAGAGCATATTAGATAATGGAAATATTTTATTTATTTCTCATATTCATCACTTTCCAGCAATAAACAAATATATTTAGTCAATTTCCTTAAACCATAATTGTGATACATTTAAATACTATACCATTCTCCAACTGCTTCTCCTTGATTGTGATAAGCAAAGTACCATAACTTAATTTGCTACCAATTCTTTCAAATAAGATAACAATAGGAAGAAACTTGTCAACATTTATTGCCAGAAACATCTGAGGTGAGTCATTTCAATATCAGCTTGTCAAAAAAAGTGAAGAATAAAAATTGTTAAAATTTTCTAGACCAGTAGTAGCAATTTTAGACAAGAAAAAAAAAAAGTTTATTTAGCCAGACATCTAAAAGAAATTGAATATACAAATCTTAGTTAATATTTTCATGTTGAATTAGGGTGCAAACATCATAAAATATCCCTCTAGGACATTTTGGATATAGATATTTCCAAAGCTGAAATAGAACTCAAGGAAGCAGTAGTGGGCTTCTGGAAGGTTTTGACAATGTCTCTTCCAGCAACAGCACTCAATATCAAATATAAGTTATTTTACTCAGATTTTCCATAGGAAAATTCCTTTGCCATGTGCTTCCAAACATGCAGGCAGTCCCCATCATATATTGCAGAACTGGTGGAAATATCCAAAACCTACAGCTGCGTTCTTCATTAAGTCAGCCACTATCCACATAAAGTTATTTAAACAGAAGTTTAAATTAGTTAAAATTAAATAAAAATTAACAATTTGGTTCCTCACTATTTCCTCATATGCTCTTATATGTGTGTAGAAAGCAGATCTGCGGAAATATTTGGTGAACTGCAGTACTATTCATCACAGAGAAAGAAGCAAAGACATGATGAGCAGGCTGGGCACTCTGAGAAAAGTGCAAGCCCTACATTGCACAGGAGAAGTCTAATCACAGGGCTTTGAAGGGAAACGTTCCTAAGAAACACTGCAGTCCCCTGCCTCCTCGTGCCTGGGAATCCCAGCCCTTTCTCACACTGTTACCACCCCCCAAAATTGCAAGCAAGTCTCCTCTTGCTCTCAAAAGCCATTTTCACACTAGCTTGGGAATCCTGCCCTGCTGCCTCTAAAATCCTCATTATGTGAGTCATAAATGATTTCATACCCTCTTAGTATGTGTATGGCATCATCAGCATTGACATCTGAACCAAATTTTGGGTTTTCTTTAGGACAGTTACAACAGGTAGTATTAGTATTAGGAATGATTAATCCAGGAACAGGGTTAGATGCAGTTTATTATCTTGATATAGGATAATTTTAAAAGAGACATCACATATTTGATTCATTCAGAAATTTCTACGTTTAGAACCATAAAGGATAGTTCACTCTCCATAACATAGTGGTCAGACCTTTCCAACATCTATGTTACAGAGTCAAAAAAGGGGAATTGAGATTTCTTTATCTAGACTTCTGTCACTGTATGCGATCATATTTATATTTATTACTCAGCCCATGATTTTCAATAATGGAAATGTTTTAACTACCTTTCCCAGTTTCTTCTATTTTCCTGACAACATAAATCATGTGTGTTATTTCCTCTCATAATATTGTCAAAAGAAATATAGAACAGCTATCTCCAATAACTCTTCAGTTACTTTATAGCTAATTCTAAGAGATACCCAAGCCTACATTCCCTACTCCAGGTACCAACTCAATCTCTTTTCATAGTATATGTCCAAACCCTGTTTGCCATACCATTAGCCATTTTAATGTATCCTGTCTAGAATTTTTTCCAGGTCTTTTTCATTTCTTATGAAATATAGATTCTGCAACTGGGTACTGTCTCTAGTAATAGTATAATAATTTAGTGATAGTAAAAATTAAATAAGTTTCTATACTAGTATCACATAGAGTCACATAAGAGTCATACAGTATTTTTTGGCTCCTTTGTTTGTGTCAGACCATCTTCTGAATACCAATATCATTTGTTGTCATGTTTTTGGACTTTCAATTTCTCTTTTGTTCTTATATTGTACAGTCATAGACATGAGAAATTTTGTGCCTAAAGAATCTTTTTATTCCTCTGCTATCTCTTTGAGTAGTCATTTTTTCTACTTAATTTTCTATTCTTTCTTACACAGAAGGATACACCATTCAGGTCAGTGCAGTTCAGCCCTCACTAATGTCTCAGTAAGAGTAGAGATGTAAAAGTCACTGGAACATGTGGACACAAAGAGGAGGGGCTACATGGAAGACAGCAGAAGGAGTATTTGCTGCTTAAAGCAAATATTTGATATCCTAGCTATGCAACTTTTATCTTTGTTTTTATCTTCAAATCCTTGCTCTGATTTTGTTTGCATCGTTGACTTTTAAAAATTACCAAAGATATTACTATTCTAATATCATTTTATTTAGATTTTATACTCATTGTAATCAGACTCTTTTAGATTTCTAAAGAAAAATCCTCTCAAACTAGTCAGTTTTAAGGGAGCATTTTGGAGGACACAGGCCTTATGAGAATCCAGGCAAAACTGCACAACAAAGCACAAGGAAGTCCAGGAATTCACAGCTCCAGGGCACTCTTACTTTGCATCTTTGTTTCTTCCTTACATTGATGATTCTCTCATGTTTATTCAGTTAATTTTTCTCTCTACTTTTTGATAAAGTGTAGGGTTTTTTGTTGTTATTGTTTGTGATAACTTGTCTTGCACATGACTTAGAATAGCCGCACCAACCTCAAATGTAAATAGTGTTCGAAACCTATCTTTTGCCACAACTGCCAGTTTTGCATCTCTTATTTCAGATTCTGACTGATCAGAAATTTTTATAAGCCAAGTCATAAATCATATATATATGTATGTGTGTGTGTGTATGTGTGTGTGTGTATGTATATGTGTGTGTGTGTGTGTGTGTGTGTGTGTGTGTGTGTGTATCCAGATTTGGGATCATGTATCCTAACCTGATCCAATCATCTATTGCTTAGTGTCGGGAGAAATAGAATATGTGAAGTAAAATAATGTCCTCAGCCTGGGATATTCTCTGGTGATTAAATGCAACTGGATCTTAGAGAAATCAATGATTTCAACATCCAGATGGATAAGATATGGAAAGGGAAACAAGCAATAAAATATAGACAATAATTGCCTGAGATAATGCTAGTCTTAGTTTCTTCTTAATCAAGATGAATGCAATTTATTGTATCTACATATCTAAATACAATAAAAGACTAGGTGAGAAATGATCATTTTAGATCTGGGAGGAAAGTCATACATAAAAGAAATAGAAAAGTTTAAAGAGGTAACCAATATTCCCACTGGCACAACATATATTGCCTAAAGAAATGTGCTTTGCAGCAGACAATTCGACATGCTTCGGGATGTATGTAACCTACAGAATTTAAGGCTTCAATAAAAAAAAAAAAAATCAATCCAACTAACCTCAAACCCAAATATCAATTATCAACACCTAGTGACCTGAAGTGATTAGGGATCCTTCCAGATAACTGGGTTTTAGAGTTTCTGATTAGCACTAAACATCACAAGAGGCATTTTTTCGCTGGGGCCTGGGGTAACATTTCTAAAAGCACGTTGGATGCATTTTCCAATATTTTCCTGAGCATATTTTATATGCTGTAATGAGATACTTGATAATATTGCCACATCATAGAAATTCAAAGTCAAATAATAGACTTCAAGAAAAACAATCCCTAAATAAACATTAATCATCCTGTGTTTGCATTATATGAAAAGAAAATAATAGCAATCAAAGCCCAGAAATGCCTATGTAGAGATGACTTTTTAAAATTTATGTTCCTCAGCTCTATAATTGTAACTATTTCTGATAGTGATATCTTATTTAGCAATGTGACAGAATTGGTTTCTTAAAGAGCAGATCTAAAACTTACCTTTTTCTTCAAGTAAAAATGCTGTTATTTGCAGAGCTTCATTTTGGCCACCTGGTTCACCAAGTTCCAATTATTTTATTTATATATATATTTCAAAGAAAGCTTTCTATTTAAAAGTCATTTTTGTGAACTCTGTTTTCTTTAGAGGCTCAGAATACTCATAAAAATCTTGGTCTATATAGATGAATATCTTTTATTAAAAAGTTACATGTAGTTTGCTATTTTATAAATATCCCAGAAAACAGTGCAAACACTGTAACACTAAACAATTATATAATTGTTTTATATTAAAACAAAACAAACAAACAAAAGCTCCTAATCAATAGATAAAGCTGTTTTACTGTCATCTCCGAAAACAACAACAACAAAAAAAACAAAAAAAACAAAGACATAGGCTTTGGTAATATTTTGAACCTGAATCAGAGACTATTCAATAATTATACCAAATAAATAACTTTATCTTTACATGAATATCTATCTATCTATGTAGATAGGTAGATAGGTAGATAGATGATAGATCATCTAGATAGATAGACTGATAGATAGATAGATAGATAGATAGATAGATAGATAGATAGATAGATAGATGATAGATAGATACATAGATAGATACATAGATAGATACATAGATAGATACATAGATAGATAGATGATAGACAGACAGATAGAAATATATATATGTATGTAATATATGTGGTGGGATAGAGAGAAATTTACAAATGAAAAATTACAAGATATTTTAATTTAGTAGTTTGAGTTCAGTACCATCAGAATACAATGATTGTACTGAGGGAAATATTTTTAATTAAACTTCTTTATTTTGAGATAATTATAGATTCACATGCAGTTGAAAGTTGTGATATTTTTTATCCAGTTTTGCCCAATGTTAACATATTACAAAACTGTGGTACAATATTACATCCAAAATATTGGAGTCGATAAAGTCAAGACACAGAACATTTCAATCACTAAAGGAATCCCAACTGTTGCCCTTTCATAGCCATTCTCACTTCACATCCACCCTCAATCCTCTTCAATGCTGGCAACCACAACTCTGGTTTTCCATCTCTATAATTTTGTCATTTTGAGAATGTTGCACACGTGAAATCATAAGTATATAACATTTAGAGTTGGATTTTTCAATGAGCACAGTTATCTGTAGATTTATAGCGTTGTTGAATGTAGTTTGTTTCTTTGTATTGCTGAGTAGTACCCCATGGTATGCATGCACTACATTTGTTTAACCATTCACCAGTTCAAGACCTCTAAGTTATTTCACATTTTTGGCAAATAAGAATAAGGCTTCAATAAACATTTGTGTAAAGGTTTTTGTATGAATACAACTATTAATTTCTCTAGGATAAATTATCAAGACCACATGCTAGATCATATGATAGCCATATATATATATAAACTGTCAAACAGTCAAATTGCAGCATTTTACATTCTTATCAGCACTATACAAGTGAACCATTTTTCAAAATTCTTGCAAGCATTTAGTGTTGTCAGTATTTTTATTTTTTAGCCATTTAGATCTGTGTGTAGTGAAACCTCATTGTGGTTTTAATGTGTATTTCCCTGCTGGCTAATGATGTTGAGATTTTTTTCATGTGCTTATTTGCTATATGTATATCCTGTTCAGTGGATGTCTTTTTATGTCTTTTGCTCTTTCCCTAATTGGATTACTTGTTTTTACTGCTGAGTTTTGATAGTTCTTTATATATTTTAGATAGTAGTCCTTTAGCAGATATATGGTTTAAAATATTTTATCTTATTCTGTAGCTCATTGTTTTCACCCTTTTAATTGGATCTTTCACAGAACAAAGTTTTTTTTAACTTTGATGAAATCTAACTTGTTAATCACAACCTTTATGGTTTGTGATTTTAGTATCAAGTCTAAGATTTGTTTGTATAACCCTATGTACCAAAGATTTTCTCCTATTTTTTCTAGTTTTATGTTTATGAATTTTTTACTAATATTTTCTTAAGGATCTTTGAGTCTGTGTTCATGAAAGATATTGATCTATAGGATTTTATTTATAAGAACTATCTAGTTTCATAAAATTAATTAAGAGGTATTATCTCCTCTTCTATTTTCTATAAGAGATTAGGTAGAGTAGATATTAATTCTTTTATAAATATTTGGTAGAATTCTCCAGTCAAAACACTTGGTATTGGAGATTTATTTCTTGGGAAATATTTAAATTATTAATTTGTTTTCCTTAGTAGTTCTGGCACAACTCTGTTTCTGGTTTTTAACGGAGTCAGTGAAAATTTTTCTACCACAACCATTTTTATTGTCAAATATTTGCAGGGAAAAATATTCTTCCTTCTATTAATAGATTTCCTCTTTAAATGATAACATATGAGAAATAAATTTTAAAATGCAGTGCCAGAACAAAATGTCGTTATCCTTGAGAGACTGCTATTTGCCCTCTTTCTTGATGTAAATATGGAATATGTGCCATTACTAATTTTGATATGGCTGTCAGGAAGCTCAGGGCAATATTTAGTCCTCAATTACAGCAACATGTTTCCCTTATGGTGAACAAATTGACTTTCTTTTCTTTTTTTCCAAGTCATTTTTAAAGGTTATATCCCAATTTTGTTAATGTATTTTATTATATATCATGACTGGGCTCATCCTTTTTGGATGGGAAAAAAATAGTAAATAAAATAGATTGTTTAATGTGGTATATGGAGAGATGCTTTACTCAGGTCTTCCTCAAAATAGAACTTATACCAGCCTATGAATAGGAATGCACTTTACAGTGATGCAGTTGTGGGTATTGGCCCATGACCTTGGGATCCACAGTGCCTATCACATATCACATTCCCCAAAAGTAGCCAGTCTAATTAAAGCATGAGAATGTCCTGATGAAGGCCAGCACAAAGACAATACCATGAGAGAGTGAATCGCTATCTTCTAGGAAACGGTATGCATATCGAATCAGAGACTTTTCTATGGCATTGTGTACCCAGTAGGAAGAAATGTGGGCTAGAGGACCAAGAGGGTAAATGAGGAGTTATTATCATTGTCATTGGCTCACTAAAGGACTTTACAGTCCTTATACCTACAATTCTAGGTGATTCAGGCATGGAGTGCCTAGTCCACAAAGAAAACCCTCTCCCCTGGAAGACACAACAATGGTCTCATTGAACAACCTATGGCTTACACCTGACACCTTGAGTATCAAGTAGGACTCCCAACAAATCTTTTATACTCTTTAACTTAGTGTCTGCTTCCCAGAGAATATATCTGGTGGATTCTTCTAATTCATCAGTCTTTTAAAATATTTATTTATATTATATTAAACAGAATGTTTCCCTAACCCAAATTCAATGTCCTATAAACAATGAGAAGTTCTTCTTATATATTTCCACAAATGCCTTGTATAAAATATACATGGAGTAATCTGACTGGATAAAAAGAAATGAATCTAATAGTTTATATTATAGTATTCGAAAGATCACCATAGTGAGAAGCAAATAAATTAAATTGCATAGAGTGAAGAGAAATATTGATAACACTGTTTGAGCTTTCTTCCCCTGTAACTATTAAAGATTTAATTTTGGTTTTGAAATAAGTAACATCTAAAAGAACAAGTATGAAAACCTGTCATAAAACAAGACTTATACCATCATCAAGTATGCCTAAATGTTGAATTCAAAACTGTTAGTCTTACTTTATTGAAACAAAATAAGCATGGTCATATTTCTTTTACCAGGATAAGAAAAAAATGTGACTCATCACACCAAGATGAATATTATATCAAGATTAATAATATGTTCAAACTCTCACACATAGTCTATGAAATTAAGCACTATTTGCTCTAATCATTGTTTTCACTCATGATTCCTGAATTTCTCTTTATTGCTTTGTTTATGTTTAAATTTTCAATTGAACTGTATTGATAATTAATTAATTTTATCTTATACTGTAATGTTAAAGACTTTGACACATTATCTGATTTTGAAAAATGTGTGCGTGTATGTGTTTCTAAAGAAACTTTTTGGAAAACCTACATTATATTTGATTGTGTTACAATTTTTAAATTTTTTTTTTTTACTTCTAAAAGTTGACTTCTTTTGATGATCCTTTACAACAGCCTTTTGTTATTTTCCAGAACTTATAGCTCCTCTTACTCTGCTCATTAGAAACTGAACTTTCAATAATGCCAGTTCACTCTCATTTGAAATATTGTAGTTATGAGCCTTGTTTGTCAAAATAATGTTTCAAAATATGACAGTCATTATATCATCCACGTTTCTTAAATCTTTAGGTGGCTTTGATTTAGAGACTAGATTATTTGCTTAACTAGTGATTTGTGAGCAATTGAATTCAAGTTCATACAGAAAATATCATGGTACTAAATATTTGTCAGGAGACTCATTTTATGTATGTACTTGAAATTAGATAAAGTAATTTTTTACAGTTTAAGATGGAACTCAAATATGCCTATAAACATAAAATTGAAATTTATCATTCCTTTACTTGTTTATTTTTAAGTTTAATTTAGGCAATTTATTTTAAAAAAAATTCTGCTCATATTACAATGGTGACAATGCAAAACTCTAAAATGCATCCCAGGATAAATATTGCTATTATCTTTAGAGAAAATATCTTTGAACATAGGCTTCACAGACAAAGAATTTGGGGCAAATCACAAGTTTTGACATTTGCCTTTGATTTTCTAAAATACATAATAGCTACAAAAATAATATTCCCTAAATGGCCTAAATGGACAGTATAAAGTATCATGTTATAGCAGTAGTTCGATGACTCTTTGTGTCAACTGATATCCTCATATATACACATCACCTATAGAGTTTCACTTTCTTGATGAAATTCTCATTAAATTGTTTTTTTTTCTTTTCCCATAGAATGTGTTGAAATATGAATGTACTGTATTTACACATATATCATTTGATATATTTTAAAAGTATTATCTCTTAGAGAAATAAATACTCTAACACAGCAGAGAATCATTGTAACCTTTATTCCTTGAGACAAGAAATACAGATCATCTGAAGAAGACTCATTTTTTACCCTTGATTAAGGAGTATAATTTGCATTTTCTGCTAATGGGTTACAAATCACTGCCCCAGTGATACATATGGCTGAAAATGGTTTAACTTTCTTCTAACATACTGGTGTCCTGTGAAGTTTAGCTCACTTTACCTGTGACCAGATAAGATCTCATCAGCATCTCATAATCTTTTGCTTGGGCAAGACTCTTAAACTACTTCAGTGCACATTAACTCCCACCTTCATGTCTGACATATTGCACTATGGCACCATGAAAATCCATTTATTTATGTTTAAGGCATGGCATTTGATAGCACTTCCCTATCATAGCAGTGCCTAGCAGTTTATCAAATGTCAGGTTTGAAGTTATATCACTAATCCCTGTCTGTGGTTGTTACTTCTACAATTATCTATAGCCTGATTTTTAAAAATATCATCTTGCATACTGCTATAATACATTAATGTTTTTAACTTTTTATTTTAAAATAAAAATCTATGGCTCTCAATTCCAGCTACCTAATCCATGAAAATAGTATTTTTCCCAAATACTTCTGTATTTGTCAATATAACATATTTATCTAGATTATATAAAATGTTAAAGGAATTAATTTCTTTCTTAACATTTAAAAAATACCTTGGACATCTGGTTTAGCAAGCCCTAAGAAAAAACATCCACTATCTATCATTTGCCATTTTTGTGATTCTGCAGAGTTTGAAATTTAGTTTGATTACATTAGACATTTTTATCATGTAATTTTTCTATCAAAAAGAAAAAGAAAAAAGGAACATGTAGGACAGGAAAAAGGAAAAGAAAGGAAAGGCTTATTTATTGTTACGTGCTATTACAGATTGGGTTAAATTTTACTTTGGAACAGGACAAGAAAAGCAATGGGCAGAGCAATGAGAAATAAAAGAAACCAAGGGCAGGTAGCCCATATTTATTTGCCAATTATAATCTGCCAGGCACATATTAGATACTTTTCAAGCTGTATCTCATTGAATTCTCAGAACAAACCTATCAATAATTTATGTTATCTTTATTTTACACATGAGGAAACTGAGGCTATGAGAAATAAAGTATTTTCACAAGTTCAAATTCTACCTTCGAGTCTTAGATTCAGATACTAACTTAAATGAGACTAAATATTTTGAGCTCAAATTTCAAGTCACCACCACTTCCATTGCAATATTCTGCCTCCTTTAACAATTCTCTTAGTTTCATTTGAATAGATAAGAGGGTTATAGGAGAATATATTTGAGGATAAAAAATCAATTCACTTGAAAGATTTGTTTAAGGTAGATGAGATCACTCAATCAGGTGCCAGTCTTGCTAAAGAACTATAGCACACTAGTATGTAAAGATGCTTTGCCTCCATTATGTTTTCCATGAAATTTTGACATTTATTATGGAGAAAGAATGGTCTCTGACATCTGCTGTCAAGGGTTTCCTCCTATTATTTAATTTAGGTCTGTCATATCACAAGTAAGTTATCCAAACAACTCTGGTGTGGGAGCTTTTACATTATCTCAGATATACAAGTGTTTAAGGAGACTGGCAGAACAATTCAGAAAGAAGAAATTTACAAGATATAGTCTTTTCTTTTCTTAAAGTACCCCGGAAATTATCATAAAATTTTAAATCCACAGTCAACTTGCTCTAAACTCCAAAGACAAGTGCTATCTTCAATATTATCTAAACTTAAATGTTTCAGTTCATGTATATTCTAAAGCTAAACAAATATAGTGACTTTTATAGACATAATTTACACTCAGTGTCCTAATTCTTCCTGATATCTTAAAACTTAGTTATTTTAATTTGATAAGTATAAGTAGTATTCAGAGGCAGAATATTAAACTACCGTAATATATTTTTAAAAAGCATTAAATGATGTCACGAGGTGCCAAGATTAGCAACTTAATAACATATAAACCTAAATATTCAATGAGCATTGGCTTTCAAAGTAGTTACCTTTAGAAAATGTTATTATTTTTATTTAGTAAATATTTATTTAGTGCTTACCTTAGGCTAGCTATATATTTTAGCACTTACCCAAATATGGCTTTGCAGTTGTACTTATCTGTTTTATAATTTTAAACTCCATTAAGTTTTATTCTTCTAAATAGGAAGAAATATGGAATGATAAGTCGAAGTTTTAAAATATTGATATAGTTGCAGAATATCATCATACATATATAATCCAGAATTAACCAGATATTTCATAATAACTTGGAAAATTAAGAAATATATGAACAAATTTTGTATTCTTGTAATATGCAAGAAGAGTTAACCTAAATATCAAGATTTCTCTAGACTCATATTTCACTTAGCACAGGGAGCTAAGTACATACACTGTTAAATACTTTGGATCAATATTTCTCACAATTTCAATATATTCTTCTCAAAATATGTATATAAGATAATACAGTACATGGCACCAAAACCGCAGCACTAAAAAACTGAATTACACACTAAGAAAGTTGTTCCCTTTTACATTATCTTCCACTTAATGAGTTACCTTAATCAACAAATATTTATCGAGAACCAGCCAGCTGTCAGGCATTAATATGAGTACTGAGGCTACATCTTGAAGAAAAACAAGGCTTTTTACAATAGCATTTTGGGAAGGGGCAAAAATGAACATGGGAAGAAATAATAAATACTCTATTAAGGAATATGAAAATGAAGAGAGATAGGCACAGATGAAAAGCATTCGATAGGCAATGGTAATTGAAATAAATGTGATAATGTTTTATTTACAGAATTAACCTTACTTTATAGAATAATATATTATTTTTTATTTATGGAAATTAATAGTTTACCTATTTTAATTTAGTATTAAAATGTATGTTAGTTCGAAAAATATTAACTGAGCAATATGTAAATGGTGAGTGGATGTAGCAAAACGATTCAATGGCGTGTTTTCTACTGCTAAAAACCACGAATTAAATATACTCATTAATATAATTTATTTTGAAAAAGATAAGTAATGTTGGAAGAAATAAGCTATGATCATGAGAACATAATGGGAAGAAAAAATAATTAGAAGATAGAATAAACTCTGTCATATATATCTGGCATTTGTTTTGGCCATTAGATATTTGAATAGCTTTTTTATGACATGTATGAGCTTATTTGGAGAAAGAGATCTCTTCCATTACAGAAGTTAATTATTTCCTATGTTCACATTTCCACACTCCCTTACAGATAGTATGCAGGCTTTACCAATCAAATGTCCCCAGGATGTGTAAAATCGAGAACCAAACACAAAAAAATACAAGGACATGGGTATTCATCTCTGACAGTAATGAAGACTGCTGCAATGTTCAGTGGGATCCACTGAAGTATGGATGATCAAACAGCAGTATTTACTGATGGTCTCATAGTAATTGATCTCTGACATGAATATGGATGTTGTTCCTAGCTCTATAGCACCCAAGCCTCCATAAAATTAGTTATTCAATACAATTTTAATAAATTATTTACTGTTTAAACCGAATATAGTAGTTTCCATTGCTTGCACTTAAAAATTCAGACTAACAACAATGTACAGAGGGAAAGAGGTGTACATTCATTACCACACTGCATATTTCATTCCTTGGCACAGGGTAAGTATTCAATAAATATTAAACGAATGACTAAATAATGGAAAGTAAATAATATAGTTTTCCTATCTTGCAAACTAGACAAAAAAAAAAAAATCCCCACATTGATTTTTTTGCTTTCTGTTTTATTTTCTCCATTCTTTTTTAACTTAGATTCAAAAAGATTAACTTTTTTTACAGCAGTAGTTACATGATCTACTCTAAAAAGCTTCAGTAGTGGTAATAATTGACAGTATAATTTTGACATGAATTTCAGCTACTTAAAAATATAAATATGGTAGAAATCTTCATGGCAATTGAAAACACATTAAATAATAATTTGCAATAAATATGGAAACAGTTGTAAAATCAGTAAACAAAACTATAGTTTAATATGAAAATTAAAGTTTAATAAAAACAATACTTAAACTAGAGTCTCTGGGAGTGTAGAGAACTTTCCAATTTTTCAGTGTAGAAAGATTAATTTTATCACGCAATGTGATTTTCAGGGTACTGTGCCAGAAGAAAATAAGTAATTTGAGTGATATATTAAAAAATGTGGGGAAGCATGAAATATTGTAACTTTATACAAGAACAGAAACTGAAAAATGAAATAGATACTCCTAATATCTAACATAAGTCCATATATTGTTAGTTTTTGAGAGATGCAAATAGTTCACTCACAATGAACATGCTAATGTCAGAAAATATTTACCTAAAGCTTCCAAATCACAGAGAATCATTAAAAGTTTTCTCATTATGCTATAGTCCTTTTAAGGGCCAGAGCATTGTTGATATCTTCTTTGTTCTTGATATTTAAAACCATTTTCAAAACATATCTTTATCTTCCTCTTTCAAAAATCCAACTACATTGACAAGGAACCATCACCCTTTACCAATGACAACTTATTCTTGCAGGTATCAACAGGTCTTCTGGTTACTACCCCTCCTTTATTCATGGCTTTGACAAGTGGCTCATTATCTCTTCCATTTATTTTCATAATCATTAATGAGTTGAATCTACTCAGTTCATTGACATTTTTATTCCTAACAGAAATATAATTCTCAACCACATTTCTGCCAGCCACCATCTTAATATCTTAATTATAACTTTATTCCTTATAATCTCTCTCTCTCTTTATCTCTCTCTCTCTATCTTTCTTTCTCTCTCTCTCTGTACACCTGGCAAACCATATCCTGGTTAATTTTCACTTCTTGACTACTCCATGCCTACACCACTGTATTGTGATAAAATGCCACAACCATAGTGGAAATCATGGGCTTTTGAGCCACTTCTTTACATAGCTTACTTATGACTTTAGGAAATGCTCAAGCCCAATATATATACCACTTCCATTTGATAATGGAGTGCATCTGTGCATGACCAACTTTATGTCTTCTTGTATTAGACCACAGCCTGTTCATGATGGGTGGCTCACATCTTACAGTAACTTGGTATTCCATGTTTAAGCATTCAGTTTCTATCAAGACCCAGTAGTAGGCCAAGAGCTGTTTCTCAAAGAGAGAGTAAAAATCTGAGAGGATGGAAAGACATTGACCTAAAATCCTGAGGGTCTGAGCTATGAGTCACCTATAGGGACTTGTCAAAAGCTCCAAACAGCATTTCTATCTCCACTGACACTTTAAGAACCATTGGATATGCTGGATCATGTGATTGCCATGACAGAGACTTGCTCTGTAGTCTTGAGCTATTGCAGAATCTTCTCTTGTTCTGGGCCTAATTCAACGTTGGAAGCTTAGGGTTCTCTGGATAAATGGACCCAAGTAGCACAGAAAAATGAGGAATATGTTGCCTCCCAAATCCAAAAGTGAAGTGAGTTTTTTTGTTTTGTTTTGTTTTGTTTTGGCATTAGGAGGGGACAGGTGCAATAACTCGGTCTTCACCTTAAGAGATATATACAACATGCCCCATTCCATTAGACCACTAGAAATTTCACTGATGTAGAGGGTCTTGAACTTTTTGAGTTTTATTTTCCATCTCTGACATGTCTGCAGCAGTTGCTACTTCCTATTGACTAGGTCCTATCAACGAAATATCATCAACGTAATAAACCGCCGTGGCACTAAGGCTGGAGAGTTAATATACCCCTAAATTAGCTTAATGAAGGTGTATTACTGGTCTTGGTAGCTGAAAACAAACTGCCTTTGGTAGTCTTTAGTAAAAGCTCTAAAGAGAAAAAAAAGGATTTGCCAAATCAGTAGCTGCATGCCATGTACCATAGGATGTGTTAATTTGCTAAGACACCAAAATCACATTGGATACTGCAGCTGCAATTAAGGCTACCACCTGACTATGTTTACCATAATCCACTCTAACATCTATTTGTTTTTTTGCACAGGCCAACTAGATGGATTAAATGGAAATATGTTGAGAAATGCCATCTTTGCATCCATCAATTGTGATAGTGATACTAATCCCTGCAATCCCTCCAGGATGTCTCATTGCTTTTGATTTCTATTTTTTGTAGGTAAAGGAAGCTGAATTAATTTTTAATTGGCTTTCCTACCATAATAAGTCCTTAAACCTAAGTTATAGAAACAGTGTGGGGATTCTGCCAGTTACCTATATGTCTACTGCAAATGTGCATTCTGGAATTAAAGAAATAATCACAGGATGAGTTTGGGAACCAACTGGGCCCAATGTGAAACTGACCTGAGCTAAAACTCCTTGATCAGCTGATCCACAGAAGCCCCTACCTTGATTGATGTTCGGGGTCTCCAGAAATTAATATGTCTTTGGTGAAACATAGGGAAATTAATTTATTATTTTAGTTAATTTAGTTTTATCAAATAAAAAAAAATATATTCCCATTATGAAAGCTCTAGACTCAGATAGGTTCATCAGTATATTCCTCTCAACCTTTAAGAAAAAATTAAATCAATCCTGTATAAATCCTTTGGGAGAGCAGAAATAGAGAGCACATTTTCCAACTCTTTATGAGAGGATATATGTTTGATATGAAAACTTGAACAAAAAAGGAAAAGTACATATTAATTACTTTCATAAATACAGAGAAAATTTTACCCAAAGTATTAGGAAATTAATTCCAACAATGTATAAAAAGGATAATATATGATGGTCATTTGGAGTTTTAATACCATTACCCAAGATTGGTTAAATATCTGTAAACCAATCAATATAGAGTGTATAGTGTGAAGAGTCACATAAATACATTCATTTCCCAAGCCAAAGGTTTCATTAGGCAGCTGCTGAGAGTGTTGAGGGCTCAGATCTTAGCAAGTCTTCTATGCAAATCGCATTTGGCTGAAGAGAGCCAGTTTATCCTAATCCACTTTCAGAAGCATCCTGAAGCCTGTGTCACTTTTGCTTCAATTCAGGAAAACAGCTTCACAGCTTCCCATGGGATGTCTAAAACCTTTGTTTTCACTGTACTGTAGCTCAATTTCTCCCACTGCCCAATCTCTGCTTTCTTTACTTTTCCACAGGTTTTGACACCAAGAACACATTCCCTTACCAACACTCTGTGTGGTAAATGTACACCTCAAAACATGTATCTTTTGGGATCTGTCCTGTGACATTACATTAACGAATACAAGGAGAAAAATCATATGATATTCTCAACATAGTCTTAACAAATTCAACACACATTCTTTGATATTGTCTCCTAGGAAACAAGAAATAGAGGGGTATGTCTAAAGATTAAGTATATGTACAGAAAACGAAGGGAAAGTCATATAAAAAGAGATTTTTTAAAAGCTTTACCTCTGATAGCTATACATAGTTGCCCACTAATGTAAATTGTATTCCACATTGTACTAAAACAGGTCGGCAAACTATTTCTATAAAAGGTCAAGTAGTTAATATTTAGGCTTTATAGGTCATAGAGTCTGAGATGGGTACATCACTTGTAAAATTCTTAATCTTTTATCAGGAAATGAAATAATACATCTCTTTCAGAGTTAATCTTTTTTAGTAAACCTAGTTAAGTTTTCTTCTCTCTTTTCTTTGAAAACAAAGGCCGTCTTCCACAAATCCTGATAATTGCCCTGGAGATTCAGATCCTCTGGATATTGATAAGTGTCATCAGCCCATTGTTAGCAGAAATACTGTTAAGTCAGACAGGGCCCTTAGAGTCTGAGAGGGGAGGGAACTTTAGGCAAAGGTTTTTTTTTTTACTCTTTAAGAAATATATTAACCATACCTGTTTTCCTTACTCACTTAATGGGCAAATCGATAATAGAAATTAATAGATATATGATTTAAATAATAAGTTTGTATCTTCTTTTCCTTGTCTAGGGACTGAGGTAACACTTCAGCAGGAAATCCAAGACCCCACCCTGACTGAGGCAGAAAGGGAAAGAGCTCCATGAAACCCCAATAGGCAGGGACTATGGCCATTCCCAGCAGGAAGCTGATATGGAAGAAGAGACCTCCTGTCCCTCAACATCCATAGTAATAATAAGGGAGTTCATGGCTCTTAGAAAAGAGTTAGGCAGGAAAGTTAGTTAGGGGGTTTCGGGTCTGCCTGCAAAGACACTGAAGTCATCCTATCCTAGAAGAGGTTCACCCTAATCCGCCCACAATTAAGTGAGCCAAAAGGCGTTTTTTTTTAACTCACAGAAAAAAACCAGTAGGCAGAGAATTAGGTACCAGTTTGATCCAGTCACTTGCACCTGCACAATGAAGACCCCAACAACCTTCAACTCACCTGAGCCTCATTATACCAGCATTATAATATGATGCATATGCCCAGAAGCTCATTAATATTATAACAGACTGAATTCTGGGAACAAACATGTGCAGAGCAAAATGATGAATTATTGAGTCCTGTCAATCTTAGTTGTCAAACAAGGAAGCCCACTCCTCTAAGAAAAGTGACCACTCAAAGCAAAAAGAGATAAAAACACTGAAGGCTTTGTCACCAGGCCTTTTGGGTCACGCTTCTCTTGCTCAGGCCCACTTCCATGTCTGGTAGTGTACTTTCCCTTCTAATAAAACTTTTCTTTTCTACTGTATTATGGTGTCTTGCTCGATTCTTTGTTTGAGACATCAAGAACCTGGACAACGCACCGGAGAGGATCCCCACTTTCCAGTAACAGGCCTTTGTCACGACTACTCATTTGATCATTGTTACTCCATTTGGCCATTGTAGTACAACAGTAAATAAACCGACGGGCATTTCTATGTTCTAATAAAACTTTGTTTACAAAAACAGATGGTGGGCCATATTTGACCTATGGGTCATTGTTTGTCAACCACTATTCTAATGGGCTTATTGAATATAATAAAACAAGAACAAGAATTAAGAGACTAAATATGAGAAAGAATAGTAAGCTAATAATTGTTTATTTAGAAAATTCGAAGAAATCTACATGGTAAATATTAGAATTAATAAGTATAATTAATAAAATGTCAAAATACAAAAATTGTGTTTCTGTTTTGAGTACTCATAGTATAACTCACATCAAACCAAACCTCCCACTATGGGCAGAAAAATAAAACAAAATAATAACAATCACAACAAAACTACATTTAGACATTTAAAAGCAATTAAAAGCAGGCAGAAATTAGATACTTGGGAGAAAGTAAAGACACTGGATAATTTTCCCATTTTTATTGACCAATATTCCCATTATGAAAGCTCCAGACTCAGATAGGTTCATCAGTATATTCCTCTCAACCTTTAAGAAAAAAGTAAAGCCAAAGGAAAAGTACATACTTATTACTTTCATAAATACAGAGGCAAAAATTTTACCCAAAGTATTAGGAAATTAATTCCAACAATGTGTAAAAAGGATAAGACATCATGGTCATTTGGGGTTTTAATACCATTACACAAGCTCTTTGCCTCAGTCCTAGCAGGAACGGCTAATATTTATTTAGAAATCCAGTCCTCCTGGCTTTAGAAGCAAAAGCTAGGGATAAGGACTACCAGAGCAGCTAGAAAGAGGTAGGGTAAATTTCAGAAAAGAGAAAGCCACAAAAAGCGAATTCAAAATTCTGTCAATATATCTGACTCCTGAACTACATATGCTCGAGGAAGGCTCCAGCCAACACAAATAAAGACTGAAAAATTGAAAAGAGATTTTATGTTATTTTATTTATTTTTTAAAATTATTTTTTGGAGTGACATTAGTTAATAAAATTGTATAGGTTTCAAGTGTATAATTCAACAGTATGTCATATGTATATTGCATGTGTGTTCATTACCCAAAGTTAAATTTTCTTACCCACCTCCCCTCTTTCCCTCTGGTAACCACTAAACTGTTACAGCTACTGCTTACCAGAGAAAAGATAGTCTTTGTAGTTTGAATTAAGCAAAACTGCTGAAAAACAAATCTTCAGCATTCCCAGACTTGTGTCTCTCAAAAATATTATTCACACTGATACAATGAGCAGGACAGAATCCAAAATTGTACAAATAGGAAACACGAACATAAGACCTATACTTGAGAGAATAGACAACTAATGTAGACCAACAGTAAAATTGCCCAGATGTGGGGCTTAATGGTTATGTATTAAAAGCAGCTATTTTAACTGTATTCAACAATGTAAATTCAATGTGCTCATAATGAATGAATAGAAAACTGCAGAAATTGCATGCAATAAATTAAAAATCTGTAATTATATATTTAGCTAGTGAACTTAAAGATATGAATTATCTAAAATGAAGGAAAGACAAAAAATATATAGGAAGGAAATTAACAAAGACTCCATAAGCTGTGGGATAATATTCAAAATTCAAAAAATGTGTAACTATAGGCCAAAAAGGAGAGGAGTGAGAGATGAGATAGAAAAATATTTAAATAAATAATAGATGAAAATGTTCCAAATTTTCTGAAAGACATAAAATTATAAATTCAAAAAGTTCATCTAAACCCAAGAATGACAAAAAGAAAGAAAAACATAATTAAGTACAGTATAGTTAAAATGTTGAGAAAAAAACAATAATGAAAAATTTTAAAACATCCAGAGAAAAATGACAGTACATACAGAGGAATAACATGAATGGCAGCTGACTTCTTATTAGTAGGCTAGAAGACAGAGGAATATCATTGTTAGTGTACAAAGGGAAAAAAATTGTCAACTAAATTCTATATAAAAAAATACATATATCACTTAAAAATGAAGAGAAAGGAAAATTTTTAGATGAACACTAAAAAGTTGTGAATAGAGTTATCACACAAGAAAAACTGAAGTTCATCAAACTGAAGGAAAAAGATACTAGATAGATAGTTGTGCTTCAGAACATATAAACCTGTTCTAAGGATAGAAACTTTAAAATTCATATAATGGTTTAAAACAAAAATTACAAGACTATTGTGGGTTTACAACATATTACTTATGTAACATATTTATTATGCAAATAGAGGATATATAAATAGCGCATATAATGGAAGCAGAGTCATAAAGCTATTGTAAGGTTTTTACATTTTGCAGTTACCATATTATATATAATACACTGAAAAATAATTTAAAGATGTATATCTTAATTATTACAATAACCAATATAAAATGTAATGCAACAAGATTTAGCTAATAAGGCAATATACCCTAAAACAACCACTGATAAGACAAAACAAAGAGTTTTAATAAAGAACCTAAAAAAAGACAAAATCTGAATCATAAAATCACCGAAAAAGAAGAAAAAGAGGAGAAACAAATTTATTGTATTTTCATTTCTAAATGTGTGATTGTCAGTCTTTTATATAATTTCAATGTCTCCACTTAATTTTTGAATTTTTTAAATATATGGAATATAATCTTAATTATTTTTATTGTCCCTGTCTGCTAGTTCAGACATCTGTGTCAGTTCTGGTTTGGTTTTCATAGACTTTTTGGATCAATCTTCTCATTTGGGATCATATTTTCTTGCTTCTGTACATGCCTGAAAATTTTTATAGATGCCCAGTATTGTGCTATAACTTTGTTGAGGGCTGGATATTTTTGTTTTCTTATAAGTATTATTAAGTTGTTTTTTGGGGGGAGACTCATTTATGTTACCTGTAAATCATTTTATTCTTTTGGATTTTGCTTTTAAAAATTGTTAGGTAGGAAATGAGCAATATTCAGTCCAGAATTAATTATTCTCCACTGCTGAGGCAAGACCGTGAAGCTTGAAGTTTTCCAGTCTGGCTTGTAGGAATAGGCACTCTTCCTGGACCTCTGAGAGTGCCAGACATGGCTAACTCTAATCTTTTGGGGAGTTCTTTCTTCAGTCTCTTTCATTTCCTGACACACCTAAACTGATAACTACTCAGCCGAAAATGTGCAGGGAATCTTCAGCAGATCTTGACAGTTCTCACTCTGTGCAGCTGTTTCCTCTCTGAAACTCCATCCTATACGCCCCAACCACTTTGTTCTCTGCAAACTCTCAGGGAGGCTGCTGGGCTTCATTTATATTTCCTGACCCTGCACTGACACCTGGAAACTCTAAAGCAGTAAATTGGGGCAATCTTAGGACTCATCTCTTTGTTTCTCCTATTGGCATTATTCTTTCTTTCTTCCTTCCTCTTCCTTCCTTCCTTCCTTCCTTCCTTCCTTCCTTCCTTCTTCCTTCCTTCTTCCTTCTTCACATTCCCTTCCTTCTTCCTCCTTCCTTTCTTTTTTTTTTTTTTTTGAGGTCCAATGTCCTGCAAACTATCATTTTCACTTATTCTGTCTGTTTATATTAGCTGTTGGGAAGATAAATTCAGTCCCTGTTATTCCATCTTAATTGTAAGGGAACATCTCTGAGTTATTTTTCTCAGGCTATTTATAGTCTTCTAACATAAAATTTACTTATATAAGTACTAAATTTATTATAACTACGCTTCCCTTCACTATCGTGTAAGCTTTTTTGTGTGCTAATGTATCTAGTGATCAGAACAGTGCCTGACAAATATCAAAAGTAAATAAGTACTTTAAGTCTACATACTTCACTCTCGCTAATAATGGCAAACTTTGATCCCCGTTAAGCCCCTCTCCTACCACCATTTCCTGTTTTTCCACCTCTTTGACTCATTTTCTTAATCTACTTTTTCAGCTTCACAGTAACTACCCAGCCAGTAAGGCTACCTTCTTTTCATTTTCTGTCGCTCCCACTCATATCCTTCCTTTCCCTTTCATTCAGCTTAGATACACATCCCTACATTATAATCATTGTCTTTCAATACTCCCAGTCCTAGTCTTTCAACATCCCCTGTTCTAGTCTTTCTCATTGCATCTGGATAGACAAAACTTCAATGGTAGTAAACCTAAATATCCATCCATTCCATTCCTGCACTCAAATAGCGCAATTTTGCTAAAGAAAATGGTTTGACTGATCTCACTTTAAAGAAGTGGTCACACATCTTAAACGGAGTCTACATACTCAGGACACCCTTCTATACTTCTAATACATTTTCTATCCCTAACTAATGTAAATATTGCACTATTCTCTTCCCTCCTAAAGACGCTATCCCTATCCTCACCTAATAACTTCTCCTGAAGCTTTTATGTTAAAATTAGGTTAAATCAGAAAAGAAATTTCTCTCTCTAGGGCAACCAATCTATCTGCATAGCTATATCCAAATATTTTGCTCTCTTTATTAGTATAATGGTGTCCTTGCTCCTATAAAGGTATCCCCACCATTTGTAGTTTGGATGCTATCTGTTCTTACTTATTGAAGAAACTTCATCTTGCATTTATTCTGTCTACCCCGATTTTACTGATTTCAGGACAAAGTACCATAAACAGAATAACCTCAATACAAAAGCATAAAATTATTTAAAGATTTTAATGCATGCTATAAAACTATTTTTTTTCCTAAGTTGTAATAATTACATTTCTATCAACACATGACATTATTCCTTTACTCATTAAAAAATCTTAATTTTTCTAATTTACTATGTGAGTATATATTGATAAACTCTTTCAGGAGAAAAAAATTAGCAACACATATGGAAAGCCTCAAATATGATAAATGTATTTTCAATCCACAATTCTATAAATGTGTCCTAAGGAAATTTTCAAAAATGTACAATTTGTTTTTATGTAAAGAGTTCCAAGCCTTCAATGTTCAGTTGAGCAGCAGGTCTTATAAGAAACTTCTCTGTGCCTGTTGTCAACCTAGGTGCTATTAGAGTCGTCCTCTGTGCTAACACAGCATTGGAGGCACATCTGCAATAGCACTTACTATATTGTAACTGTTTTATAAGTATTAGTTTAAATTTGTTAAGTACTTATAGCATGCTTGATAGTATTCTAAGTACCTTTTTACCCAATTTATGGTTTATTCATTAAAACAAACTTATGGGATGGGAATGACTTTCCACATTTTATCATTGTTTCAATTATTACTTAAGACAAATAAACAGCTCAAAGTTTATCCAGGAAAGAAGTAAGGGAGCCAGGATTCAAACATAGGTAAATTAAGTTAAATCATTTTATTGGTAAGTAATGTGTATATATATTGTATATATGTATATGTGTGTGTGTGTGTGTGTGTGTGTGTATATATATATATATGTATATATATATATACATATATATATATATATAGTTATGATCTTGATATTAAAATTATATTAGGATCTTCCAAAATACTTAGGCATAAGAAAGTTAGAAATATCTTCAAACATTAATAAACTTCAAAATTTCAGTATTCACATCAATACTTTTGTATACTTACCTAATCTGATAAAATATTTTTAAAACGTTTCTTGGTATTATAAATCTCTAGCTACATTGTTATCTGTGCTTTAAATTGAGACAAGCAAAGACTCACTAAAGTGAGCGCAGAGACACTGCATGAAAATAACTAACTTCAAATGTGATTAGATAATAAATGAACTTTAGTTAGATGGTCTAGTCAAAAGTGAATGAGTTATTACATGTGAGAAGTTCTTTGCAAAAGCTTGTGAAGATGGCTTATGTATCTTAATGATGAAAGACTCAGGTAAGTATATTTTTCATTGTATCTAACCCAAACAATTAGATCAGGGAAGTTTCCATGAGCCAATTTTTCAATAAATGTTGTATTTTAAATTATACAAATAGAAAATGAGGGAGGGGGAATCCTGTGCTTTTATAAAAAATCAGAAGCACTTTGACAGAAAACAAGATTATTTGAACAACTATTTGTGAAGAAATTATCTACTTAGTATAGAGAAATTTAAACTATTAATAAGTCATTCAGATCAGAGAACTCTAAAGAAGGTTAAAAATGTAAATCAAAAACATTTATTTTTAAGAAGACTATTTCAGTAAGTTAACTAGTAGAAATGATTCTAAGAGCACCAGGATATAGCTAAATAAGAAATGAGAAGTATTTGTCTTCATATAATGTTTAAAGATTGTCACTGTAGAGACAGTGTGTTGAGCCTTGGGCCATGGTTTTGAGAAGAAAGATATGAGTTTATTTACTGTGTGTGCACTAATGTCTAGAGTGAACTACTTTTCCAAGCTAAGAGTAAACAATAAATCTCTTAGTTTCATACTTGTTAACATTTTGCAATGCCCTCAACACATGTTCATTAAATGATAAACTTTTCTTTTTACATTCACATGCAGAAATCTAGTAAGCACTCATTTTTTGGCAGGTGAATAATAGTTTAGACCCTGAGCTCTTGGCAAAAGAAGAAAAAGAATCAAGAATGTCTTACTCTGATTGCCACCAAGTAAATATATCTCTAGTAGAAGAGGGCAGTTTTTGCTTTGTCTTCACTTGAAAGAATTTTTTGGACACAAATGATAGTAATGGAATCATTTCCCCTAAGCAATCCCAGCTTTAACTATGGTTCCCAAGGATCAAGGATATCTAATTCTACAATAGGAGCCAACAGTGGATTATTGGCCCAAGTGTGTGTGGGTCTCACGAGGCTAGAGCTCAAACAAGGAGTGTCATTGCAAACTTCCCAGAATGCTAAATAGAAACAATAAAAATTTATAGCATTGGGTACTTACTTATATGCTCATGTTCCTTTGATTATCAGGAAAAATTCCTCTTGATCATATATCTGGAACTTAAGTGTTAGAGAGTTAGAAATCAGGGAAAAATGATAGCCAAAAAAAAAAAAAGTTCCAGTAAAGATGGCAGGGTAGGTAAATGCTGTGCATGACCACATTAAAATATTAACTAAATTATGAAATAATCAACCTGGAGAATAATCTGAAGAATAGCTAGACAGAACTCCTATAGCTGTGATATAAAGGATAGACCACATCAAGACTGGTAGGAGGGATGGAGATGAGAAATGAGCTGGTCTCACCTATATATGTGGTAATTGAGCATCAGAAGGGATATTTCAACTGCAGAGGCACCCCACCCCAGGAGAAGCGAAAGGCCCTAGCCCCATATGGGGCTCTCCAGCCCAGTGTTCCAGTGCCAGAAAGAGGAGTCCCCATAAAATCTAGCTGTGAAAATCAGCAGGGATTTTGGCCAACCAAGTGAGACAGAAGGCAGCTGGAAACCTAGATATCTCCTTAAAGGGCCCACACACAAACTCACTTGCTCACAGGCACTCGCCTTGAGTTCTGGTGGAGAGATAGCAACTAGGGAGGTACCAGAGACATAAAGGAAAATCCGAGTTGTATGGCTTCAGGGTGAGGGCTGGAGGCACAGCCGCCACTGTTGAGCTTCTCCTGTGCAGCCTGCAGATGGGTGCTATCTTGCTTGTATTGAGCCCTCCCCTCACATGGCCAAATCTGAATCTTATTAGCCTGGTGAGACCCCCGCCCCACTGAACTCAGAAGTTGCCAAGTGGCAATTTCAGGTGGTTACTGAGCAACCAGCCCCACCTCCACACACTCAGCAGGAGTTTCCTTTAGCAGCAATGGATAAGCCTCTGCTCAAGCACCTCAGTAGACACATTCAGTGGTGGGCAACCAGCCCTGACCTGAGCTGCAGTATTTCTTAAACAAATATTGGGGGTCTGCAAGCTGGAAGAGGCAGTGGCTGGCCTCAATGAGTTGAGATTTTTTCAACTAATCTGAATCTGCAACAACTTGGGGAGCACCACTTTCCCCACCCTTGTGACTCTCTGAGATCCTGCCTCATCCAACGCTGGTTTCCTGGAGGCTCATTCAACTTCTGAGCCTTACAGGCAACCAAAGGCAGTCTCAAGTGTGATGGTGCCCTGGGCCTTTTGCTGAGCTGCTGCAGGACTCGTACTGGTGGCAGTTGGGCTTGGTTCACCATGTGGCCTCTCCCACATACTAAACCCCCAGATCCAGCTCAGGCAGTGACCAAACACAGATAGCTTTGTAACTGCAGCCAGGTAGCCCCAGTCCAGTAACAGGCAGCAGCACATGTTGGCCTGCATGGGAGCCCCTCCTAGGGGCTACAGAACCAACACACTCAGAGGCTGGCATTAGACCCAAACAGAACACCACTTGATTAGCCCCACAAGTGTCACACCCAAAGAGTGGTCTCAACAGGTCCATGAACCAGTTGGGGCAAACCATGGTGTCAGCCCCTACACAGCAGCTTATATGTTGTGGGCATGGCCAGTCCTCACAGCCAGTCAACCTCAGAGTCAATCCCACTCTCTGACATGCCAACAATAATCAAGGCTGAACAACAACAGGAAGGCACACACAATCACACAAGGGTCACTTCTGGAGAACCCGGTGCAGTTGATAGGGGAGACTGTACCACTGAGCCACACAGGACACCTAGTACATAAGGCCACCCAGCTAAGACTGATAGATGTAGCGGTTCTACCTAATACATAGAAACAAACACAGAAAGATAGGCAAAATAAGAAAACAAAGAAGCATATCCCAAATGAAAGAACAGGAGAAAACTCAAGAAAAAGAAGTAAATGAAATGGAGGCAAGCAATGTACCAGATACAGAGTTCAAAACAATGGTGATAAGGATACATAAGGAACTTAGGGGAAGAATAGATGAGCTCAGTGAGAACTTCAACAAAGAGATAGTAAGCATAAGAAAGGACATAGAAACCATAATAAAGAACCAGTCAGAAATGAAGAATACAATAACTGAAATGAAGAGTACACTAGAAGAAATCAACAGCAGATTGGATGAAGCAGAGAATCGAATCAGTGATTTGGAAGACAAAGTAGCAGAAAATGCTAAATTGGAACAGTAAAAATAAAAAAGAATAAAAAAATAAGGATGATTTAAGGGACCTCTGGACAACATGAATCATAACAACATTCACACCATGTGGTTACCAGAAGAGAGAAAGCAAGAGATTGAGAATCTATTTGAAGAAATAATGACTGTAAACTTTCCTAACCTGGCAAAGAAATAGACATACAAATCCAAGAAGCACAGAAAGTCCCAAACAGAGTGAACCCAAAGAGGCCCACACCAAGACACATCATAATTAAAATGCCAAAGGTTAAAGACAAAGAGAGAATCCTAAAAACAACAAGAAAAAGGCAGCTATTTACATGGGTACTCTCATAAAAATGTCAGCTGATTTCTCAACAGAAACTTTGCAGCCAGAAGGGATTGGCAGGAAATATTCAAAGTGATGAAAATCAAGGACCTATAACCAAGAGTACTCTACTCAGCAAAGGTATCAATTAAAATTGAAGGTGAGATAAAGAGCTTCCCAGACAGAAAAAAGCTAATGGAATTCACCACCACCAAGCCAGTAGTACAAAAAAAGTTGAAGGGACTTCTATAAGAAGAAGGGGAAGAAAAAAATGTATATAATATAAATAGAAATAATAAAATGGCAATAGCTATGTACCTATCAATAATCATTTTATGTGTAAATGGACTAAATATTCCAATCAAAACTTATAGGGTAGCCAAATGGATAAGAAAACAAGATCCATACATATGCTGTCTGCAAGAAACCCACTTCAACTCAAAAGACACACACAAACTGAAAGTAAAGTGATGGAAAATGATATTTCATGCAAATAGAATTTTTTTTAAAAAAAACAGGAGTAGCAATACTTATTTCTGACAAGATAGACTTTACAACAAAGGCTATAATAAGAGACAAAGAAAGACAGTACACAATGGTACAAAGACCAATACAACAAAATATAACCCTAGTAAACATTTATGCACCCAACATAGGAACACCTAAATATATAAAGCAAAAATTGACAGACATAAAGGGAGAGATCGACAATAATACAGTCAAGGTAAGGGATTTAACAGTCCATTGACACAAATTCACAGATCTTCCAGACAGAAAATCAACAATATAATTGTGGCCTTAAATAATACACTAGACTAGATAGATTTAATTGATATTTTTAGAGTCTTTTGCCCCAAAGTAGCAGAATATACATTCTTCTCAAGGGAACATAGAACATTTTCTAAGATAGATCACATGTTACATCTCAAAACAAGCCTGAGTAAATTTAAGAAGACTGAAATCATATCAAGTGGCCTCAGCGACCACAGTGGAATAAAATTAGAAATCAATTACATGAAAAAAAACTGGAAAATACACAAACACATGGAGGCTAAATAGCATGTTACTAAAAAGTGAATGAGTTAACAAATAGATCAAAGAGGAAATCAAAAGATACCTTGAAACAAATGAAAATGAAAATACAGCAACCGAAAATCTATGGGTCACAGCAAAAGCAGTTCTAAGAGGGAAATTCATAGCAATACAGGCCTACCTCAAGAAACAAACAAATAAAAAATCTCAAATAAAGAATCTAACTTCACACATAAAGAAATCAGAAAAAGAATAGCAAACAAAGCTCAAAGTGAGTAGAAGGAAGGAAATAATAAATATCAGAGTAGAAATAAATGAAATAGAGTTTACAAATATAATGCAAAAGGTCAATAAAACCAAGAGCTGGTTCTTTGAAAAGAAAAACAAAATTGATAAGTCTTTAACTAGACTCATCAAGAGAGAAAGAGAGAAGACGCAAATAAATCAAGTCAGAAATTAAAGAGGAGAAATAGCAACTGCACCGCAGAAATATAGATTATAAGAAAATACTACAAAGAATTATAGGCTAATAAATTGCACAATCTGGAAGAAATAGATTCATTCCTAGAAACATACGAACGTCCAAGACTAAGTCAAGAAGAGAGAGAAAATCTGAACTGACCAATTACTACTAATGAAATTGAATAAGTAATCCAAAACCTCCCCCAAATAAAAAGTCCTGGACTGGATGGCTTCACAGAGGAATTTTACCAAACCTTCAAAGAATTACCATCTATTCTTTTCAAACTCTTCCAAAAATTTCAAGAGGAGGGAAGTCTCCCAAGCTCATTCTACTAGGCCACCATTACCCTGATTCCAAAGACATTACAAAAAAAAAAAAAAAAAAAAAAATTATAGGCCTAGATCCCTGATAAACATAGATGCAAAAATCCTCAACAAAATATTAGCAAACCAAATTCAGCAATACATTAAAAATGTATACCATGATCAAGGTGTATTTAAACCTAGGATGCAAGATTGATTCAATATCCACAAATAAATTAATGCGATACACATTAACAAATTGAAGGATAAAAATCATATGATCATATCAATAGATGCAGGAAAAGCATTTGAAAAAATCCAGCATCCATTATGATAAACACTCTCAACAAAGGGGGAATAGAGGGAACATACCTCAACATAATAAAGGCCATATATGACAAACCCACATCCAACATCATACTCTATGGGGAAAAGCTAAAAGATTTTTCCTTAAGATCAAGAACAAAAAAAGTATGTCCGCTTTCACCACTTTTATTTGACATAGTATTGGAAGGCCTAGCCACAGAAATCAGACAAGAAAAATAAATAAAATTCTTCCAAATGGGAAGGAAGAAGTAAAACTGTTTTATTTGCAGATGACACGGTATAGAGACAACTCTAAAGATTCCACCAAAACCTGTTGGAACTGATAAATGAATTCTGTAAAGTGGTAGAATGCAAAATTAAAATTCTGAAATAGGTTGCATTTCTATACACCATAATGAACTGTCAGAAAGAGAAATTAAGAAAACAATACCATTTATAATTGCAACAACAACAACAAAAATAAAACAATAATTTTAACAAAGGAGATAAAAGACCTGTACTCAGAAAATTGTAAATCATTAAGGAAATAAATTGAAGAAGATACAAATAAATGGAAGTATATACTGTGTTTGTGGACAGGAAGAATTAACATTATTAAAATGTCCATATTACTTAAAGCAATCCATAGATTGAGTGCAATCCTTATCAAAATACCATTGGCATTTTTCACAGAACTAGAATAAATAATCCTAAAATTTATGTGGAATCATAAAGACCCTGAATAGGCCCAGCAATCTTGAGAAAGAAAAACAAAGTTGGAGGTATCAGGCTATCTGATATCAAACTATACTACAGGGCTAGTAATAGTAATCAAAACAGCATGGTACTGGCATAAAAACAGACACACGGGTCAACGGAACAGAATAGAGAGCCCAGAAATAAATCCACACCTATATGGTCATTTAATCTATGATAAAGAAGGCAAGAACATACCATAGGGTAAAACTAGTTTATTCAAAAATAGTATTGATAAAATTGGACAAATACATGCAAAAACATGAAACTGGACCACATTTTTACACCATATACAATAATAAACTCTAAATGGGTTAAAGGCTTAAATGTAAGACCTGGAACCATGAAACTCCTAGAAGAAAACATAGGCAGCAAATTCTAACATTGCTCTTAGTAATATTTTTTTCTGATACATCTCCTCCAGCAAGAAAAACAAAATAAAATATAAACTACGTCAAACCAAAAAGTTTTTGCATGGCAAAGGAAACCATCAACAAAACAAAAAAGACAACCAGAAGATATTTGCCAATGATATAGTTGATAAGGGGTTTATATCCAAAATTTATAAAGAACTCATATAACTTAACACCCCCCCCAAATAAAATAAAATAAAATAAAAATAAAATCCACAAACAATCAAATTAAAAAATGAGCAAAAGATCTAAATAGGCATTTCTCCAAAGAAGGCATACAAGTGTCCAAAAGACATATGAAAAGATGCTCAATGTCACTCATTATCAGAGAAATGCAAATTAAAACCACAATAAGATATCACTTCACACTTGTCAGAAAGGCTATCATCAATAAATCAAAAAAACAAGTTGGGGAGGATGTAGAGAAAAGGAAACTCTCACATACCATTGGTGGGGTTATAAATTGGTATAGCCACTATAGAAAACAGTTTGGCGGTTCCTCAAAAAATTAAAAATAGAACTTACTTATTACCCAGCAATTACACTTCTGGGTATTTATTCAAATATAACCAAATGGACAGGGGATAAAATTGGCTAGGTTGTTGCTATTTCAAACAAGGAAATATATGTTTTCCACTAAAAAATCTAAGTGGTATGCTGAAATTCATGCTTTTGGATTAAATAGGTTTGGAGAAGAGCTTCCGTGAAGCAAACGTAGTGAAATTCCAAAAAGAATTACAATTAAAGAAACACCAAAAGGGAGACATATGCACATATAGTCTTTCACAGATTGCCATTTCCTTAGGGAATATCAATATGTATTAAGCAGTCATATAAAAGGAAATGGCTTTCAATTGTTTCCTAAGTGCAATCATTACTACCATTTTCTATGGCCAGTATAGTTTGACTGTGTCAGAGGCAAATGAAAATTAAACTTCCCAGAGGTAACCTAAACTGTTCTAATCAAGGCTGATATTCAAATATCAAGGTTTCATATTATGATGCTTAAAATTAAATATGTATTCAACTTACATGGTACTTTAACTATTTGATTTATTTATTTATTTTTTTAAAATGCACTCAAGTTCTTGCAAGTAATGATCTCTGTAGTAATCTGGTTGTATAGTTGTCCAGCATTAGCAAATGTTTTCAGCAGGGAAAACCACTTAGAGATTAATAAATTAGATTTCTCAAGTTTATCCATGGCTATTATGTGAGTAAACAGTATTAGTTACAATTTTTATTCTGTCACAAACTACAGAAAAAAATGTTTTTAAAAAGAGAGAGAATATGTTGGCTCAAGTAACTGGAAAGTCCAGAAGATATCGTTAATTTTAGTCATGGTTGAATCCAGAAACTCAATCATTGAAATCAAATTACCTCCTCTTGATCCTAAAGTTCTATTTGCATCTCCATTTGTTTGATTCACAGAAAGGCTCTCCCTTCATGGTGTCTCTTAGCTATTCCCAGCTTTTACCTTTTCATTTCTATGTTTTAAAAAAAGCATTAGCATAAATTCTGATTGGATCTTCTAATCTTTCCTGTACCAATCACTGTAGTTACAGAAAATGAAATGCTGATTCGACAAGTCAAAGTTGTTTCTATGTGAAATACCAAACTTATAATAAATTTTCCTCAGCATTCCATTTCTCAGAGTGAAAACTCTTAGCTGGTTGTTTGCAAAAAGCCAGTGAATAAAGCAGAATATAAATGTAAGCCTTGAAACTCCATTATCTCCTTAA
Source organism: Pteropus medius (assembly GCF_902729225.1). NCBI lineage: Eukaryota > Metazoa > Chordata > Mammalia > Chiroptera > Pteropodidae > Pteropus > Pteropus medius. The sequence goes on from NW_024349519.1 coordinate 22,723,457, forward strand.
GGAAGTCACCAAGTCAAAAATTTAATATTTTTCAATTCTTGGAATACTAGATTTTCAGATTTTATTTTCTGGTACTAGTACACTTATTTAGACAAGACAGACCAGCCCACAGAAAGAATCAACATAGTCTGAGAGTGAGGGAGAAAAAACGGGGCACTGTTATCAAATGAAGGTAAAAAATAGTGGTGCACGGGTAAATAGCAAATGAACCCTTCGCAAACCAGTCCTGCCAAAACATCTTGCATTTTTAGAGTCTCAAGTCACATTTCATTTGACAAGCATGAATGTTTTTAGTGAGTTGTTTTATTTTATTTTTTAATTTTTATTAAGTTTATTGGGATTACATTAGTTATTACAATTATATAATTTTCAGGTCTACATTATCATTTGACATCTGTATATTCTACTGTGTGTTTACCAACTAAAGTCCAGTTTTCTTCAGCTACCATATATTTGATCCCCTTTTTCCACTTCACCCTCTGTGAATTGTTTTATATTTATTGAAATAATGAATACAATGAACAAAGGACTATACAATTTATTTTATATTTTAAGTGCAAAAATCCTGTTTCTAATACTACCTCAATTAACCCACTCATGTACCCATGCTGAAATCACCTGTTCTAACAAATGTTTATTGTTAATAATGGGATATAAAAAAATCAGAAATGTAGGCTAAGTCCTATCATCATTTGAAATGGGCTTGCCGTTCCGTTTTTCTTTATAATGATAGTTGATACTTGGTTAATTATACTTATGAAATAATATGATTGAATATGTAGATACTGAATGAACACCAATAAACAAGATTTACTTGCTTCAAGTAATGGCCTACTTTTTGTTGTCTTCTAAAAAAAGCTACTTATGCCAAGAAATATAAGGGATATTGTTTTCAGACTAGTTAGCATTAAAATGAGTCCATTGTGCATGGTGAGTATATGGGAGGAATGGTGAGAATGTGAATAGATAAGGAAAAATATATAAGTGAGTGAAGCTTTTTTAAGGTTTGCCTATTTACATAACCGCATTGTGAAGTGATTGCATTATCACTTAGGAGTATAGTGACAACCAAGCCACAAGAGCATGGTTCTCTCTTAAACAGCATTTATTTTTATTCTTCATACTTTTCTTACTATTACTTTGCACTGACATCCCAGTTCTTTTTAATGGATTTAGGATCCTTTTGTGTATTTGATAAATCAATAGAAGTACTTTGCAGGGAAAACACTTTACACTCTTACCATTTTGAAAGATGGCACATTATTCCTTAAGCAATACATTTACCTTTTTTTGTTGTTTGTTGCATTTGGTTAAGAACTAAAATGCCACTTTAATGAAGAAAGCTTTCCGTCTAAAATATGTCAGTTTTGACATTTCTTTTTTCTAAGTTCAGTAAATCAAAATTGTTTTTATGTGAAATACCAAACTTATAATAAATTTTTCTCAGCATTCCATTTCTCAGCGTGAAAACTCTTACTTAGCTGGTTGTTTGCAAAAAGCCAATGAATGGAGCAGAAGAGAAATGCAAGCCTTGAAATTCCATTATCTCCTTATGGAAACCACCAAGTCAAAAGTTCAATATTTTTCAGTTCTAGGAACACAAGGTTTTTCAGATTTTTTTTTTTTTTTCTGGTGCTGTTATATCTTATTGCAATTCAGACAAGACAGACCAGCCCACAAAAAAAAGTCATAGAATGAATTATGTACTTGCTACCGAGGTGAATTCAGAGATGCAGAGTAAAAAAAATAATAATAAGGGAAAGAAGGAAAGAAAGAAGGGATAAAAGAAAAAAAAAACTACTTCATTTACTAATAAGGAAGAAGAAAACTTATACAGGGACTTTCGTAAAAATAGCAATGTGCTTTGGCACAGATGTGGTATTCTAATTTTCAAAATTTAATTGAAAATTTAAGTTTTAATTTTCCATTGACAATAAATGGCAAGACTTTTATAGTGTACTTATGGAATAGTTTTTCAAAATATATTAGGAAAATGTTATCATTAACACCAAGTTTATGCATGCATCAATTTCTTTTTCATCTTCAAAGCTGAAACGATGCTAATGAATTGGTTTTGTTCACAGCACTTTTGTTAAGTGGTGTCTTTTCCAACACCACTTCTCCAAATCTCCAACACCAGCGTGATGTCCTGCTATTCAATTCAATTTTGACACAATCTGCCTGTACTTAGGATCAGATACTTCAAGTTAAGGGATCGGTTCCATAAGACTGTCCTCACTTAAGATGCCAGTCACCAGTCCCAGTTGTCACTTACACTTCTGACCTACCAGCTAAATTCAGAGGGTTCTCACAACCCCCTCATCAGGTTTGATAATTTGATAGAATGACTCTCAGAACTCAGGAATTTGTGTTATTTGCCGATACGGATTTATTACAAAGATACAACTATGGAACAGCCAAATGAAAGAAATGCACATATACCACACAAGGAAAGGAAGTGGAGATTCAATGCCCTCTCTAGGTGTGCCATATCTCAATGTGTTTGCCATCTTGATGCTCTCCAAACCCCTGTTGTTTAGGGTTTTTTATGGAGTTTTTATTAAGGAGGCATAATCGATTAAATCATTGACCGTTTGTGATTCACTCAATCTCCAGCTACTCTCTTCTCCCAGGGTTTGGGGTGGGCTGAACATTCCAACTTTCTAATAATGCCTTATTCTTTCTGGTGACCAACCACTATCCTGAAGCTATCTAGGGGACTGTAATCACCAGTCGTTCATTAGTATACAAAAGACACTCATCTCTGTGGAGGTGCCAAGCATTTTATGAGCTGTGTGCCAGGAACCTGGGAGGAAGACCAAATCTTTAGTTCTTGTTATACCACAATGCTTGAGGGCCGTGTTGTTGAATTAGAATCAGAAAGATATCTATTTAAATGTAACTAGAGGATAAGTATATCTAGGTTTTTATTTCTATTTGTGGTCAGTGGGCCACTGGTTTCAACATAACTGTGTGAACAGAGGCTCATGTCCTATGAAGTGAATCAGAATTTCCTGATGGAGAGAGAACATGAAAAACTAAATTTTGGGTACCAGTAATCAAACCTCTTAGTTTTAAATGTGTATTTTATTAATATAATTATACCAGATAATTGTTTAATAAGAAAAGCCACTGAGAAGAAAACAAAGAATTAAAGCATCATTTTGCAAGTTATTTTTGTCCTGCTCTAAAGCAAGATTGGAAAATATTAATCACATGTGGCAGTGAAACATTGACCTCTGGAATCACTATGGAAGCAGTCCCTAAGACTCTAGCTGAGGAGGTTAGGAGAATTCTAATTTCATCAACTCCTTGAGCACCTTCCTGCTAGTCCTGCTTCCAGATGGAGCCATTTTCCCTCTTTTTTTCATCTTGCCCTATGACATTCAGAGGATCACCGTCCTTGGCACCATGCCTGGATATCCTTTTAAAAAGTTTTCTGTAACATGCAAATCCTTTCTCAAACTGTATACAATTTGTAATCCTAGCATATTTTTTATTAATTATTTGTGACTTTGTTCTCCCACATATGTTTTTCTACTCTTTTGTCTGTCACATGTTCCTATTTGTTTCCCATTCCTTTCATTATTTAAGCATTGTTTGATTGAAGTCTTGGTGTATCCCAACCTCAGCTGGAAAGTAACACTATAGTAAGTGTGAGACACTTATAGGAAAGTCATTAACATCACAATGGCTTGTCACTAGAAATGTCCTCAGTCTTCACTCGATGAGATCCATTCATGTTTTAGATAATTTGCTCTCCTGTATGGTTTTAAGATAACAGACTCACGGTGAACCCCAACACCAAGCCCAACTCCAATAACAGCTCTAAATCTTTCAAGTTAATCAAATACTAAAGAACCAAAACTCCAAACCACTTCTATATAAAATAAAGTAAAACAGTTATCATTGTAGGGAACTGAAAAACTTTCCTAAATAGTAATTAAACATTCGTTATGGTATAAATTCTGCAAACTGTCAATCCCGTATAAGGGTTTCCAATGGAAAGTCAGAAAGCATTAAATGTCAGAGGAGAAATTCAGTGCTACTTCCTTGAGAATCAAATTTAACTAAAGGTGAAAAAGTTTTGAATGTGTGCACTTTTAAAAGTTTTTCCACTTGCATGTGCATATGAAAATAGCAGAATCAGTCATTTTCATGCTTTATATAAAACAGAAGATTTCAAAGGAACTTTGTGTTTTCAGGGCTGCTTCAGGCTGTCTGCCCCAACTTCCCAGGGATATGCATATACATTGTCCCTGCTTTAAGGAGCACTTCAGAGGAAAAGTTGGAGAAGCGGTGATTTTTTTTTTTTTGAAAGAATAATAAACTTAGTGCTGGAAGAACTGAGAACAAATTCTAGCTTTGATATTTACTAGCTATGTCACCAAAACTCTTAAAACTTCAATTTCCCCTTCTGTAAAATGGGAGACACAACACACTATATGCTTTACAGACAAATGAGAGGATTTAGTAAGTTAGGACATCTGAAAGAACTTAGAAAGCTGTTAAGCACTATTGACATAAGTTTTGTTTGAAGTAAGATTAAAAAACATAAAAAGGCTTATGTTGACAGAATATATTATATCAATATTGTATTTGAACATTGATTATTGTACATATCGCTTGATGGTCCCAGAAATTCTTCATTCTATCTTACTTCCTCATGAGTCTCTCTTCCCCAAATTCCCTTAGAATTTTGAGGTTCAGTTTTGCTTTAGCAACTGGCATTTGTGTTATGTCTTATTTAAGGGACTGATACTCCTGTGCTATTCACAAAGTAGTTTCTTATTTCCTTTTTTCTAATACCTACTATATTTAGGCATTTAGTGAAATCTTCTTGAATAATTAAAGGAATTAATGATTAACTAATCTAAAATTATAATATAAACATTTTTTTTTAAGTCTACAGTTACAGGAATCTGGCTGTCTGAATATGAATCTTGCCTCTCCACTTACTATTTCTGTGTTCTTAAACAAATAATTTACCTCAGACTCAAATTGCCTCTCTACAACATGACAATTATGGACATGTCAGAGTTCTTTAAATATTTAATATGATTATGTACGCAAAATGATAGCGTATTGTTGGCACATACTAAATACGTAATAAATGGTAATTTATATCAATTGTAGTTGTATAAGTAGAAAAGAGAAAACATCATGACACTTGTTACATGTTTTTGTCTATAAAATCACAGATTTACTCCTCACCTTCTAGAGCTCATGGCTTTATGATTTATTCTAGGTCAGATTTTAATGCTGATCCTTAACCAGAAACTTGCTGTGAATATCTCTTTCCCTCACCTCACTCCTACTTTGTTTCCATCAGTAGCCCTTCTTGGATCTATTCATTTAATGGTTCTAGATTCTGATTATCTCCCATCAGTCCTTTCACTCCTTCCTTCCACTTCCACATGATTTAACACATTGCATTTTCATGAGTAACTCTACCTTGTTATGAAGATGCTTATTTTTATGTTAACAGTCTTCAAAAATGTTTAAACATTATTATTTTCACTTTTTTGATTTACTTCTATTTTAAATAAAATGTTAGCCAAGCAAATTTTTTTAGTTTAGTTCAGTTTGAACAGTTCTTTGTATAAAGTAGGTACTCAATATGTTATCGATTGCTTTAAAAATGCTTCCCATCACCTATTCGTATTTCAATAAAAAAAGCAACTATTTAAGTGTAAAAAAGAACTTGTTGACTTCAATGATCATTAGATTCAAAAAGAGTTGATCCACTGAGGCGGATTATCCTCTTTGTATGATTCCTTTAAAAAATGGGAGAAGTCAAATTTTGTTCTAATATATTGACAATATGTATTCCAGCTCCAGAATATAGCTCCAATTTTTCAATGAAACAGTAGGAATCAAGAAGACTTTGAAAGTTTTCATACACAGAAAAGATGATGGTCTATTACGGTTTCTTTTTTTAAAGGCTAATATTTGACTCCATTCAAATCAGTGAAAAATAAAATACTTGAACTCCTATTCTGTTTTGAGTGCCAGGTTAGGGCTGGAAATAGACAAATGACAAGCCACAGACCTTCCTCTCAAGATTCTCATTGTCTATTTGAAAAGATAGATATATAAAAAACACCACTAACTGATAAACATATGCACAAGAGAAAGTCACCTCAAGAAAAAACTATTTCTGAGGCAGATTCAGAAGATGAACTTAAAACTAAAAGTTATATTGGGCCTGAATTTTGAAGGATTAATAGAAATATGTCAGATTGGGCCAGCAGGAGCTTTCTAAACAGATGGAATATGTGATTTCATAAGTGCAGATTGTAGTAGAGGAAAGGTACGAGAGAAAAGAAAGGGTCATATTGGGAGACGTTGTGTGGTTCAACCAGAGAGATATGATAGAAACAAAGCTGTAAGTAAATAAAAATCTATGGAAGTAGGAAGTTAAGTACAACTACTGTTCCGACAAGTATTACTACATGTGTTGCTCCTAAATATAGTGCCTCACAAAGAATCCAAGCACAGATAACATTATTTCTCCACTTACAAAAGCCTAATCACTTGATAATTTGCTAATGCTATTTTTCTCAACCTCCAGTATTGTAAATTTTGTTTAAAAGTTAAGGCATTCTTCCTAGCTGAAGAAGCCAAGAATTCTTTTAATTCCAGAAGACGTGCTTGTTTCTGAGTTGTCTGTAAAAATCTGCCACCAGAAAGTATGATCCAAAATTTATAGTTCATAGTATCAGATAGTAAGAGCTTTCCCTAAATTCATTTTGATTGAAAGAGTCACCTGGAGTTAATCATGTGATAGGACACCATGAAGCTGATTAAAGATGATTTGCTTCAGGAAAATGCTTTTAGAAGAACAATTGCAGAAGTTGTAGAAGGTAAGGACAGAAGAGATTCTGTTAAAACTTTTCTCTGCTTTTCTGTTTTGTAAAATATCTACTTTTGCAAAAACAGTCAGTGAATATTAATTATTACAATAAAGCATAACTCAAAAAAGGATAGTTTTCACTTTACAAAAATTCTAAGAATAGAAACATTCAGTATTGTCAGTGTCTTTCTCAAATGCTGTTTATCTTTTCGCAGGCTTGTCTCCACCCTTCCAGTATTGGAACTGCTCTCCCCAGCTGCTCTTCTCCAAATCGGTAGCTTTTCAAAATCTCTTTCAACTTGCCTTTTTTAAGTCTTTGAAAACTGCTGCACACTGTCCTTAAACTCTTCTCCCTCCTATTTTTCATAAACACTACTCTTTCTACACATCTTACTTTTTTTACCCTTCCTGAACAGACTTTTCACTAGAATCTCTTTCTCTCTGGTTCTCTAAATATAATGTTTTTTTTGTTTTTTGTTGTTGTTGTTTGTTTTTGTTGTTGTTGTTGTTTTTAACTCCTATAGATTAGTTACTTCCTTACTGCCCTAAATCTTATATACCTAACCCAAGTCCTAGATTTACAACCTGAAGATTAATCCTGATTTTTCATCTTATGCTCTTCTCCCATGAGAGAAAGATGATTTACCATACATTTTCAACAACCACAAAGATATCAAAGCTGAAATGTTCTGCCGCTGGTTACTCAAAATGAATACAGCTTAAACCTAAGCTCATTTTGTATCCAAATAGGCTTCATTTTTTAGAATCCCTCTGTCTACTAATAGGAGTTTACCCACACAACCCAATAATCTCAGAGATCTCTTTGTTTTCTCCTATACTATTTCCTACAAAATCTAGACTTCTAATTTTAATGAGTAGTCTTCAAAAGCCACGCCTCTTCCAAATTGTTCTTCCTGACTCACTATAGCCATTTTCCTAGTTTAGAAAGTCTAAATAACAAAAGTGCTGTCATAACTTGTTTTCCTGGCCCAGTCTTCTCTCTCCTTTAAACCACCTCACACCTCGCTAATGTATTGCTATCTTAAATGTTGATGCTAATCATGTGTTCAAAAGTTCACATCTTCACCACTATCTACAATGTCTTCGAGAAGAAGAGTAAAGGCTCTTTGACTCAATCAGTCTTTTCAACACTACTTTCCAGTGTGTCTCACTATGTACTTTATGCCCATCCCTACTTGATTTTCCAAATTTAACATCTACCTTTACCTATATTCTTGCTTTTTACTCTCATATTTCTGTGCTTCAAAACCCATCTTCACATGCATTTGCAACATATCCATCCAGTTTCGGTTCAACTACCATATCTGGAACAGAGCTGTTCATGATTACTCATTCTTCCTTTGAGCACTTAGAGCTCACTCTCTGTAACTGGTAGTGGCACATATGGCCTTTTATGCAGAGTCGTGAAGACAGGCTAGATTTTATATACTCCTTCTAATTATGAGATGAAAGTAAACAATTTTTATCTTCCTTTGGGTTTTGAAATATCTGTAAAGATAACATACAGTTGACTTTGAAAGTTAATATTTTTTTTTTCCTAGAGCACTATTAAATCCCCGTCTGCAAGAACTTAGAAAAAAGGTGACTGACTAGGCATTAATTTATTTGTGATACATTGGATATCTATAATATCCAATTTTCTTCTTCTTATTTTTTTTGAAAGGCTTTTTCTCTTGATGATAGATTAATTTGTTCATGTTCTCAAGTCAAAATAGAGTCAGTGACAGAATAAAAGCATTATGCTGTATTTAAATTTTTTCTTGATTTATTCATATATGTTGCTATTCTACTTTTAATTTACATTGATAGAAAAGAAGGAATAAGATAAATAAACATTAAAATCTATGTATGTGCATAGAATAGTACCAAGAGTTTTCAAAAACCCTTGCTCCATAAACTATCACATGAAGCATGTGGGTTAAGATGATTTAGACCTATTTTTGCAGAATAGGAAACTCATGATATTAATGGCTTGAACTTGAACTCAAGTAGTCTTACTTGAACTTAAACTCAAGTGGTATGACTCCAAATAAGGCTTATACTCCTCAACTACTCTGTTTCTAGTGAGCTACAATTTCCTTCATTCCCTGATTGCCAGAAGCTACTACTTCTTGGGTCGTGTCTGATATTAGATTATCTTAACTTTTTTTTTTTTTTGACACAGCTAAGATTTTATGGCAATGACTGTCAATAATTTTTTTGTGTGATGGTGACAAAATTGGTTGTAGAGCTGTGTTTTCTAACTGCATACGCCCACATGTAAAAAAAAAAAAAAAAAAAACAACCTTAAAAGGGCTTATCAGAATCTTAAAAAGATGAGATTGCAAAAATTGTTAAGGGAATTTCTAAATATTTCTACATAACTGATATTTCCCCCTGGTTGAAGAGCCAATATAATAAGAATTCTATGAGTTCTACATGTAATCAAATAACAGTATACCTGTGGTGGAAAGAGACATAATGGAAAATATAAAATTTTCCTTTAAAACTCTAGTTTAACAATAATCTGAATGTATGGTTTACATAGCATTACTTATTCAGGGACTGTATTAAATTTTTTAATTGTACCTTGATATTTAGAATATATACATTCTCATATTTCATATAGATATAGGCAAAAGGGTAAAACAGTATACAGTAGACCCTTGAAAAACAGATTTGAACTGCGCTGGGCCACTTATACATGGAATTTTTTCAATAAACATACAGTCAGCTCTTGTATCCCTGGGTTTCACATCAGCAGATACAACCAACCACAAATAGAAAACAGTATTTTCTATCTATGGTTAGGAATCCATGGAGGTGAAGGCCAATATATGCATTGTTCTACACCATTTCGTATAAGAGACTTGAGCATCTGAGGATTGGGACATCTGCAGGGGTTCAGGGAACCAATCTTTTGCAGATTCCCAGGGATATAGTTAAATTGTGGGGAATTAAAAGTTATATGCAGAGTTTTGACTGCATGGCAGTCAGGGCTTCTAACCTCTATGTTGTTCAAGAGTCAACTATATAGATATGCAAATATATAACTATATAGATAGTTATATAAACTTAATTTTGAAGCTTGAATAGTCTCGGACTTGTTATGACCTTTGAAAGTTTACTTTTATTTATTAATACAATTTTTTGTAAAGTTAACAGAATTTTATTCACAAAAACTTATAAATAGATGAACCCCAATATCACCTTGTGATTTAAACAAAATAGCTATTTCAAATAGACAATTTCTATGAATAAAAACTTATAGAAAATAAAACAATTTACTTATTTTGCATTATTTATATACATTACCTAACCCAGATTTATAAGTGAACTCTAAGTATAGAATGCCAATTTTATATAAATTAATGGCTTGAGGATAGGCTTATATATGTCCACTCTTGATAATCATATTTTAATAAAAACAGCAGAGATACTTCATAGCAGCCCAAATCCTACATGCAATAACCCTAAATTGTATGAGGGGATTTCTTAATCTACTTTTAAAGAAAATAATTTCTGCTAATTCTTGTTAGATAATGGTTTTATTCATATATGTTTTTAATGATGACACAGATGGCTTTGAAAAGTCTTTTTTTCAGTTTTCTTGAGATTTAATTGACAAATAAAATTGAAAGATATTTAAAGTATAGAACACAATAATTTGATATACATATACATTATGAAAAGATACCTGCCACACATCATATTAAAATTTTTATAATATTTAAGTTCTATTCTCCTAGTAATTTTATTATGTAATACAGTGTTATCGACTACAGTAACCATGTTCAATCCTCAGACTTTTCATTTTATGACTATAACTAGTAACCAGTTTTGTCTCTACTTCTATGATTTCAACTTTTTTTTTTAATTCCACATATAAATAATACCATATGATATTTGTTTATGTATTTATCTAATTATGTCTGGCTTTTTTCACTTAGCATAATGCCTTCCAGGTTCATCCATGTAGTCACAAATAGCAGGATTTCCTTCCTTTTTTAAGGCTGAATAATATGTCATTATAAACATATATATATATATATATATATATAATATACATATATACACACATATATATGTATATAATATATATAAATATATATATCATATTTCCTTTATTTGTTCATCTGTTGGCACACTTAGATTTTCCCCTGTCCTTGGCTCTTGTGAATAATACTGTCATGAATATGGGGGTATAGATATCTCTTCAAGATTTATTTCCTTTGCATATATACCTAAAAGTGCGATTGCTAGATCATATGTTGTTTTGTGTTTTTTTCTTTAATTGTTGAGGAATCTCTATACTGTATTCTGTAGAGGTTGTACCAGTTTACATCCCACCAATGGTTTCCAAGGGTTCTCTTTTCTCCACATCCTTGCCAGCATTTGTTATCAATTGATTTTTTTAACATTTTAATTTTTTTTATTATAGTAGCATTCATTTATGATCAACTGGATTTTTGATGATAGCCATCCTAACAGATGTGAGTTAATCTCGTTGCAATTTTTATTTTATTTATTTTATTTTTTTTATTATGGTGACATTGGTTAACGAAATCCAGCAAGTTTCAGGTGTACAATTCAACAGTAAGGCATATATATACATTGCTTTGTGTGTTCGCCGCCCATAGATTTCCTTCTGTCACCACATATTTGACCCCTTTTACCCAATCTACTCCCCGCCCCACCCCGTAACTTTGATTTTTATTTCTCCTTGATGATTTGTGATACAAATCTTTTTCATGTACCTATTGACCATTTGTATGTTTTCTTTGGAAAAATTATCTATTTAGGTGATTTGCTTATTTTTAAATTGATATTCAGTTGTATGAGTCACTTGTATATTTTGGATATTAACACTTTATTGAATATGTGGTTTGTAAATATTTTTTCCCATTCCAAAGGTTGTCTTTTCATTTTGTTAATGGTTTCCTTTGCTGTGCAGAAACTTTCTAGTTCAATGTACTCCCACTTGTTTAATTTGCATTTTTATCTTTTGCTTTTGGTGTCAAATCCAAAAAAAATCATTGCCAAAACTGATGCCAAGGGGCTTGCTATCTATGTTTTTTTCTAAGAGTTTTATTGGTCAGGACTTACATTAAAGTCTTTAATCTAGTTTGAGTTGATTTTTGTATATGGTATAGTATATGGGTATAGTTTCATTCTTTTTGCATGTGGCTGTCCAATTTTCCCAACACCATTTATTGAATAGGCTGTCTTTTCCTCATTGTATATTCTTGGCTCCTTTGTTATAAAATGACCATATTTGTGTGAATTTATTTCTCTTCCATTGATCTATGTGTCTGTTTTTATGCCAATCTCATACTGTTCTGACTATTATAGTTTTGTAATATAGTTTGAAACCAGGAAGCATGATATCTCTATTTTTGTTTTTTCTCAAGATTGTTTTGGCTACCTGGGGTCTTTTGTAGTTTCAAACAGATTTTAGGATTGCTCTATTTCTTTGAAAAACACTTTGATATTTTGCTAGAAATTACATTGCATCTGTGATGACTGGGTAGTATGGACATTTTAACAATATTAATTCTTCTGATCCATGAATATGGAATATCCTTAGAGTTTTCAGTGTACAGAATTTTCATCTTAAATTTATTCCTAAATACTTTATTGTTTTTGAGTCTATTATAAATAGTATTTTTTTTTTCATTTCTCTTTCTGATGATTCATTGGCGTATAGAAACACAATTTATTTTTGTATATTAATTTTGTATCCTTCAACTTTAGTTAATTTGTTTATTACTTCTGAGAGTTTTTACTGGAATCTTTAGGGTTTTCAATATATAATATTATGTCATCTACAAACAGAGAAAATTTTATTTCTACTTTTCTAATTTGGATGCCTTTTATTTTTATTTTATTTTTTTTCACCTAATTTCTCAGTCTAAAACTTCCAGTACTATGTTGAACATAAGTGTTAAGATTGGACATCCTTTTATTGTTCCTGATTTTGGAGGAAAAGTTTTCAGCATTTTACCATTGAGTATGATGTTACCTGTGTGCTTGTCATATATGGTCTTTATTATGTTGTAGTAGATCCTCTCTATAACTAGTTTGTTGAGAATTTTCTAAATCATAAAACGATGTTGAACTTTGTCAGATGCTTTTTCTGCACTTATTAAGATGATCATATGATTTTCATCTTTCATTTTGTTAGTATGCTATATCACATTGATTGATTTGTGCATGTGAAACCATTTTTGTATCTCTGAAATAAATCCCAGTTGATAATGTTGTATAATCCTTTTAATGTATTGTTGAATTTGGTTTGCTAATATTTTTTTTCGGGAATTTACATTTCTGTTTATCACAAACATAGGCCTGTATTTTTCTTTCTTGTATGTCTTTGTATCATGATAATGCTGGCCTTCATAAAATGAGTTTGAACATTTTTTCATTTTCTATTTTTGGAAACATTTGAGAATGATTGTTATTTAGTTCTTTTTTAAATGTTTGGTAGGATTTGCCAATGAAGTCATCTGGTCCTGGACTTTTGTTCGTTGAGAGACTTTTGATTACTGATTAAATCTCCTTATTAGTAATTGGTATGTTAAGATTTTCAATTTTTTCATGATTCAGTTTTAGTATATTGTATGTTTCTAGTAATTTATCCATTTTTCCAGGTTATCTAAGTTCTTGATGTATAATTATTCTGAGTAGTCTCATGATTCTTTGTGTTTTTGTGGCAACAGTTGTAATGGCTCCTCCTTCCTTTGTAATCTTATTTATTTGAAATTTTTTTTCTTGGTGCATCTAGCTAAAGGTTTGTCTGTGTTATTTAACCTTTTACAAAAAAGCATATCTTACTTTCATTGATTTCTTTTCATTGTCTTTTTAGTCTCTATGTCATTTATTTCTGCTCTGATTTTTTATTATTTCCTTCCTTCTACTAACGTTGGGCTTAGTTTCTTCTTTTCCTGGTGGCTTGAGATGCAAAGATTTTTTTAATTTTTTTTTTTTGCGATTTTTTTTCTTAATATTTATTGGCTTAAACTTCCTTCTAAAAACAATTTTTGCTACATCGCACAAGTTTTGTATGTGATATTTCTATTTTCATTTGTTACAAGATATTTTTTATTTCTTTTGATTTATTTTTTGAGCCATTGGTTGTTCAGGAGCTTGTTCAATTTTCACACATTTGTGGATTTTCCAGTTTATTCTTGTACTTAATTCCTAGATTAATACCATTTGTAATTTCATTTGTTGGACAAAATGTTATAAGTACAAAATATGCTCAGGTCCACAAATTGCTGTGCTCTCATTTATGACATAATATTGAAGTGAAATCCACATGGTTAAAGTAATTTTTTTTAATAATGTATAAAACTTTGGGATACTCTGAGGTGGCATTAAAACTATTAAAAAGGAAACATAGTCACTGTCTAAATACAATCACATTATCATAGTATGCCTTGTAAGGCTATTTTAATTCTGAGACATTTTCAAAATCATGTATCTTAAATTTATAACCTGTTTAGTAAAAATAAGGTACATTTAGAGAAACTCATTTCCAGTTTATGAACAAAAGTATCAATAATACCTTTTGTATTAAATGAGGTAAATCTCACAATTTTGTAAATTGAGTATCTCTTATTGCTGAAGACTATAACAATTTAGGTTTACATATTTTTTACTCTTTTGATATATCAAACTACTCTAGACAGTCCAATCTTGAAAAGAGAAAGATACTAAAGACAGGCAGACACATAGATATATGGACTTTGGTGTGCGTAAAGTCAATGTTTTTACCATTTTTAAAAGAAAGTAAAGTTATTTTGGCCTCGTCATTATTTGGGATTAATTTGCTCTATAGAACACACACACACCTAATGATACACAATTCCATCAACCAAATGAGAAATATACTTGGTAATCAATATACTTGGGAATTATGCATGATAGAGAAAAAGAACCATAGAAATGCTTAATCGTTTTTCTTTTTTTTAAGCAAATGGATATTGTATACATTATGTATGGATATTGTATATAATATAGAAAACACTATTCTGTATTTGATTCTTAAAAAGTCTTTCTCTCGCTTACAGAAATGATTTATGTACTGTAGTAGATAAGTAAAATTAGAACAATATTACTGTCTTTTCCTAAAGTTTTTAAAGTTTACCTTCTTAAAGTTATTTGTTTTTTACTTTTTGAGTTCATTTTCCTGCTTATGAATCAAAACTATTGTCTAAAATATACATCTTACCATGACAACTTACTTAAAACCCTTAGATGTTTGGTGACTGAAACACTTAGCTTTTATTACACTTTTATTACAAATTATACCAAAAAAATAGTATTTAATTGCCAATTGCAAAAATTTGATATTGGATATTGCTCCTCAACATTACACATATGAAGGTAATTACTATGCTGAAAAATAACGAAACCCTCATTATGCCCACACTCAGCTACCAAAAATAAAATCATCTTGCAGGATGATGCAGGTGCTTGTTGTGCATTATAGAAATAAGTTTTAAGTCTTACAGACTCTTTATCTATGAAAAAATAATTCAGCTTTTCAGTTGTGACAACCATTCAGAGGAAGACTAAGTGTTATTTATACTAAAAATCTCTCTCCCTCTCCCCCTGCCTCTTTTTTTCATCAGTGAGGATAGGAAATGGGAAGAACATCTTGTATAGCCACACAAGTACTACCAACTATTAAAGCAAAACTTACATTATTATAAACCAAATTCAGAATTTTTGAAACTGAGATGAAGTTTCTTCCAATTCTCTTGGCAGATATGAGACTCTTCTTTAAGTCTTATTTATTGTACTGTTGTAAAATTTGAATTTCGAAGTTTGAAAATAGTCTCATCTAATCCTTGTTGTTTGTCTATCAGCTCTCAAAGTGCTAGAAGTGTTTTGCTTAAGATTTCTAGAAAAATAGCAATGGATGGAAAAATACAATTTATTAACAATATTAGATAATAATGCTAAGTAATTAAAAAGTATTATAAAAATTCCCACCAAAATATTGTTTACTTTCTTTAACAACTAAATTTTCAAGTATCACTTTCAAATGATGAATCTTCTGATATGCCATAAGTTTTTACTATATTTCAGCCCACATATTTTTCACTATAAATTGTTTAAAAGGCACATTTAAGAAGAAAATGCTTTTTTTACTGTATACAATGTTAAGAATTGCATTTTATTCTTTATCTTCTTAGCTGTACAATTTTTATGCTCTTGAATTTGTGGACATACTTTCATAGATCTTGTAGCATCAACAACTGTCAAATATGTCATCCCAACAGAATGAAGAATGTCCTTGGTTAGTTTATAGAAATTGTTGTATTTTTACATTCTTTGATGCCTTGAGAGTCTGCCTGAAAGTGGACAACTACATCATAGGTAATTCGGTGGTGAATCTCTTTTTCTTATTTCAGTGGATCAATGGCTGTCTTATACATATTGTATAAAACATATTTTAGAAACTTTTACACTGGCCTTCAAAATTAAATTCCTCTACTATTCTCAAATCCCTAGAGAAAGTGGAGACTGTGTGGCAAGCAAATCCTGTTTGCTTTCAAAAGTGTCAAATGTACATCTGTCTAGCTATTTACACACCTTTGTTTTATTCTGAGTTCCTCAGTAGTGACAGCAAACACACATTGATGGGAGATACTGAACATTTCTCTTGAAACTATAAGAAGACTTGGTAAAAGATTTTATCTTGTTTTGTATTTTAAGGAAGAGAAATAATTAAATTTACTATTTAAAGTAAAAATATACAGCTCAGGCATGATTGCACATCTCTTAGCTATAAGGAATTATAAATGTCCTGTTATTCTGGCCCTTACATTGTTGCTATAAACTTCCAAAAACATAGAGTGAGTTTACTTATCCCAGCTAGTTTAATTATGTTGGCTTATTGAATAGGGAATGACCAAGGAGTAAAGTAACTTGTTTAAAAATATGATGTCTGATTTATTTTCATCTACATGTGGACATAAGCCAAAATTTACAATTTGCACATATTAACTAATTACCTACTACCATAGATTAATGAAATATAATGATATTCTCTTGCAATAATTACTCTTGTGTATTGTGATTTTCATTTTTTTTTCCTAAATACATTCTTTTTAAATATTTACCTTAATCTATTAAAAAATATGTATTCTGGAATTGTGATAAACACTAAATGAGTTAAGATTCCCTTTTCTTCATGGGAAAGAACACACGAAACAACGAAAGAACTTGCTTCAGGAAACACAGGATGAGTCTGGTAGCTAATCTCAAGAGCATTGCTTTTACCTGATTAACTCACTTTGTCCCACTTTTTCCCTGTATAAAATGATTAGTCATAAGTACTTTCTAGAACTAGGGGAAAAAATTAGTATTTTGAACACGGTCAACTTACATTGACATTTTTCACTTCTGAACCCCCTGAGTTAATCATTAAAAATATCTACGTTTACTTGTTTTTGTTTATGTAAACTCCTTTCAATCCTTAAGATGTCTGTTTCCAAGTTTCCACTACTAAAGAAATTGGCTCTTGTTTTCTTCTCTTCCTCTCACCTCTTTCTGTTTTCTTACCTCTTTTCTTTCTTTTATCCCCTTTTTTTTGTTCTTGAAATTAAAAAATATTGATTTATCAACCACTATTTACATGGCAGTGTGACAAAATCATATTTGGATCATTGAAGACTATATTTTTGCTTTGATCGGAAACACACGATCACCCTATCAGAATTTTATTATTTAAAAAAGTAATAAAATAAAATAGTAATAATAACCGCTCTATCCATATACCAGATACTGTTTTGACAATCTGAATCCATTTCATGTGAGATTCAGACTAGCCCATGTGTTTATTAGCCTTGGCCTATATAGTCCATCCACTTCTGCATATTTCCTCCCTCCATCCCCACTGTTTTGAGTAGTATTTTGTGTCCAAATGTCACAACACATTTATATTTACAAAGCTCTCTTTTCTATACTAATCAGAAGTCAAAGCATAAAACATAATGATAGAAATACCTATATGCAAAACTGGATTTGCATTTTCAAATGAGAGATGTCAGTTAAGTAAAATTAATTTCTTTTTTATAAAAAGTTTATTTATTCATCAAACTGAACAATTATTTACCAAGGTCTTGGAATATAGCAATTAATAAAACTGCAGAGCAAACTCCCCTTTTTCATGAAACTTGTATTCTGATTAATGCGGGAAGGGGGAAGATAAAAATTAAGTAAAATGTATGATTTGCTTTTCAAAAAAGTTCTCAAAAGGATAATAAACGAATGAATCAGGACAGAGAATTGAGAATGGGAGATATTAGACAGACTGATAAACAAGACCTCATTGAGAAGGTGATACTTAAATATCTGTCTAATAGAAGTGAATGAACAGGCTATATGAACATTGGGAAAAGTGAATTTCAGGCAGAGGGAGTAACAACTTCAAAGACCCTAAAACATGAATGTGTTTTCTGTGTTCCAAGATCTTCAAGGAGGTCAGTGTAATTGGAGTGGAGAGTGAGGAAAAGAGCAGTAGGAAGTGAGGTCAGAGATGACCAGGGGCCATTTTATGCAAGACCTTTTAAATGATGTACAAATCTTAAGCTATTAATCTGAGTAAAGATGGGGATTCATTTGAAAGTTTTGAGCAGATAAGTGACATGATATGATTGTTGTTCGAATAAGAGTTGTAGTATAGCACAGCGACTAAAAGAATGGATTCTGGTTCCGGTAGTTCTGGCACCCACATCTAACACTAACAAACAATAGGGTCTTGGTCAATTAGCCTAGCTTTACTGCGGCTCATCTTTCTCATGGGTAAACTGGTGATGATAGTTGTATCTACTTCATAGAAGTAAGATAAGCATTAAGTGATTTAATATTTATAAAGCACACAGTAAGGAGTATTATATGTGTGTTAAAAAAAGAGTCAGTATGCCTGTTGTGTTAAAAATGGACTGTGAGGATCAAAGGACAAAGATAAGATGCCAATTAGGAAGCTATTAAAGTAATCTATTTTAGAGAAATTATGTTGTCTTGAATTAGGGCAAGTGAGCCATAAGTGGTAAAATAGTCAGTTGCTGCATATATTTTGGTGGTCACACCAATAGAATTTGTTTAGTTTAGGTGCTAAGTATAAAAGAAAAAGAGGAGGGAAGTTTGAATAGAAGGTTTAAGCTAAGTGACTGAAAATATTAGTTGGCATATAAAAACAGAGAAGGCAGTGAAAAGAAGGGGCCGATTTGGGATTAAATTAGACAAAATTTTTTAAGTCTGAATTTGTTTGCAAGATTTTTTTTTTTTTTGGTAACTTTTTCATTTCAGATTCCTTTTAGACATTCAAGTAGAGATGTCAAAGATTGGTTAGATATGAATCTGGAATTCAGGGAAATGTTTAGAGCCACAGGTATAGATTTGGGACTTGTCAGCCTATCTAAAGCTAAGATAGTTAATGAGGTTACAGAATAAGTGTGGAGATAAAAGTAGTTCAATGACTAACTTCTAAGGCACTCCAGTATTTAGATGTCAGAAAGACAAAGAGGATACTTGAAGGAAAAGGAAAAGCAGGAGAATGTGGTGGCCTGTAAGCCAAGTGAAGAGAGTGTAGAATGTATGATCATGTGTACACGTGTTGCTGATAGAGCAAATGAGTCTGGACCATGGTGTTAAAAATAGAGTGATCATTATTGATTTTAACACAAGCAATTTTTGTATAAACATGGGAACGAATTCCTAAAAGTAGTGAGTTCCATACCAAATATAAAGAAAGGAGTTAGAAATAATACATACAGGAAACTCTTTGGAGGAATATTTATGTAAAGATAAAAAGAAAGGCAATATTAGTTAAAGGGGAAAGTAGACTACATAATATTTTATTCATATAAAAATAGTATCATGGCTTTATGCTGTCAGAAAAATCCAGTGGAGGTTTTTTGGGGTTTTTTTTGTTGTTTTTTTTTTTTTTTTTTTAATGATGATGATACAGAGGAAAAGAAATGGAATACTTTCTGAAGCAAACTACTTCAGTAGATAAGAGTTGCTAAATGTGCTTAAATATCTAGAAGGATGGGCAAGCAAATCAAGGCTATTGAATTAATATAGCAGTGTATATAAAACATTGAATTTATGATTGTCCTTTAAGTAGAAATACTTTAAGATATATGCACAGTTAATTACCTCTCTTACCTAGAAAGCATTTCTCTCAAACCACAACATCACGCGGTTGGATTCTATCAGCATTTTATTACTTTTTTTTTGTTTTTGAACTACATCAAATTATTCCTGTTATTGTAGTTGATTAGATCAAGAACGGACATCTGACACAATATAAACTAGTAAGATTCTCTGTCCTATCATTTGGAATTGTAAATGAGGAATTGCAGTAAGTTTTTCTCTAGCCAAGGGTATCAGTCAGAGTGAGTCAGGAAAAGAGAAACGATACAGTGGTTTTTGAAAAGAAGATAGTTAATAGAACAGATGGGTTATTCAGGTATTAGAAGTCTGGAAGAGTTAAAAACAAAATCCTAAGGTAACATAGATATTATCAACTGCATAGAACAGATACTGCCTGCAGAGCTGAACTAGCTCTTGTATTAGTAATTAGGAAGGAACTACTACCAGTAAAGCTGTGTTAACCTTGAAGCTACTACTCATAGAAAAATGTGAAGAGATCACACTATCAGAATCTAGAAGCGCAAGGAAACTTACATGCCTGAGGAGGGTACCACATGTTTACTTTTCAAAAGAGGAAGGGAGCATCTAGCTGGTACTAGCATCTATTCAGAGAGTACTGGTATAGGGGTGCTAAAATAGTCCAGAGATAGAGCCATAGTTAACCATTTGTTACCAAAGTGAAAGTGACAAGATATAGAAATAAAAATTCCCTTCTCCTACTTCCTGTCTTTCACTCCCCTTTTAGATTCTAGACAAAAACCTAGTGCCACCTCTCAGGTAAGTGTTATGATTGTAATATGCAAGCACCAGCTCCAGCATCAGAGAGAAGAGAAAAGAACGGTGGCCTTAACACTAAATGACAACAGGTAAAATACCAGTACAGTATGTAACCTAAGGAGTTTGGGGATAAACATCCTTCACACATGAAGTGGATGAAGAGAGGACACAGATGTTGTCTTGCAGGGAGTGAGAAAGAGAAATATGTTCTTTCCAAGTAGTGAGAGCAAATGAAAGTTCCAACCACTGAGACTTAGCTAAAGTCCTGCTCTTGGATTTCATAAGGCATTTTTATACACTGAAAATTAACCTTTCCTCCTTTAGATTATCTAGCTAATGCACTCAGCAAAATATCTGGCATATATTAAAAATTCAAACAATATTTACTGAAAGAGAAATTGGATGTTGTTTTCTGAAACTTGTCACAAACTGTTCTGTTAGAGTTTATGTATCTGTGTATCTGTGCTGTCCTATATGGTAGGCACTAGCTATATATGACAACAAAGCATTTGAAATATAGCATTTAAGCACTAAATTTTTTATTTTTTATTTTTTTAAAAACTGGCATTGAATTAGTTGGAAAGCATTTAAGTATGATAGAAACAACTAGAGATGTGAACCTACTTGATTTCAACTGTAAATTTTATTAAATAAATATACCAGATATTTATGATGAAAATGCAACATTCAAATTGTGATATATGAAAAAAGAACCCAAACTATCTCAATAAAATTTTTATATTGATTCCATGAGAAAATAATGCTATTTTGGATATATTAAGGTAAATAAAAAAATACTAAAATGAATTTTACATATTTATGTTTTATATTTTTCACTGTGACTACTGAAAAGTTTAAAATTACTATATGGCTCACATTTCTATTGGACAGCACAGCTCTAGATTTTTGCTACTCAAAGTATGTTCTGTGCACTAATAGTGTACGCATCATCTAGATGTATTATAGTTTGAGAAGCACTGCTTCAAACTACTTCCATATTCATAAGTTCCTCTAGAGCAAAGATCAAATGCAGTCTCTACTGCCTGTCTCAAAACATGATTTGGTGATGAAAATGAGGACTTGAAATTCTCATGAGATGAGAGTTTGGTAAATAGAGAAATTATATCTGTTAACATGGAAGATGTGTTGAATAATTCACAATTTTTCCAACCCGTCTATATTAATATTTTGTGCCACATAGTTGCTAGTTTATAACTAGTACAGCAGATTAGCACCATGTATCTTAACAGAGCTAAACTCAGCAAGCTGCATGAGGACCTAGTGTTATATGTTGCCATTGCACTCTGAATGTATCCCTTTGTCTCACACAGCCCAGTGATCTGTCTTGGAAAAATTTACTGGAAAGTTCTCCCTGATCTTTGTAAATTTCACTTTTTCTTTAAAATCAGCCTCTTCAACCCTTCTTTATCTCCTCTTCCATCAAATTTCTTTCATTAATATTTCTAAAGCTAAACAGTATATTGATTGCTTCATTCTTTTATTATCAGAACCCCACCATGTGTTTTGAATAGTGCTGGTATTATTATTAGAATTGTTATTATTTCTGTTCATTGTCTGATACACAGACTCTAACTTTTTTTTGTTGTTGTTTTTCCTTAAGCTTTGAAATTGTTAATGTGTGACTTTGCAGAATATGCTGTTTTACAGGACTCTTATCTTGGGTGAGCAGAAATACCTGTCATCATTATTTTTTTTGTAACTTGTGATTGCATGGAAAAACCAGAGAAATTCTCTCATGAAATAGTTAGGTTAAGGGAGCACTTCCAAAGAAGACTAAAATATGAGACATGATTGCTAGAGAAATTAATACTGAAATAGGTTTTGAACCGATCTTAATTTATTATTTATACTGTGCTTAATTCCAAAAAGGATCTGAGGCTGCATACAATAAAAGACACAGATTCAAAAGGTCCATTAAAACAATTGAATGATAATTAAAGGAGTTGAGGGAAGAAGACAGAGGAAATATAGCTGTGCTAAAATATCTTGACTAAGAAGAGCTGTTGTTTCCAAACAATTAGCATATCTAAAGATACAGGCAAAAAGGGCAAAAAGGGGCATCACTGCCCAGTAAATAACATAATTTTTAAAATATTTTGTAAATCTGATATAAAGGACATGGGAAACCTCACGGGGTATTTTCTTCCAAATCAGTCTCCCACAGTTACAAAGAAGTATTCTTCACACTGCTGTTTCTTCCACTAATTTTCATCAAAAGCTGAGTACTCATTCTATTTTATTTCTGTGAGGCAGTTCTAAGAACTGATGAAACCTTTGTTGATACGGGAAGAAATGAAATACCTGCTATATGTCATGCGTGAGCTGAGAGTGAGGGATGCAGTGATAGAGAAAGCACATAGGGCTCTGGTACTCTGGACACTTCGGGAAGGAAGACACACATCAAACAAGTACCCAGAAAGTGAAGTTTAGAAATTTCAGGATGCTGTAATTTCAGGATGCATACATCAGGAAATTTTATGCACGACTTTTTGTAGCAGAGAAACTTGCTGGAGGAAATGACATTTAAGCAAAGACTGAAAAATAAGTAAGAGTTCTTCAAACTAAGGAAGCAATTTGTGTAAAGACTCTAAAGCGAGAAACAAATGCAGTGTGCTTGAGGGTGGAGTCAGGCTGACGAGAGCTCAGGCTGACTAGAGCTGGAAAGGTTAAAGTGGACTGAACGGTAAAGGCACGTTGGGCAATGAAGATTTTACTCTTAATCATAGGGATACTTGAAGGAAAAAAGAGTTTTTAAAGTAGGAGCTATTCATATTTTTTGAAAAGATATTCCACTAGAGTAGAAAGTAATTTATATGGAAACTTTACTTGGTAGAAGATAGCAGTTATGAAACTACTGAGATTCAAATAGGAGATGATGGTGGCTGGGCTCTGATAGAGATAGCAGGAACAAAGATGAGAAAACAGATAGATAGAGACAGAATGGACAGGACTTGGGTTTGTCGAAGAAGTAAATCATGACATCTTCCCAGAATCCCTACTTAAAAAAATTATTGAGGATCATCTATATCGAAAGTACACTGGTTTTCTGTGTGGGGAACTGGATGGACATAGGCTCTTGGTTGTGTTATAGACAGCGAGTTAATCATCTAATTTCATCACTGAAACCTGATCAAGGTCATAATTCTCTAAAAACAGTATTAGTTTTGTCCTGGAAATATATCAGTCCCCATTCAATTAGAGAGCCTAAAGATCTATTTTCTTTACTTGTGAAGTAATGGACATTAATAAATCATGTGAATCTTTTCAGTTTATAAAAAATTCCTGTTTTCCAAATTATCGTTTTCCCCTGAGGAATAAGACTTCTAATTGAGACAAGTTCTCAAATGTATTTTACGTTCTTGTAATTGTTTTAAAACATATGGCAATAAAAAAGTTATGCCTCTTCAGTATATTTTTATGTATTCTTGTCATCCTATAGGTTAAAGTAGCATTCACTATTTGATCTCATTTGTTTATTTTTCTCCAAATAAAATTATTATTCAATTAGAAAAATATAAGTTTATAACAAAATATGTACTTTTTTATATCCTAAACATGTTTAGTTTAATATTTTAATAAATTATAATAGTTAATTATAAATTTTAACTGCTGAATTTATTACTCATTTACCTGAAACTGCTAAATCAATTGTCCAATTTGTAAATGGAAACTTAACAAATTAACTTAATTCAGCTCTTATTGCATAAGTTTTATGATAGTGAATGTAATGGTTGGCACATGTTACTTAGAGGAATTTTAATTAATTCACAAAAGAATGTCATATCTCTGCAAACAGAGAGATTAATTTTAAGATGTGATTTCTTTTATCAAAAAGTCATAAGAAACCCAAAGCATGATTGTGTTAGGCACCTAACATATAACATTTTGAAATCTAAAACAAAAAAAGTACTAGGAAGGAGAGGTATTTGTAGGTCAGGGTTTCCATATGTACATGAATTGACCTCAGATAGTTCAAAAGAGATGCTAATAGAGGAATTACTAACCTATTTATGAGCAAGGTTAAGGGAACAAACAAAGAGTAGTGAGACATTCAGACTACCCAGACCAGGAAGTTATTATGGCTCCCTGGGCATAAGGTATAAGAGACAGAAATGGTGTTACTAAATCTCAACAAAAACAGGAACAACAGAGAAGTGTATTAGTCAGGGTTCTCCATAGAAACAGAATCAATGGGAATGTATATGGATACCTTTTATTTTAAGGAATTCATTTTAAGGAATTAGTTCATGTGACTGTGAAGGCTTGGTAAGACCAAAATCTAATGGGTTAGATGGTAGGCAAGAGACCCAGGAGAGAATTGCAGTTCAAGTTAGAAGGCCGTCTACTGGCAGAATTGCCTCTTGCTCATGGGAGGTCAGTTTTTTGTTCAATTGATTGAGTAAGGCCCACCCATTGTATGGAGAGTAATCTTCTTTACTCAAAGTCCATTGATTTTAATGTAAATTTCATCCATAAACACCTCATAGAAACAACCTGAATAATGTTTGACCAACTATCTGTGCACCATGGCTCAGACAAGCTGACATAAAATTAACAATCACATGTAGGGACTTCCCTACAAGAACTACGGTGTTGGAGGGGCAGAACAGTGGCCAAAGTTATAACAGTTCAGTGAGAGAGTAAGGAAAAAATCACCTGGTCTTAGTTATCATTGGATCTTCAGGTCAAATAAATAAATAAACAAATAAGTGATAGGTCCTGAGCCTGCTGTAGAGCTCTCTCCTTACCCTGGATTCTACTCAAAGCTGTTAGCTGTATAAAGATCTAGTAGGTGGGTTAGTTCAAGACACCCAAAAAGCCTGCCAAATGGGACTTGTTCATTGTGGCGAGTGGTGTGAAGGGCAGCCCATTGTCTTTAACTTTAGAGGAGATAGCAATGATAGAGAATGCTAGTTCTCTAGAAATAATACAGCAGGCCATTAAATTACCTATCATAGAGTTTTTCTTCCACTCTCTACTCACATACATCTTAATAAAGCATTTATGGTACTATAAATGCCCTACTCATTGAAGCCAATCAGCATGAGGACATGTACATATTGATTCTGTGTGACGTTCTATGGGATATCAAGGTGAGCCAGACCCACTAAATTCATATTATTGCAATGAGAAGCAGAGCAGACAGTGCAGAGGCAAGGCAATGAAGCTATACCGATTTCCCTGCAAGATTAAAGTGAATTTTGCTCTGTGTTCTTACAAATTAGAATTGAGAAATACACGTTTGCTTCCTTATAAGTTACATACCAGATACCAGAGGGTGTTTTGCTTTCTTTCTATGCCATTACATTGGAAATGGCAGCCACTTTGGGTATCATCGCCCCTTTCATTTCCTCTTTTACAGGTAGAACGGGAATGCAATAGGAATCGGTTTCTTCACCATTCAAAATTGGATAATAGCACTAATCTTTGCAATCCCTCCAGTGAGGTACTGTTGTTATGATTTACTATTTGATGTTGTGTGTGTGTAGTGTGTGTGTTGGGGGAGAGACAGTTCCATGGTAATCTTCATAATTTCTATTATAGTAGCTGTCACTCAGTGGGTCAAGAATCCAATGTGCATATTCAGTGTGTTGTTAAGGGTGTCTATTACAAATACACATTTAGAAACTAAAAACACAACCATAAATTGTGTATTAGCTAGGGTGGAGGGCTCCAACCTTTCTGGTACCAGGAACCAGTGCTCCAATGAGAATCTAATACCTGATGATCTCAGGTGGACCTGAGGTGGTTATGCTAACACTGGGGAACGGCTGCAAATACAGATGAGGCTTCTCTTGCTGGCCTGCCGCTCACCTCCTGCTGTGGCTGTCTTAACAGGCCACATATATACTGGTACCGGTTCGTGCCCTGTGCTAGGGAACACTGAAATGTCTGACAATTTTAGGCTTAGGTTTTCACTTATCACCTGTCCTCTATAAACCTACATTCTGATCAGTAGAATATGATAGCAATATCTAATAGTCTTTAAAAGATATCAGTATTGTCCTTTCTACATTGTAGTCACTGTGTAAAATGGCCACAGCTCCCTCTGGTGAAGGCTTAAAGAAAGGTTTATAGTACACACATGTGTCCACATTGCCTTTCTCCAACTAACCCAGACTTACTGCTGGAAGGGTACCCAAGTTTAAGAAATAGTTTAAGTGTACAAAAGATATAAAAGTTTTAAAATTCCCACTACATTGACCTGGATCAGCTTTCTACCCAATAGAATAATATAGATGAAAGTACCATGTAACCTGATGATATATTTCATCCTCAGAGAACCCATGGATTATTTTCCACTTCCACAGGTTTCTGTGGGTCAAAACATTCTTATTGCTACACTATCCCTGCTCTCTATGGAAATAATTACACCCACCATGTCTCTGATGATGAAGCCATTGAAATCAGAGCTTTCAAGGCTATTTATACACTGAATAACGTGATAAATAGAGTGTTCAGTTCTACTGTTGAACTTTGAAGCTTGTAGGATAGATGAGCAAGTTGCACATAATAAATTTACTCTGGCATTACAACTTCTTTAGACTTTTTATACCTTACTCTGCATTATTTCAAGAGAATTCTAACACTTAGATCTTATTGAAGTAGTCTCTGAAGTCTAGGCTTTAAGAAAATCTTAAAACAAACTTAGATCTCCCTGTTAGAACTGAGAAATTACACTGAAAATACAGAATGAATTCACTGTATCAATAGATTTGACATAATCCAACCTTAAATTTCAATTTTTTGTTTACTACCCTTTGAATTCATTCCTACACATGTTCTCTGGTTTCTGCTGATAAATATAGCACTTTGCAATTCCTTTGGCGTACTTACTATTTTATTCCAGAAAAGACATTGCAGTTCTCCTCTGGGGTATTATTTAACGCTCATTAGGATCAAAAGCCAGTCCTTCACATCTGGGAATTCCACAAGAAAACTAAACTCCAACACCCTAAGAAATCTGTTGTATGTAATGAATTACTATCACCTAACCATCTAGAATGGTACTAGCTATGAACAGTCCTTTGGAATTTGAGAAAATAGTCATTGAAATAATTTTCTGTAAAGTTTAATTCTCTTGATGAACCCTGACTGAGAAAGGCTGGTAAATGAAGATTTTGGGGGCAGGCGCCTGCCTCACATGAAGTCATTGAAAATCTTTATGTAATCAGACAGGTAATTATAGGTAGCTACCCTCAGCAATGAAGGTTCAGGGAGATGAGGTTGTTTGAGAGTCTCTGTTTTATCTGTCTATCCAGATACTTCTATTCCAAATCTAAAGGCTCCACTTTTTCCCAATCAGTGCTTTAACTTTAAGACTTGTGAAGACCTATATTTATTTGACTTTGTGATGTTGCAAAAACTAAATTATATTTTATGCCTGATTTTCAGTCATATTTGTCCTGAATGTATAAAAAACAATAGGATTATTTTCAAGGCCACCATAGATGGTTTCTGTTCCATTTACAATGTAAGTTGGGAATTTGAGGTCCATTTTGTTGGGAAAACTCTCTAGGACAGTCAGAGGCAGCATATCTGACTCACAGTATTTATAATCTCAATTCCAGTCAAGTACAACAGGCATTTGATCTCCAAAATCTTTCTCTTCCACCCATGATATGTATAATTTGAAAAATTATGATAATGCTAGCCAAGGGTATCAGTGACATCTATTTATTTCCCAGCCCAGTACTGAACACAATTTTGAGGGCTAGTCAGTCTGCAACAGAGCACTGTCATTCAGGGTCCTACAGAATATGGAATGGACCCCACATAGTTCAAATAAAAATAAATTATTGAAGGGACAACATACGCAACTGTGGGAAGAATTAATGGATCAAACAAGAGTTGTCAAAGCATGACCCCAAGAGACTGCTAATTGTATGAAGCTGTTAGCACTCCAGAAATAAAGAAATGAAAGGAAGAAATAGTATTACCAGAACCCAGTGACACATGAGAATCCATGAAGGTTCTAGTAGTGTTGGCTGTTGTCTTAAGGATATTCAGCTAAGTGTAGAATAAATATAAATTCCTATCCTCTGAATGTCTATTAATGACTCCCATTAACTAATTACCTAGAAGCCAACTGAGGACAGAGAGGGGCAAAGGAAGGTGAAGCAAATGGAAGGTAACTAGCATATGTCATATCATCTAAATTTATTTTAGCTCTATCTTGATAAATCAAGCTGTTAATAGTGACAATTATCATATTAATAGATATATGAAATAAAATTAATACATACGATATACGTATATATAAATATATAATAGGTAAAAGACTATAAAATGTAACTATAATTCTCAAAGCAATGTAAATTAAAAATATTATACACATTTTAATACTTAGAATGTGCCAAGTACTTTCTAAATATTTAAGTGTATAATAAGATTTTATCTTCCTTAATCCTCAGTAAACATTCTAAAGAATCAGTACTATTTTCAGGAAGTGGAGTTTTATTGTCTTTAAGATCTCATACGTGATAAATGAAAACATAAAGATTGAAACTCAGGGTAATTATATACACACACACACACACACACACACACACGCACATATATATACGTATATACGTATATACGCACATATATATACGTATATACGTATATATATGTATATATACGTATATACGTATATATATGTGCGTGTGTGTATGTGTGTATGTGTGTGTGTGCTTTGAACTACTTTAATTTTAAGTTAGATAGAATGGATTTAACTATTTTTATTATATAGATTGTGCTATGAATCAGAGATAATGCTAAAATTCTCTACTCAAAGAGGAACCCAGCTAATGAGCACCACAGTTAGGAAAAGAACCTAGGTCTCCTGAATCAGAGGCAGGCAGTCTTCCCCAAGGGCCTACTTCAGATTCTTCAAACAAGCTGTCACTCTGCTATTGCTGCTTCCTAGATAATTATACTCTAATCGCATACTTTATGTTTCCGTGTATCCTTCTGATATTTCTCTTGCTCACTTTGTATACAATCAGCCTTAAAGAATTATGCAAATATCTTGTTTAGATTCCTTCAGTTGCAAATTGCTATTTCGCTAATTGAATTATAAAGAGTATTTGTCTCTTCTAATATTCAATAATCAGATTTAAGTATGAAACAATTGTTTTATATACACAAATCTCTGCACATGCACAGAGCACATCAACACTACTTACTGGGTTGGTTCATGAGAGAGAATCCAGGCTTGAAAACAGCAAATCACAAGAAAATGGAAGAATAAACTTGATTATGGAAACAGTTTTTACTGATCATGTCCTATTCTGTATGCTCACCAAACAACCTTCTGATGTGATGGGATCCTTTAAGCCACCTCTACCAAATCTATCGTACTCATTTTCTTCACTTAAGATTAAACCTCCATTTTTATTTTCTTTGTTTAAATATATATGACTTTTTCTCATTTCTGTAGGCTTCTGATGATATTTATTAATTTGGATATTCAAAATTAAAGTGATTCTAATAATGGATATTTAATTCGTTCACATTTCTTCTCTGAGCACCTGTTAAATTCCAGGTTCTATTCTAGGTGCTATGGATGTATTAGTCACAAAGAGATAAAATTGCTGCCCTCATAGAGCTTATAACATAGTTGGAGAAAACAGACCACTGAGAAAATAAGATGTACAATATAAAGCATGTTAAAAGTTAATGTGTGCTCTGGAGAAAAAGTGAACAGGGGTGGGGGAAATGACAGGTTTTGCAATACTAAATAAGGTGGTCAGGTAAGCCCTCAGTGAGAAAGTGTTATTTTGGCAGAAACTGAAGGGGGTTGTTGAGTGAGACATCTGCATTCTATGTGAGAAGAATATTTTAGGCAGAGGAAGAAGCTGGAACCACATTCACACAGGAAGAGCATACCAGTGTCTTTAAGAATAGCAAGAAAACCCCATAAACCAGGAGTTACGAAAGAGGAAAGAACAGGACATGAGGTTAGAGAGCAGCAGGGTGGGGTTAGGGATGGGGCATATATTGATGGACAGATGGGAAACCATAAGAGAAACTGGGCAGAGGCAATAAATGACAGAAAACTGCACTAAAATGGAAGCTCTCCATTCTTAATTTTGTATGACCCACGAGAGCAATGTCCCTCCTTGTCTTGTGAAAACATTTATTGTGGACTGATTAGAGTACCACCAATTTTATTTATCTTCATGAAGTAAAAATTAAATATTTCATGAGCTGAAAGACATTTAATAAGTAAAATATATTGTTGTGTTCAAACCATTCTGAGGTTTAAGATTTTAGTAGAAAAATATGTATCCCAATATGAAAATTAGGTATAAGATAGTAAAATTTCAAATTTCTATCATTATTTCATGATATTCTAATTCTCTCACTTCCTTAAACTGTTCAAATTAAAGTTGAAACAACTCCTCGGTGCTCCCAGTTTTGTAATTATAACCTAGCTCTTAGCTCTAACTGAATAGTGTAAGGGTTCCTTGTTATACAATATTTAAGTCTTCATAACTATAAAGTTTATGTATGAAAGAAAAATTGCCATAACTAGATCATTTCTAATAATAAATTAGTCAAATTAGTCACTACTCAAACATTACTGTGGTGGGTAATTGTATGTGTCAACTTGATTGGATTAAAAGACGGCCAGAGAGCTGGTAAAATATTATTACTTCTGGGTGTGTCTGTGAGTGTTTTTAGAAAAGAGTAGCATTTCAATCTGTGACCCGAGTAAGTCAAGTGGCCCTCCCCAAGCTGAGTGGGTTTCATCTAACCTGTTGAGGGACCGAATAGAACAAAAAAGGCAGAAGATGGGTGACTTTGCTCTCTCTCTCAGCTTAGGCTAGGACATTCATCTCCTCCTGCCTCAGACACCCGGCATTCCCGGTTTCCTGGCCTGCAGACTGGGATCGGGACTGAGATGAGGCCTGGTTCTCAGGCCTTAGGACAGAGACTTAATTATACTGCCAGCTTTCCTTGTTCACCTTCAAGATAGATTGTGTGACTTTTCAGTCTCTGCTATACTGCATGAGCCAATTCTTACCAAAAAAATCTCCATAGATACGGATAGATGATAGATGATAAATAGATGTATGATAGATAGATAGATGATAGATAGATAGATAGATAGATAGATAGATAGATAGATAGATAGATGATAGATAGATATAGATAGATGATAGATAGATATGAATAGATGATGAATAGATGATGATATAGATAGATGATGATGATAGATGATAGATGATAGATAGATAGATAGATAAATAGATAGATAGATAGATGATAGATAGGTAGATAGATAGATGATAGATGATTGATAGACGATTGATAGATGATAGATGGATAGATAGATAGATAGAATAGATACATACATACATACATATATACATACATACATACATATACACATCCATACATACATTCACAAATAAATATGTAGATAGATGGTAGATAACTAGATATATAACTTATTGATTCTGTTTCTCTGGAGAATCTTAATACAACACATATCACTTTGTACTAACAAATTTACCCTGCTGTCATGGCAATAGAAAATATGATGAGTACATTGCAAACACAAAATACAAATTTTGAATTTAAACTTTTAAAAATCAAGATCCATAAAGGCAAAGAAAATGTTAAAGAACTGATATGTTTACACTTAAAACCATTGACAATGAATATTTATCTGACAGAGTGAGACAAGCTAAAATTTTTTTAAAAAGATGATGAATTCTATAAAAAGATTTGCATACCAAAACTAAGTTAGACATTTCAAAAAATTGATAAAACCCTTCAATATTCTTTTTCAAAAAGGCAATCTTTATGATCATGTTAATAGTCTAATATGAATTAATATGCTATTAAATAAAATATGCTATTATCATACATTTTATCTTAAAATTATGTAAAACATCTCCACTTCAGTGATTTTGGTTAACATTTCAGTGTAAATAAATGTTAATAAAATATTAATTTTTCCTTTAAAATTTTTAGTTTTATTTCTAAAGAAAAACATACAAACCATTTTTATACCATCTCCTATTATATATTGTTTCTTGATTCAAATTAAGCTATTTAAGTAGCCATTTTTTCCTGTACTATTTATTCTGAGCTATTGAGAATTTCCTCTATGACATTTAATGAAGTAAATATATTCGATAATATTTTACTGTTCCAAGTACAATAGTGTTCTTATAAATAATCTTATTTAACATTAAGTGTGCTGTTATATATTTTTTAAACTATTGAAAGAAGAGAACAAATCTTTTTTAAATCCCATAATATATTTTGCCAATTATTACACCTCTCACTTCACTAAATTATCTTAAAAGAATAAGAGGCATGAATGATGCTAAAAGACTTTTAAGTAATTTCTTAAAGTAATTTATATAGCAAGTTATTAACTTCCTAAGAAACAAAGTCATAAATTCAAGTTTTTCTGATTCCAAAGTTTGATTGACTTTTTTTTATCGATACTTTTTTTTACTAATTGACACTTTTTCATTTCAATATTAATACACATTCAACTGCCAAATGCTTTCTCCTGAAATCTATATATGTTTTGTGGGAAAAAAAGTCAAATATTTGAATCTGTTTTTATTAAATTTATAAATATTACATTTACTTTTTATAAATTGTACAGTGAAAGAACAGGAAGAAATCAAACTTTGCTGTTACATATTTTCATAACTATTACAATAACTCCAAAATTAATTACAGATTTGTACTTTGTAATTAGTTTTCCTTTTGTAATATACAAATGTAAGATTTTTATCACTCAAAAAATTAGTTAAAAGCTCAACTAACTACCTAACTGGGCAAAAATGTATTGAGCATAAAGTGGTCACATCATGTCTAATACCATTTGTTATTTAATAACAACAAAAGTTTGTCCTTAGGGATCCTAAAAATAAAGTTTGGTGACATCTATACATATAAAAAAAAATTCAACAATGTAATATAACATTATTTAAGGCTAAATACATAAATTGTTAAATTGTTTTTACTAAAAGAAATGTTTAAATTCCTTTGGAAAAAAATTTTTATTGGAATATTTTTTAAGAAATAAAATAATATTTATTTGTTTTTTATATTAGAAAGGATATGTTCTCTGTGGAATTTTTGAAAATTTAGAAAAATACAAAAAAAAAGAGAGAATAAAGTTACTTCCACTCTCACTACCCGGAGATAACTACATTAACTTGAGAATATATATCCGTTCATATTTATCCCTTATTTTAGTTTTTACAAGAATAAGGACATGTATTATATACACACACACACACGCACACACACACACACACACAATTTTGTAACTTGTTTTTAATTTTTTAAATTAATAAATTAATTTTTATGGTGACATTGGTTAACGAAATCTAATAAGTTTCAGCTATATGTTTTAACAGTAAGGCATATATATATTTACACTATGTGTTCACCTCCCATAGTTAGATTTTAAATGTTATGGTAATTTATCTCTAACTATCCTCTTGAAAGCTCTTCTTTTGCAAAAGAATAGTAACTGGAAAGTAGAAGATTCGCTTCAAAGTCTTGGCAAATGATAGTCTTTAAAAGCTAATTACTCCTAAGAACAAATAATAATTATGAGTTACAAATCAGAAATTAAGATTTGTTTCTACTCTGAAACAAACATATCTGGTTATAAGAGAAAAGGTAATTATATCCCACAGAATTATCCGTATGTCCTTTTGGCATTTACAGGCTTAGAAAAATGAATGAAACAACCAATAATCTAAAGAATAAAATGTAGAATATTGAATCGCAAGATGTTGACAAATGAAAATTTCTGTAGTCATGGCTAGAAATTGGTATGTGACGGAGCCATCAAAATTTAATGTCAAAAGCTCAGTTCAAAAAGGGCTCAAGATGTTTAATTGTAGGCATATTTAGTTTTCTAATTCAGCCAAATTTCAACACATATTTGAGAGTCTTGTAATGGAGGAACATTCAGCTCTGTGTTGTGACATCTAAATTGGCATCTCTAAAAGTCACAGTACAGAAAGGAAGGCTAGAGAATCAGTTCTTCGTTTTTATGAAATAAGTTTAATGGTATTAATGTAAATCCAACTCTAAAATGTGTCTGGCACAAAATATCGCAAATTACCCAGGTTTATTTTGCCAAAGCCACATGGAAACTGAAGCTATTTTTCACATTTTTAAAAAAATTTTGTTAATGGTAAACTTAATGACCCCAGTAGTCTGCATGACTTTGGCAATGAGATATTGATACAAAACAATAATGTAAGAATAACATGAATATTAAACCACAGATTCTTGCTATCTTGATCATCATCTACATTTGTAAAATCTTTTTTTTTTTTTTTTTTTTTTTTTTTTTTTTAGGAAAACAAATATTGAACTCATTAAAAAGAAAAATTAGTTAAAAATCGGTAGCTGGACTCAACTGAAACTGTTTATTTTTCAAACCCTATTATGGCCATAGCAATACTTCTCTGTATCACTTAGGTATTTAAACATTGGATAGGCAAAAATATTCTTTCAGGATAGGAGTACTATCATTGTCTTTACCTCATCAATAAAAATAAAATACTCACAACTTCTGCTGTAGTTTTAAATGTTAACGAGTAATCGCTGCTTCCTAAATTCGATATAAACTTGTCAGAAATAGAGTAGGACAGATAAAAGGTACTCATAATTAGGTATTTGTTAGCAAAATTGCATAGTTCACTTGGTCACTAATTTGCTTTTTTTTCATATTCTATTGGCACAACACATGTCCAATTTATCACCAGAGAAAGGTTCCATCCAAACTCTTGTTTTAATAAGCCAGCGGAAGAAAACTATTGTGAGCATATGCCTTTTCAACAGAGAGATGAACCATTTGATTATATTTCCATAAACTTCCATAAATCCTAGAGAAAATCAATTGTTTTAAAAGCATGTTCATGAATATCCATCACAATATTTTCATTTGATTTACAGTACTATGATGAATATACCTGATTTAAACTGAAATCTATAGTTGTTTTGATTTCTATGGTTCAATTTTTATTTCCTCTTTATTCGGAATAGTAATGTTTACAATTAAAAATCTTTATTCATAGCTTATTAACCATAAATTTAGCCTTCCATTAGAAATTGGAATATACAAAAAGTACAGGATAAATGACTTGCTTTGAAATCCCTTCCTTTGAGAGCATGCAGTGTGCGTGAATCATGATAAAGAATTCAACACTAGTGCTAACAAATCACATGGGTTGATAATATTCTGAAGCATTTTAAAACATCTTTATTCATCAAATATTAAAAACTGAAAACATCCATTATATTTAACAAATGCATATGTACTGTTTATTCAAATTTGGATTTAATTCAAAGATTTGCTTTTGGGGCTTTCCGATTTAAAAAAGAATCCTAAAAGTTTACCATTATTACAATTACATGTATATCTACTTTGGTGTACATATATATTGTGCGGGGAGGGACAGAGAGAGAGAGAGAGAGAGAGAGAGAGAAGTTTTTCCACAAATAAATTTTTGTTAGAACATTGATCCATGAACCTAAATTCTTTTAAATTCTAATGTATGAAAATTATGACCCTAGAAAATTTTAATAATATGAATCTCTTTATCTTAAAATTTATGATATATGAATAATTTCAGATCTGCTTACTATAATCTTAGGAAGCATATTCTGATTTTAAAATATCAGTTTATCTTCTTTGCTAATACTTTTCTGACCCTCTACATATTGTTCTCTGCTCTTTCTTTGGAAATTTTTACTTTCCTTGGAACTTCAGCTCTTATTTCTGGCAGAATTACTCCAACTGGAATTTTCAGAATATATTTTTATATAGAATTCAAGTTTCATTTTTTTTTGGTTGCCTAGGAAGTAAATGAATAGAGTAATGCTTTCTATCCAGTCACATCCCTTAGTCTGTGTTTCCGTGTCCCAAAGTTTATTTAACAGAACAGGGGAGCTGCCTTGAACTGAACCCAACACTTTGGAATGTGCATTTTAATAAAAAAAAATAACACCTCAGTTTATTTGAACAAGATGACTGGTTTTTCCAGTTGTGCTATATGTCTTTTTGTTCATCATTCATTACTATTGAGAAAAGAAGATTTAGCAAGATCCAAACCATTTTTGAGATATACTAATGAGGTAAAGTTAAGATTCTGCTAGAATGTTTACTACTGCATAATATGAATGTCACTAGCTGATTTTTTAAATTAAGTTTGAAAAGTAATTTAGGGTCATATTGCTTATCCTATGTTCAAATTAACTTTGGAGAGTTTCAGAAGGTATTTTTAAAAGAAAGAAAGTCATCCTTTAGAGTTTGTAAAATCAAGATAAAATACAAAATATATGTGACTTTCATCTTTGAGAGACATGCAAAATAAATTGCTGTTTTCATTATTTTCTACACTACAAAGGTAAATGCTGATTTACAATAAAGCTGCTTTTTCTGATTGGCAACTATAGGCATCATTCCGCAGGTTATGACAACTTATACCTACTTATTGTAAGCTATTTAGAATTCTATGAACAATGCTAGTAGGGCCACTAGTTTATAATACATGAGAATGTGCCTGGTTGCTCAGGACACCATCTCGCTTGGACAAGAATATGTGAGCAGAGGCGACCTAAATTGTGGCACCAATTTCAATATGCTCTTTTGTAGAATTTTTATCTTTATCTTTCTGGTGTTTGATTGCCTGGGGAAACAGAGGCAGTTGAATTAAAATACTTACAAATGTGCATAATCAATTATGACCTCCCTCTTCAGCCTATGTTTACCAAAGGCTGAATATTTGCATTCACATATTCTGCAAACACTTTAACTTCAGAATAATTAAAATTTAAATTTAAAATCTTTCAAAAAAACTGGGACACACTACAAATATCCCCTCACCTTCTTATCAGTGGTGGCAAAATCCAACTACATGCCCAGGGTTAAAACACATTTATCACTTATCAAACTTTGCATATATTTTTCTTAATGGATATTAATCTTAGCCTTCCCTTTTCATAAGTTACTAACATTTTGCTGAGAACGTCATTCGCAAGAATATGAAGAGAAGCTTCTAAGTGGTCCTTCTTCCTCTAATCTGTACCACTCCTATTCATTTTATCCAAAACTTGAAGTTTTTTGAGTGAAATTCCCATGCATAAAAGTTTTAATAAATGTTCAGTATTCATAAATAATGTCCAAATGGTATGACTAGGCTTTACCTTACTTATACATTATATATTCATTTTTATAATTCCATAATATGGTCCATATCTAAACTCAGCTGGTTTGGCTTATGCATCTTCCATAAACCTCTCTGCATTTTAGCTCCTAAACCTTTATTTTTTATTGTTTCTTCAATTCTCCTCCATCTTTCCATGATCTAACTATTCTTTAAGGTACAAGCATGAGAGCATCATCTTCCTTTGAGGACTTGGATAGCATATCCAGTCAATCCTTTCTCAATGAAATAATGGAAAAATGCATGGTTATTATCAATCATTGTCACCAGCAAGATAAAATAGCTCATAATATTTTTAATTTTCTGAATAGGATCTAATTTTGAAATATAAACAAACACCTTAAAGGTAAAGATTCTTATTGTGTGTTTCCTGATACATGACTACTTAAATTAGCAAGCCTTTGCTAAATATCACCAAATTAGTAGCTTAAAAAACAGAGATTTATTGCTTTAGTTTTGGAGGCTAGAAGCTTAACATCAAAGTGTGGGGAGGTCTGGTTCTTTCTGAGGACTCTGAGAGAGAATCATTTCTATGCCTCTCCCCTAGCTTCTGGAGATGTGTTGCCAACATTTGGAGTTCCTTGGCTTGTAGAAGAATCACTCTGATCTCTGCATTCATCTTCACATTCTCCTTGTATGTTTGTGTCTGTATTTCCTGTTTTTTATATGGACACAAGTCATTTGATTATTGGATTGAGGCCCCTCTACTCCAGTATGACATCATCTAACCCTAACTGATTCATCTGCAATGATTCTATTTCCAAATAAGGTCACATTCTGAGATACTGAGGGTTAGGATGTCAACGTATGAATGGGGTGGGGTGGTGGGCAAATTTAACTCACAACAATAATAAACCACATAAAACTCAATGGCTTAAAACAACCACCATTTATTTGATGAGTTAGCAGTTTTGGTTGTGCTCATCTGGAAAGTTCTTTTGGTCTCAGATAAGCTCATTCATTCAGCTGTATTTTGGGGGTTGGCTGGCTGTCAGCTGAAAAAATGAAAGCAATTGGGTCACAAGTCTTTCATGATCCAACTGACTAGCCCAGAATTTATCACATGGAGACTGGGCAAGTGTTCAAACAGGAGAGCAAAATAGTGAATGGATTTTTGACTCTTAGGCTAAGAGTTAGCACAATGTCATTTTTGCAAAGCAAGCCACAAGGTAAGTTCAAATTCAAAAGCATGGGAAATAGAATTGATTTATTTTATAGGAGGTGCTCCAAAGTCATATTGCAAATATTAGGGCAAAAATCTCAGTCAGTGCTCAGTATCTCACACAATGCTATCTATGAAAGAATGTCATTGATGTTGCTTTTTTTTTGACATACCATAATGTAAATTTACTCCATGTTATTTCTCTCTTTTCATTTCAGAGCTAACATGTAAAATAATGATGAATATAAACATATATCTCTAAGGCATCTGAATTCCAAATATAGCCTGGTTAATCTGGTATAATTTACACTTGTTGAAAAATGGAAATGGGAAAAAAAGGATGCTGGAATATAGAACTACAACATATTAAGGCATAATGCTGAAAATATAAACATAAACATGTAGTAGAGAAAATCAAGAAATATGTGGAATAAACATTTTAGGGAGGTATTTCTGATGGCTGACTCATGTGGAAAAAAAGAACCCAAAAGTGACTCAGAAAAAAATTGTTTTTATAGAAGTTTTCTTTGTGAAATCTAGGAAGTGAAGCCTATTATCAAAACCCCATTGTGTTTACCACAGCAGTATACAAAGGAGATATAAGTACTCTGAAAAACAGACAGGAGTTCCATACGACAGACACGATGATTTATTAAGCTTCTCATGGCCTCATTTAAGTATTTATCAAATCTATGTTACTCTTATTACTTTTTCCATACCTACTAAATAATCTTCTGATTTCTGATTTGGCCACTCAGGCACTTTGATATCATATCCCTGATACATTGCCATGAGTATCTTTGATTTATGAAATTTAAACATCTTCAATAAACTAAAATTTGATTTTATGATGTATAGATAGAGATCTAGAAAGAAATAAAGACAGAGAGAACATAGACATAGATATAGCCGTAAATATATGTATAAATTTGTGTTTATGCACGTTAATGCCTAAGAACTTCACTAACTCTGTCACAAATGAAACCGAATTTCTGATCTTGCAAAACTGATGATGGAGCTCTGAACCTCATTAAGCAAACTCACCATAGTGTAGATACCTGGCAATTCCAAATTGAGGAACCAACATCTCTAAGAAATTACTAGCTCATCTTTAATATATATAATACACACGCACACACACACACACACACACACACATACACAATACTGGCATACTATTTATGTTCTTCTATTAATAAGAGAAATCAGTTGAACATTTTAATGAGTGCTATCCAAACTTGTATTGAACATTATTTTGGGAAATATATATATATATAAATTGTATGATCATATACATTTATTGACAAAATAAATCTCATATATTATAATAATGTATCTCTTCTATCACTGTTATTCATTGACATTTAATTCACTTTTGCCATATAATCCCATATTTTCCTGATATGGGCAGTTTTGGATTTTAGTTTGCTATTTCTCAGTTAATTTTAATAACATAATATTCTGTCAAGAGACTTAAAAGATTTTTTCTGAAGGTTGAATTTAGAGATAATGTATTACAAAGAAATACAACCTAAAGCAATAAAACATGGTCATTGATTGCTGCAAAGTGACAGCTGCTAGACAAGCCATGCTGACTTGCAACAGAGATATGTTAGCTTAATAAAAAATTATAGGTGACTGAAATAAAGTGACAGAATTTCACATGGAGAAAAACCCTAAAAGTACTGGCCACAGCAGTCTTAGTTATCTGTAAAATGTTTCAATTCTCAATGGAGGGGACATTTGTTTTTATACTCCTATATATTTACACATCCACAGGGAGGTCTGACTGTAATTTGGTAACATCAAAGAAACTTACATATTGCATGATTATTTGCAGTCAACCATGATGTTGCTGATATTGCTCTTCATTTAGGAATTGTGGCAGAGGATTCTGACATGTATGTTTGGCCTTTTGTCTTATAGCCAAAAGGAAATTTTAACGAGATCACTAATGCTTTAGAATTCTATATTTTCTCTTCCTGCTCTAAGTTCTAGTTTGTAATTTTATCAAGGACAAAAACATATAGTGTTTATATAATTAGGCTTGTAACATTTATATATATTTAGGCTGACCTTGAGAAAGTCCATAAGCCAGCTAAGAAATTTTCTTTACCTGTAAAATTAATAATAATGATGACACTAAAAAGAAGAAAAAAAGGTTCTTTGCATAAACATATAAAATGATATGTGCAAATATTATTTTGCAAAACAGTAGAATGTTATAAATTTTATTATCTTACCTAGCACCTAGCATAGTTATCTGTAAAGAGTAAGCAGTAAAAAAAGCTAAGCAATTGACTGCAAATGTTTTTCTCACCAAAGAAGGAATCATTTTATATATGTAATCATGGCCTAAGATAAATTGGCAATTGGTAGTGATTTTAAATATTTAACACAGTATTTTAGATTGTATGATGTTTTTGAACATCACCTTTTTCTAAGTTCTAATAATCTTGTTTTGTCTTTATAAATCACTTATTTAACCATGACTCTTTTTTTCTCTTTTATATACATATTGAGCCACCTCAGTTCTACACTTCTAGTAATTATACTTTCTATATTTACAGAAATACTTTATCCACATAAATTTAACAATTTATTTATCTTCTTTGTGAAAAAAAGAAAAGAAAAAAACAGATTTTTGCCAAATTAAAAAATATGTTTGGGATAAGTTAATTTAAAGTATGAGGTATATAACATTCAAGACATTCAATTTAGGGGATCTTAAGGAATACCTCCTTTTGAGTAGCTGCAGGTGTTTATTTGCAATTTTGTGTAATTATAATGAACAATTCTTTATAGGGCATCCTAGGATGAATAGCAATACAAATTTACTTTTCAAAAATAGTTATTTCTACAAAACAATACAAGAGAACCCACCTGGTTGATAATATAGATTGACATCAGGGAATATAAACATTCTCATCCATAACATTTTATTTGGAACTATTGATGACAACAGTATATTACACTAATAATATATAATAATCTAATTTCTCAAAAAGGTACAAATAACCAATTTATAACCAAACATTAACTATATATTATATTTTTCAAATCACAACACTTAAAAAAAGTCTTAATATAAATAATGAATATTAAATGTACATACTAGTTAATATTTTACATCATATATACAAGATAACATTGGATAAAAGATTCTGGGAAGATAGCAAAGTAAGAAACACCTATAAACAATTGCACTGACAGAATCTGTCCGATGCAACTATATTGGACCCCTGGAGTCCATTGATGGTCTGCAACTTTCAGGAGAAGGCTTGCATGACAAATTATAATTAATTTTGGTCAATGTCAGTTCTTACACAGTAGCACCATCCCTCAGTCCTGTGGTAGGCAGCTGTGTATGTGTTCCTGGAGCAGCTTACACACAGCTTGTGGGGCCAGGGTGGGCAAAAAGGATCCTGTCTTCTGAGTATCAGGGACCTCTGCTCTAATAATTGATTACTGTTTCTTATCAGGCAGGGCCATTGTTGTTGTACCTCTCCTCATCATTGCAAGCCTCTCAACTTGAGGCCAAAGTGACTTCCAGGTTATTGACAGGGCTAAACTCTTTTTACTCCCTCCCTTTATTTTTCTCTTTATCTCCTTTTGGGGGCCAGATATTAAAGACTAGGACATGGAAAAGTCACAGTAAAAGGAATTAGAAAGTCACTGCACAAGACCAGAGGAAGGAGCAGGTTCACAAAAGACTTGATAAGACTTAAAGTTTATGCCAGTCTTTTCCTCATCACAAAGACAACCTATAATAATCAAAGTAACAAAAACTAAAAAAAAAAAAAACTAGCACAATTTGAGGAAGAAGATCTGTTTTTCCAGAGTTCCACATTATTAGATTAAAATGTTTAATTTTCAAGAAAAAAAATCACAAGGTATACAAAGAAACAGAAAAAATATATAAACAAAAATTGTCCTTTGGATAAACCTGATGGGAAGCCTTGCACTAGTGGCAGGTGGACTCAGTTTGCAGCTTGGCCTCTCGAGGCACTTCCAAGCCTAATGTGAGTGGCAGCCGCCTATGGATTGCTTGGTGGCTCATGTCAACTGAACTTGGACTGTGACAGGGCCCTTCCCAGAAAATTCTGCCCTGCATATTCAATGCACAGCTGTGGTCTGAGCAGGAGTACCACCCAAAGTCACATCTGAGGACAACACACCCAAAGGGCAGACAGGGAAGACACCAGAGCCCTGCTAAAGTGAATCCTGGTCTGTAGGGTCAGCCCCAGCACAACAGGTCCTCCACTGGTCAGTCATCAGAACCAATCAACCTGAGGGTAAATCCTTCTCATTGATGAGCAAACAACAACCAATGCTCAACTACAAAAGGAAGACACACACAACCTATACAAAGGATATAACTGGAACACCCAGCTCAGAGGTGACCAGAGAAGACTGTGCCACTGGGACTCAGCACATCTACTATACAAGGTCACTCTACAAAGACTGAGAGACAAAGCGGCCCTACGTAGCACATAGAAAAAAACACAAGCAGGAAGCCAAATAGGAAGACAAAGAAACATGTCCCAAATGAAAGACCAGAACAATGCCCCAGTAAAAGAACTAAATAAAATAGACTCAAGCGATCTATCATATGCAGAGTTTAAAACATTTGTTAAAAGGACACTCAATGAACTTAGGGGAAGAGTAGATGAACTCAGTGAGAACTTTAATAATGAAATAGAAAACATAAAAGTGGAGATAGAAAACATAAAAAAGAATCAGTCAGAAATGAAGAATGCAATAACTGAAAAACCAAATAACTTAGGAGGAATTAACAGTAGAGTAGATGAAGCAGAGGAT
The DNA here is from genome assembly GCF_902729225.1 of Pteropus medius. NCBI lineage: Eukaryota > Metazoa > Chordata > Mammalia > Chiroptera > Pteropodidae > Pteropus > Pteropus medius. The sequence goes on from NW_024349519.1 coordinate 22,767,480, forward strand.
CGAATCAGTAATTTAGAAGATAAGGTAGCAGAAAACACTGAATCAGAACAACAATAAAAAAGAATCCAACAAAATGAAAATAGTTTAAGGGGCCTCTGGGACAACATCAAGCATACGAACATTTTCATCATAGGGATACTAGAAGGAGAAGAGAGAGAGCAAGGAACTCAAAAACTATTTTCAGAAATAACGACTGAAAACTTCCCTAATCAGGTGAAAGAAATAGACATACAAGCTCAGAAAGTATATAAAGTCTCAAACAAGATGAAACCAAAGACACCCACACCAAGACACATCATAATTAAAGAAACAAAGGTTGAAGACAAAGAGAGAATCTTAAAAGCAGTAAGAGAAAAGCAGTTATTTATCTACAAGGGAACCTCCATAAGACTGTCAGCTGATTTCTCAACAGAAACTGTGCATGTCAGAAGGGATTGGCAGGAAATATTCGAAGTAATACAAATTAAGTACCTACAACCAAGATTACTCTACCCAGCAAGGCTATCATTTAGAATTGATGGACAGATAGTTTTCCAGACAGATAGTTTTCCAAATGATAAAAAGCTAATGGAATTCATCAACACCAAGCCAGTGTTACAAGAAATGTTAGAGAGACTTTGAGAAGAAGAAAAATATATAAAAGATAAAAAAGATAAACAATAAAATGGCAATAGCTACTTATCTAGCAATAATTATTTTAAATGTAAATGGATTAAATGCTCCAATCAAAAGATAAGGTCGCTGAATAAATAAGAAAACAAGCCCCTTACATATGCTGCCTACAAGAGAATCACTTCAGGTCCAAAGACACACAGAGACTAAAAGTAATGGGATGAAAAAAGATGTATCATGAAAATAGAAATAACAACAACAAAAAAAGCTGGAGTAATAATACTTCTACCAGACAAAATATACTTTAAAACAAAGACTATAACAAGAGACAAAGAAGGACCCAGTTATTCTAATTCTGGGTACTTATCCAAAGAAACACAAACACTACTTTGAAGGGACATGTAAATCCACATGTTTATTGTAGCATTATTTACAGTAGCCAAGATATGGAGCATCCTGGGTCTATCAAAGATGAATGGATAAAAAGAAGTAGTATATATGTACAATGGAATATTACTCAGACATAAAAAAAAAAAAAAAGAACGAAATCTTGCCAACTGCAGCAACATGGATGGACCTAGAGGATATTGTGCTGAATGGAATAAGTCAGATAGAGAAAGACGAATGTCATATGTGGACTCGAGAGAACAGGATAAAAAAGCAAAAAACAGAAACAAACAGATAGGTACAGAGAACATTTTGATGGTTGTCAGATTGCGGGGTGAGAGAGTTCATGACGAAGGGAGAGGAATGAGTTACAAATTTATAGTTACAAAATAGTCATAGGAATGTAGAGCATAGCATGGGAAATACAGTCAGTAGTATTATAATAACTATGCATTATGTCAGATGGGAGTGATCATTTCAGAAGTTATACAAATGTCTAACCACTAAATTTTACACCTGAAATTAATATAATATTGTATGTCAACTATAATAGAAAAAATAAAAGTATTAATTTAAAAAATAACATTCTTGATAGATCTACTAGACAAAGACTTTAAAACAATTTTTAAAAGATATTCAAAGAAAGAATGGTAGATAGGGAAAAAATCAAAAAAATAAGAGAAGATAAGAAAGAGAAAGAGGCAGAGAGAATATTTAAAGAAATAATGACTGAAGACTCTGTAAACTTAACAAAAGTCATGAATGTAAACATCCAAAGAGTTCAACACTCTCCAAGTGGGATTAAATCAAGGAGACTCACTACTATACACATTATAATCAAACTGTCAAAAGCCAAAGACAAACAGAATTTTAAAAGCAAAAAAGTCACTACTCCTTACATACAAGCGATCCTCAATAAAATTATTAGCGGATTTCTTATCAGAGACATTAAAGGTTAGAAGGCAGTGTGCTGATATACTTAAAATGCTAAAAGAAAGAATCTCTCTAACAAAAATCCTGTATCAAGCATAACTATCATTCAAAGTGTGGAAGAAATGAAGACATTATCAGATAAATACATGCTTATGGAGTTGTTTACAATTAGACCTACATTGCAATAAATGCTAAAAGGAGTCCTGCAGATTGAAATGAAAGGACCCCAGACAATAACTCAAAGCCATATGAATAAATAAAGATCTCAATAAAGGTAAGTACATGGACAATTATAAAAGCAAATATTATTACAGCAACAGTATGTAAATCTACTTTTTGTTTGCTATATGATTTAGGAGACTAATTCATTAAAGATCTACTAGTTTATATTTTTAGACACAAATGTAAGTTTTGTCATAACAACTGATAGGGATGGGGATAGAACTGTTAAAAGAGCAAAGTTTTTGTAAAATATAATATACTTACATAGGAATATTATCTAGTGTAAAAAGCAATTCTGACATATGCCACAACATAGATGAACCTCGAGGGCATTATGCTAAGTGAAATGAGCTGATCGCAAAAAAGAGGAATACTATATAATTCAAAATCATTGAGACAGAGAGTATAATGGTGATGGTGAGGCACTAGGAAAAAAGGAATAGAGGATTAAAGTTTAATAGGTCTAGAGTTTCAATTTTGCAAGATAAAAAATGTTCTGAAGATGGATGGTGGTGATGGTTGCACAACAATGTGAACGTATTTAATACCACTGAATCGTACACTTAAAAATAAGATAGTAAATTTACGTTATCCATAATTTACCACAATAAAAAAATGAGAAAAGATGATAACTTAGATATATTTCCATATTAAAGCAGTATCAAAAGTTGAAAAGAAAAAAAGAGAAAAGGACAAGCAACAAATACAATAAGATATAAGAAATAACAAGGGAGAAATAACTACCAGAGTGAAAATGAAATAAAGCAAAGCTTAAGAACTTATTTTTTACAATTCAGAGCAAATAAGTTTGAAACCCTAGATACCATGTATAATAATCTCAAAAAAATATAATTCACCAGAATAACTCTATGAGAAATGGAAAGTCTAAATAAATCAATGGCAATGGCAGATATAGAATTTTCAAAGAACAATTGCCGAAGTGGCCTGAGTCCAGAGAGTTCAAAGACAAATTCTTCCACTCTTAAAAGAACAAATAATTCTGATGTTGATTAAACTTTGCACAGCACAGAGAAAGAATTCTTCCAAAAAATTTTATATGTTAACAACTAAGTTTGAAAATATTACACATATATAGAAAATAAAGTATAGAACATTTTTTAGAATCATCAAGATAAAAATGTGGCATAAAAATTAGCAAAAAATTATTAACATGTGAAAAAATAATTCATCATAACCAAAACCTGTTTTGTTTCCTGGGTTACAAGGTTAGTTTAATTTAACAGGCTTTGATATAGCTCACTGCATGAAGAAATCTTAGGACAGAAGCTATATGATCAACTTTTATCACTGTTCCTGATAAAACAACACTATTTAAACTGATGGGTTCCTTCTTAGCAGATACTATGTCAATATCTTTTTTAATAGGGGAAACACTGATTCCATTCCTGCTAAAATGGAAACAAGCAAAGCATGTTTAATATTCTACTGAAGGAATTAACCAACATAATCAGACAACAGAAAATGCTGAAATGCTTAAAATCGATACTATCTTTTTATGCAGATAATATAATAGTTATCTTGAAAAACCAAAGATACCTAGGAAAAAGTCCAAAACTAAACAAACAATAAAGTAACCAGATATAAACTGACATACAAAATCAGTAGCTTTATATATTCAATCATTACAAACAGTTCTTTGCAAAGTGTGACCTGGCTGTACTTATGAGACGTTCTGTGTTTGCGCCTACTCATGTTGATGGTAAATGTCAGTTTTGTTCATAACGGCTAGCAACAAAGGGGATTCCGTTCTTACTGGTTTGATTTGTAGGTACCAGATTAGAATTAAGTATTTCTTGACCTCAAACACTTGCTTAGGTAAAACACAGTAAATAAACAACATTTTAGCTACAAAGTGATAATAGACTTTTGTGGAAATGTCCTAATAACCTAAACAGAACTTTATTTAGTGAAAAAAATATATTCTGAATTTTTAACTAACTTAGAAATAGGCTTTGGGACTATGAAAGGTTCACACGGTCAGCACATCTTTATACCTCATGTAGAAAGATTGTACATAGCAAATGAAATATGTATCTATTTCATAATTAGTGCTTCTAGAAATGACAAAAACAAATTCTTCTATCTTTTCCAGCACAGTTAATTAGCTTGAGATTCTTCCAAAATCAATAATCCATTAATTTAAATAATCGTTTTTTTTAAAGTAGTTTGTGTTTTTATATAATTATTTATATTATGCATTACGAATGTTTATGGGAGACATTTATTCATTTCAGTTAATAAGCATTGCTGGTACACAAAGGCTTGCCAGACTTTTCCAGAGATTTTAAAATATAATAATAAAATCTCTGCAGGTAACTTAGTATCTACTGGAGCAAGCAGAATTGTAAGCAACAAGTACATAACTTTAATTGAGAAGTAAGATTAAATTGCCTACCCCATGCCAAGCTAATGTGAGCTTATAGATGTGAATCTTCCATCTCATCATTGCATTTCAGGTGTAAAAGTGCATCACTAAGCCTATATGCTTGGAGATATATTTTCATAGATATGTTGTAAGTCATGTTTAATCTTAGTTCTAGTATTGATTATTATCATCAAGAACAGTGAGTGGATAAAAAGAACATATAAAATAAAAGTTAAAATTAAAGAGATAACATTCATTAAATTTTAAATTTTGACTCACCTGGAACTCACTCTAAATAGGTGACAAAAGAGCTATAAAAAGTCACAAATATATTAAAAAGAATCTGGCAGCAATCAGCCACATGTACTGAACTGTAGGAAATGATTAATATAATATTAAAATTACTGACAAAATATTGATTTTTAAAATGGTACTCAATACTAATCTGATTCTATAATATTTAAGAAAATTTCAATTTTTTCTTTAGAAATAAAAAATATATATAACATGAAACATTATTTCATTTACCTTAATAAGGTTTATTTTATTACAAAGTCAATATGTTATGAAATTTTAATATATTTAATGAATCTACTATATTCTTAATATGTTTTCTAGTCTACTGATGTTATAACAATATTTTCTTAAAACCATCTGATTTGTTGAGCAATAAAAATGAAATATTTGTATTGATTAAGCATATAGACTTCAAAGCCAGCATGAATTGAGTTCAAATCACAGCTTTTAGAGGTGTTTATTTCTATCACTTTGGCAAATTACTCAATCTCCCTGAAACTTTATTTTATGAGTTCGAAGTAAGAATACATTAATTATTTATTTTAAAAGTCAGTGAAGTTAAATGATATCTAATTGTATTGTTTATTTTGTTGCTGAATAAAATAACAATCATACTGCTATGAATCTAATGTTCCTCAAAAAATTGAGTTCTCAGGATTTCTATGTCACACAATTTCATGTGGTTTCCACTTCCCACCAAAGTAGCAAGCAAAATCACAAATACTATTTTGCACCTAAGATTAAGCAATACTTTTCACCTTGAAAATCATTTCCTTATTTTCTCCTTTAACATATTACTAACAGTTTAATAACAAATAAGTTATGATTGGAGATATTCACTATATATTTATTAATAAATATAATTTTTTCTTGCTAATCTTGAAAAATAAGCAGTATATAATATCATATAAATAATAACAATTTTTTTAACTCATGATATGATTAATAGTCTTACAAACATTAAAGTTTCTGTATCAATTTTGATATTCTAGGAAATTTTTCAAGTTTCTCATATAGTAATATTGAATTTGTTCCATTAAGCATGCTCAACTTCACTTTCCACCAGACAGAAGTTGTGATATCTGCTTATCTTTTCTATAGCAAGTGACTAATTTCACTCCATAAGTAACATTTCTAGTAAGAAGAAAAGCAAATTATGGTATTTCTTCCTGGTAAAATTCTTTAAGTCAACATTCTTTTAAAAATCAATTTCTCATGAGAGAACAAAATTATTTGTTTGCTATATATTTTCCTTTAAAACAATTATTTATAAAACTTCTACTAGTTAATACTGTTTCTTGGAACCTCCTTTTTTTAGCCCTCTTTCAAATGACAGACATTACAATTTAGATACATCTAACATTAAAAAAATTGGATTTGTGAAAATTCAAAGTTACGAAACTGATTAGGTGGTAGAGAATATTTGTATTTTAAAATTATTTTAAAACAATTCTCTTAAATAGGCAATTTAGTTTTTTAAACACTGAATTTAAATTACTTATATAAATAAAATTATAATTCACACAAAACTTTAACTATTGCAATGATTTGTATAGTTTTACCTATTTATTTATTAAGGCAAAAATAAAATGAGAAATAAAAACAAATTTGAATAAAGTTACATACATACAACTATAGCTGAAAGGAATAAAGTAATGACAGTTATAAAAATAATTACAGACTAGGTGAACCACATTAGAGTCTTACTCTAAATCTACTCTGAAAGAAAAATTTCACTTAAAGCATATCAAAAGTCCAAGGAGTAAGATAGCAAAACTTCAGCAACTCTATTTGCTTTACCAATGATATAATTATTTTCAATACTCATGTTACATAAATTGTATTTTCAAGTTGAGAAGATTACTTAATGGGATTCTTGTAAATCCAGTGTAATCACATAAACAGTGCATATCGAGTATCTCATTCTATAACTTCCATAAATACCCTTAAACTGAAATAATTATAACTCATATTTAAAAACAAAATCATACCCTACAGAAACTTGATTAAGAATACTGAAAGTGAACCTTCCATATGTCCTGAAAAATTATTCTCCCTCCATAAGAGAGAGAACACATGATACCTTTAAAAATAGAGTATGACTCTAAACTCTATCGTGTAGTAATACTAATGACAATCACAATGGTTTATATTTAGTGAGTCTTTTCTATTCGCTAGGTACATTATATGGGATATATTATGTTGATCCTGTGATTTGGTACTACTATTCCCCACTGATAATGAGAAATATGAGGCACAGGACAGCTAAATAACTTAACCAAGGGCATATATCTAAGAAGTAGCAGAGTCAAACTTTAAAATGAGGCAAATTGAGCAGAAATAAGGATGACAAAGATAAAAGTACACCATCTCATACTTTTCATAAGGCTGGTTTTCATGGTTGTGCCCTATGAGGGCACAAAGACCACATCTTATGACTGTCACAGGGTGGCACTGAGTGCCCCACAGGCATTGAGAGTAAACTTCTTTGTGAACTCCTTTGGTGCTAGTCAAGATAAAAAATAACTATTTCGCAAAGCTTTATAGCTCACCATACTACTAAGTCTTCCAGATATTTCTTTCTCTCACCCTATGCAGGAACTGATCAGACTCTACATAAGAAGAGAAGACACTGGCTCACCACACCAGAGATCAAATGAAGTTAATTTAAATTGCAGTACTTAGTTGATGATTTAAAAAGAAAGATAACTTCACTTTAGACAGTAGAAAAACTTATTTAAGCCAATGTATTCATACATTTACTTATGATATCTGATAATATTTGTTTACATGAAGTGTTATACTTTAAAGTAGCTTAACTTAAAAATAATGGGAAAATAAAGTAAGCTTGAGAACCCACTGAAATGTACACCGGAATGAAACTAAATATATATTCTGAAAGAATACATATATTTTCTCCAGATAAGCTGCAATATTGGCTCTAGTTATTTTAGTAACACTACAAAAACAAAAACTGAACTGCTTATGCAACTATTTAATAAATAAAAATTATGAATTCCTATGACAAATATATCTATTCTTAGTATTATGGCCATTCAAGAATTTCTCACAAGTTGGCCAATAAAGAAAATTGCATAGTAAAATAAACAACTCTAAATTTCAGTTTTGTTGCTTTTGAAATTGGGATTAAAAACTCCATCTCATAGGTTTCTTTAGAGAATTCAACACAATGAAGCATGCAAAGTGCTGAGAATGGAACTTGTCTCACAGTATGAGCCCAAGAAGTAGTACCTGCAAGATCATAGATCAAAATAAAACAAACACTTCAGCATTCTCAACTGTTTTTATATTGGATTATTATTTAAACTGATGATGAAATTCAGCAAAAGTGTTTTTTACATGCATCATTTTGATTGAATTCAGGTACATAGAGACTACTCTGTTAACACATTTCAATCCAAAGTTTGAATACAATAAAAGAATATACCTATAAAGGTAGTCTTTGTTACGACCCTTTCATGATTAATCAATATACTATAATCATTGCCAAAATTTATTTTATTATTTCTATTATGTATGCTAAGATGTCACTTCTTTATCAATATTTTTATCTAAAAAAACTAGCATTTCAAAAAAAAAAAAACACTTTTCCTTGGAAATAATGGTTTATTTTTATTCCTAGTCAATAGCATTTTGATTCCATTTACCATTTAAGGATCATTCTTCAGAACTAGTGAGATAGTTCTTGAAATTGTGTGTGAATACGTTGCTTATGATGTAAGAGCTGAATTAGAAAACGTTTAGATTTACCTTAAATAAAAAATCTGTATTTTATTGCATGTGTAGGTTACTGCTCATTCTCATTGTCAAAGCTACTTTTACATTTTGTGCTTTCTTTACAAAAAATTTTTTTAATCCAAATAAAAAGAAACAAACAGATAAATAAATTTGCATGTTACCATTTATCATGGAAATAACTGCCAATTGCATAAAACTTGAAATTTGTATTTCTCATTGAATACAAGTTTCTCAATGAATGTACCTGTCTTTGATAAGAGGTATCAGTGATAAATTATTACCGTATTTCAGTTATCTGCAATGTAATATATTTTCTCATTTCAGGGGTTGCAAATATTTTAAAATCTGCCTAGCAATCTTAAATGTCAATAGTAACTATGAAAGTACCATAGAGCAACAAAATTCTTTTAAAAATTATTTTATTGGGCTAATAACTGTGTGAAAAGTGCCTCAGGAGATAATAAATGAGTAGTTAGTGACTGAATGTATAATCAAGAAATAGTTGATAACTGAATGTATAAAAGAGGAAAAAGGAAGGAAGGAAACATTTCAGTACTTACTACAGTATTTGCAAAGCAAGAATATGAATGATATGTTTATTGCCCCTAAAAATTATAATACAAGTGATAATTTTGTAAATACATGTAAAATATTAAATAGTAAAACAAGATGTGTAAGTCAATCATGAAGAACTGAAAAGTTTATACATGCTATAGGTGTTCAGAGAGGAGCCAAAAATGCTGTTTTCATACATATTATTTCATTATGGAGTCCAGTGATTCAAAGTATAATCATATTCTTCACTAACAAAATTTTTTAGAATGTCTAATTTTACAGACTTTCTATGTTTGTTTAAGGCTATTAATGTCTATATATATATATATATATACATATATATATATATATATATATGTATATATATATATATATATAAACTACTTAATTAGCAAGTCATAAAGTATACCAAAGACTACAGTTATATCAAGGTGAAACCTTCTTTGTGATTGAAAATACAAATTTCATTGGAAAGATGCAGCAGCTGTGTTCCTGAGGTTAGAGCACTTTGTTGCAGAAAGAATATCAATGGAGTGTTTATGAAATAACAAGGGAACATCACATCGCAAAGAGCAATGAAAGCCTGTTTTAAAAAATTTGTATAATAAACATGTCTAGATGGTTATGGTTCTGGCAGATCACTACAGAGGAAATATTAGAAAAAAAATCTCATACTCATACATTTTTCATGAAATGTTCTGTATTATACATCACAGCTGCAACTTTGTCCTCTGAAGTTTGCAGCTACTTAATGACACCAGAGATTTAGGGCACAGGGTGGAGTTAGATTGACATGTGACTGATGAAGTGGAAGTGCGTGTCTGAGGGCCATTGAACACAAAGAATTTTCCAGTGTGTCAGAATTACAGAAACACCTGTGCTGAAGAGGTTGTGCTGATTCAGAGAAAATACATGGAACTTAATGGTCTGCAAGATCCTTCATCTCAGACCCATGGCTGTTGGGAGTAAAGAATACAGTTGCTTTTAAAATAATGTCCAGACATTGGTTTTTATCCTTCCAGTAGAGAATGCTTCCATCACCTGAAAACGTTTTGTATCATTTGAGAATGGGAAATGGAATATTGAAACATCATTGAAATGTACTAGGAGTATTTCCTGAAAACTGATGCAGAAATGTAAGGTCGTAAGTGACTGAGTGTGATGGAGCAATCAAAGATAAGGTCCGTATATTTATGAAGTCCATTATTGAGTGAAAATTAAAAAAAAAACAGATGCAAGTTCATATTCTATGCAAAGTAACATATGATTTAACAATAGAGTCATTCTTCAAGTTAGAATTCTTATCCCAATGTGCTCTGTGCTCTTAACATCTGTTAAATCTCCAGTAGAGTAGAAGTGGAGGAAGGAATTATAATAGTTTATATCTATTTGTTTTTCAAAAATTAGTTCATAAAGTGTTCAAAAAAGATTAAAATGTAGGTAGGCTAAGATTTGAGAATGATAAGAAAAGAATAGGGTGGACAAAATATGTTCATTAGAAGGGAAATAAATTTTAATATTTTAATAATTTTAATAAGAAAATAATATTTCTTTAAATCAGCGAAAGTAAAGTAAGTTCAGTAGTTAAAAGTAAATATAAAATATAAAATAATTCAATATGTTAGATCAAGGTATTTTCAGCTTCATTATTTTGTTTCTAAATATTTCATCTGTAATAAATAACTGAATGAATATTATGTCTGAAATTATTTATAACAAAATTTACAGCCATATACATATGTTTTGGACAATGTCTTTATACAAATTCTTCAACATTTATTTTTTCTTAGAATATTACAGTGTAAAAGTAATTAATGAAATTTTTAAATAGTGTATTATTTTTATATTATTATAGAAATACCATGTATACTTAAAAATATCAATATGATAGAAAAGGAAAATGTGAAAAGCAGTAAAAGTTGCTCATAGCCTCATCAGTCAGATATATCTACAATTAATGTCTACAATGAATAATTGTGGTATAAATCCTCTCAGTAAAGTATTATATATTATCGTAATAGAAAAAAATTTCTATATTTTTTAAAAGACACTTTGTATATAATTTAGTATCAAGGATCTATGTACAAATCTTTTTTAAGTTGTATGTTTGTTGAATAAGGTGAATAGAGAGTACTTGAGTGTTTGAATAAATAAATTTAAGGAGCAAACTTATTCTTGAATTTAAATATAAATATTTCTGTGAACAATTAAGCAGAAAGAGTTCATTTAAATGAGTAACTTACCTGATTGGTAGAGAAGTAAAGTAATACTGCAAACAAAATTCAGTAGCCTGGATACTATCAGTAGCAGGATTAAAGAAGGAAATAAATGTGTACATTTTTCACATATCTGTCATCTGATTTTCACCATGGATTTATGAGAGGCAGTTCCCTGTAACTGTTAAAGTCTTAGACTCCTGTGTCTGTTTTTTTTGTTTATTTGTTTAAATCTAGCTCTGGCGGTAACCATATGGGAGACTTTGAAAGGTGAATATATCATCTAAATCATAATGATTTTCATTACACTGTTGCTTTGGGGAACTATTAACTTTTCTATGCCTCAGTTTTGTCATCTATAAAACGGAATCATTGAGGATTAAATGAGTTATTGTTTGTATTGAATTTATAACATTGATAGGCAAACAGTAAGTATAATGCAAACATTATTTTTAAATGGATAGCTTTCTCTGCTTTATTTTATAAATGAGAAACTTGAGCCTTAGAGAATTGATTTTTCATTTGCTCACCTTATAGGACTGTGGAATAAAATTCTTTTTTCTGTTCAATATTAAATTTTGTTTTCTCAAGTTTAAGAATAAAACATTTCATATTTTTTCAAGTAACTATGCTATTGATCACATTATTTGTAGCTCTAGAGTTACAATAACAAAGCCATCAAAATAAATGACAGAATGTAAATTTCCATAGGTTTGATATTTTTTTAATGTTAATATAGTCTTTAAAAATCACTACCTAACTTACCCTAACCACGGCCTTATTGTATCCTTTGTTTAAAATTTGATATTTGTTCATCAAGGATTTTTTGGGGGTTTGATTTTTATATATTTTTATTTATTGCATTTAATATTATTCATTTTGATCAAGTTTTGTTGACTCCTGGATTTGCACCTGAGGCAAATACCTCACTGTAGTCCCAGCCACTGGCAACAGTAAACATGAAGCTGGAAAGATAAATAAAGTTTCCATCAATATGGGTCTGATTAGTCATACTAAAATATTTGGGCTTTATCTTAAAGGCGCTGTGATAAATACAAGATAAATTGATAGGGCACAGAATTTGAGTGGACCATGAGATTTAGGGAGGAGTCGAATATGATGCCAGTGTGTCTGCTCAGTAACTTGGGTGAAGAATATTATCTTTATTCTCTGAAGGCAGGAAAGCAGGAAGGAAGTGTATGTTTGATGGGGGGCACCGATTATGAATTCAGATATTAGACTGTGAGCTCTCTTCAGCAAACGTAAATAGGGCTGTACAGAAAGCAGTTGGAAAACCCATCTATATTTTAGTTTCAGATATGGACTCTGAAAGCTGCCAGTATTTTTTATGGTAATGAAAGCCATAGAAGTAGATGAAATCACCAAGCATAGTTAAAATAATAATAATAATAATAATAATGAAGAAAGATTAAGGCCTAGACTAGATACTGAAAACAATACAGAAGGAACTGAGATTTCGTTGGAAATGAACTTGAGCAAAATGAGAAGCAAGAGTGTTTTAGATCAACTTGGAAACTTCATGCTAAGAAATTCCTTAAGAAAATTCAATTAGATAGTCCTGGATTTGCATCTGAGCTCTGCCATTGGCTGTCTGTGTTACCATCATTAAATGATTTCCTTTGTGTAGGGTGTGGTTTCCTCACATTGAAACTGGAAACAGAAATAGTGCGTATTTGATGGAGTAGCTGAAGAATTTGATGCAATGGAAGAAAGGCTTAGAACAACATTTATCACAAACTCTCAAGTAATAAGCCGTATTTAATAGCAATTTGAATGACCTGGGCTCTGACACTACCTTGCCTGGATTTGAAACCCAATTCTGCTACCACTAGCAGTACTACCTCACAGAAGTAACCTAATCATTGTTTTTGCCTCAGTTTGCTCAACAGTGAAATAGGCATTATAATAATATTTACTGTATAGGGTTTTTGCAATGATCAAATGGAGTTAATATTAATATATGTAAACTACTTATATATATTAAGTAGTAAACCCTATACAGTAGATATTATTATAATGCCTATGTAGTTTTTGCAATGATCAAATGGAGTTAATACTAATACATATAAACTACTTATACAATGAATACAGTTTGATTTAGAGCTTATAAATCTTGTTTATAGGCAGAACAGTTTTAAGCTCAATCACTGAAATTTTGCAGAATTTTTTTTCCTCCACTCACCCCCCCCACTCAAATTACTTTTTAAATTTATCCTGCTGCTTCTTTTTAAAGAATATTTCTTTTTAAGAGAAGGGGCTATATATTAATAAATTCAATAAAGATATCAAATAGTCAAATACAGTATGAAACCTTAAAGCAGTGACTTCAAGTGAAAACTGTTCTCGATAAGATTATGTAAACAGGCTTATCCTGAACAAGTCAGTATCTTTTTGTTCTCAGACCAGTTCCTGCTTGTCATGGAAGGTTTATTGAAATAACTGGGTATGTATGGTTACTCAAGAGAGTATTGGGAAAGACCTGATCTTTAGGATCAGGCAAAGGGAAACTCAGATCCTCATTTCTTAAGTGAGTGATTATGTGATATAGATTATATTATTCAATATCATTGAGCCACAATAATTTTTTCATCTATAAAGAGTAATAGGACTATCTGTCTCTAAAAAAAAAGGTAATGATAAATGAATGATATGCCAAAATTCCTAGCACATAGTAGGCTTCCGATAAATATAAGTTCCCCGATTGTTCTATCGGATGAGAGCCATTTCCCAGAAACATGAGTTCAGCAAAACCTCATTTTAAATTATTGCAGAAAGTAGATGAAAGACACAATAAAACCAAAACCAGCTACAAATAAACAGCTGAATTACAGCTGAATTAAATTCTCTAGTGAGAAAAGACTAGCAAATCAAATTTTTATTACATTCAGAAACCACAATTTGAAATAAGGCCTGATGCTGTCATACATAATGATTTGATGTAATTATAAAATGTAGTAAATACTTTTAAAAACAATTATTTAATTCATTCTATATAATAAATATTTCATATGGTTTATACATTGCTGAAACTTTTAAGACATGGCAATCAAATTTAACTAAATTTTTAAATGTTAGGCTAATAATACAGAACATGGAGGTTGGAAAATGACCATCAACTCTAGCTTGAGGAAGACAAGGCACATCCTAGATGATAATATTGGATGAGGCCAGGAGAAACAAACAAAATCTAAAGAGAACCTGATGGAATGGGAGTGTTTTCTACTTGGGATACACAGAATTATTCCAGATCAGAAGCTTTGAAGTCAGATTTAGTTTCTTAGCACCTAACACATTGTGAACTTTTAAAACTACTAAAGAAGCTTGGAATCTTTTTTACCTAACTACGCGTGTAATCAAATAAAACACCTGTTCACAAAAGTGTCGATAGCACCTTTGCTACTAAGAATTATTTATGAGTTCCTTTGTGAATCTTAATTACGATTTAATTAAAAATGGACACTTCCATCTAAATTTTACAAGTGTTAAAATCTTGTTAAGATACAGAACATTAACCATATCACTTTTATTATAATATAAGGTTATGCATTCATTATTTTTCTTGATCTAGTTTCATCAAATAATGTATGAAATTATATAATTTTTTTCGTAAATGAAAATTGTGTGAGAACAAATAACGAATATAATCTCCAACATTTGGAAAATTATGATAAAGATTCTTATTGCTGATACTTAGTTTTACTGAACTTTTAAATTATATATTTCTAAATTTAATATTTTATTAAATAAAGAAAAATTACCAATTGCTATCACAAGCACAGTCTGAAGCACTAAAATTTTAAAGTGGTGAAAACATCAGCTTTGAAGTATGGAGAACAACAAAAAATTTATTGACTGTATGAATTAGGCACTTTTTATATACAATTTAACTTGTAGGTCCTTTAAAACAGTGGACTAAAGAAATAGTATCTGGACCTATTAGCTGTATTCAGGGAACATTTCCTTGGACACCTGTCTTAATTATAAAAAGAAAAAAAAAGAAGACCCTTAATTTTAGATAATTAGATTGCTATTTGAAAGGTTAATACTTTGGTA
Organism: Pteropus medius; assembly: GCF_902729225.1. Taxonomy (NCBI): domain Eukaryota; kingdom Metazoa; phylum Chordata; class Mammalia; order Chiroptera; family Pteropodidae; genus Pteropus; species Pteropus medius. Next base: position 22,782,921 of record NW_024349519.1, read on the forward strand.
GACAGAGTTAATCTTGCTTTCCCAGATCTTTAGATACTGGGAACCTCCTGAAAGCCAACTTTGGTGAGTTTAAGAGAAGAACATTTTAAAAAGTGAAAATAAAATTGTAAGAGACTAATAGTGTATCATTTTCCCTTCAAAGTCCAGAATGAATTCCAGTTTCATTCTCAAATGAGTAGTGGCCAACAATGAAAAAGCTGTATGTAAGAAGTTTCCAGATTTCCAACACTTTAGTAATCACATTACTATCAGATCTTTTTTCCAGTTTTAAGATTAGATTACATAACTAAGCTAAAACAACAACAAAATCCCAGGCATCTGGGGACATATTAGAAACAAAAATTAGAGGTAGGATGTCTGGATACATTTACTGATATTTTATCCTAATGGTTTAGAAATATTTAAAACTAAGAAGATGGAGAAGTAGAGAATTTGGTGGTTGTCAAGGAAGCCCTGTAACTTATGTCATTTCTTTCCTTAATTATTTGACTCCTATTTACACCGAAAGGTTTTGTTCATGCTCTTATAGTAAAATCCATATTTCCATTATCACATACTCATTAATTCATAGATAAGATTGGATTTTTAGGTGAAAATGGAGAGCTAATTTTGGTCAAATGGATGGCAACACTCTTGGGCTTGCTTTGGGAATTTGTCACTGATGTGTTTCTCATACAAATTTATCTTGGTATCCTGAGTATTGATCCTACTAGAGAGTAGCACTATCTGAGGGAAAGATTTGTTTGAAGGCCTTGTATTTGTGAAAACATAGTCAATATCTAAATATCTAAATAAAGTTATTATCATCTTACTTAAATTTTACTTAAGTTAAAGGCAATTGAGAAAAACTAAAATGTTCGTTATGTACTGATGTTGAATATCAAAATCAACATATTGAGATAATTGCCAATTCACATATAGTTCTAAGAAGTAATAGAGAGATTCCTTGTAATTTCACCCAGTTTGCCCAGTGCTAACATTCAGCAAAACTATATCATAATATTACAACCATTATATTGACATTGATTAATCCACTGATTTATTTCATATTTCTTTAGTTTTATGTGTACTCATCTGTGTGTATGTGCGAATTAAATTCTATACAGTTTTATCACCAATGTAGGTTTATGAATCCACCATCACAGTCAAGATACTAACAGTTCCCTCATATTACCCTGTAACAACATCCACTTTCCCCTCAACTCCTCCCACCTCATCCCTAAACACTGAGCATAACTAGTCTGTTCCTCATTTCTAAATTTTATCATTTCCAAAATAATACAAACATGGAATTGTATAGTATGTAAACTTTCGATGTTAGCTTTTTTTCTCAGCACAATTTTCTAAAACTCCATTTAACTTGTGGGAATTTGTATTCATTTTTATTGCTGAATAGTATTCCATTGTATGGATATGCCACAGTTTGTTTAATCATTCAACTATTCAGAGAAATTAAGCTGATTCCACTTTGGGTCTATTACAAATAAAACTACTGTGAACCTAATGTGTATAGGTTTTTGTATAAGCATAGTTTTCATTTCTCTGGGATAAATGCCTAACATTGCAGCTGCTCAATCATATGCTAGTTACATTTTACTTTTTCAGGAAACATCATATTCTTTTCCATAAAATACTGCATCATTTTACATTACACCAGTAGTGTATGACTATTCCGGTTTCTCCACATCCTCATCAGTGTTTGTTATTGTCGCTATGTTTTATTTTAGCTGTTTTGATAGTTGTGTAGTGATATCTTATTTTTATTTTAGTTTGTAGTTCTCTAATGGCTAATGACATTGAACATCTTTTCATGGGCTTATTTTTGATTCTTCTATGCTCTTTGGTGAAATTTATTTTCATTTCTTTTGTTAATTTTCTAATTGGATTGTTGTTGTTGTGTGTTTGTGTATGTGTGTGTTTAACTATTGAGTTTGTGTTCTTCATATAGTGTGTATACTAGTTCTTTGGAAGATATATAGTTTAAAAATATCTCCCCCATATGTAGCTCTCTGTTTCATTATCTTAACAGGTTCTTTCACCAGGCAAAAGTATGTCAGTTTTGATGAGGTACTGCTTATCAGTTTTTCCTCTTACAGGTTGTGTTTTTGATGTCAAGATTAAAAACTCTTTCCTTAGTTTTAGATCCCAAATATTTTCTCAGATTTTTTTTTTTCTAAAAGATTCACAGTTTTTCACTCCACATTTAATTCTAAGATCCATTATTGGTTATTTTTGGATAAGATATAATCTTTATTTTTATGCCCCTGGACATTTTATTGTTCCAGCAATAGTTTTTGAAAAGCCAGTCATCGACTTTTGTTCTGAGTACTGTTATGTGTGTGCAGGCATGTATACAAGCACATGTGCTCAACTGTGTGCATTTGTATGAGTGTTTATGATTAAGAAAGAAGAAACAGAGAGAGTTATTAAGAATGAGGAGAACACTAAAAATCTGAGACATTATTAAGATTATTTGTACATTTATTTAGCATTTTATTTTATTTTATTATTAGTTTCAGGTATTAATACATTGGTTAGATATTTATATAGTTTATGAAACAAAGTATATGTTGGCAGAAAAAATAGCATTTCTTTCAATTGGCTCATTTGATCATGTTGAATTTATATGTCAGTTAACATAATCTCTAATAACTGAAATTTTAAACATACTATGGTAATTTAGTCCTAAAAGTTAGCTTTTTAAATTTTTTATAGTAAAATTAATTATTAACAATCAGTATGTTGATACCACATGGGAGACCGTACATTTTTAAAAATTCATGTGATATACCTTGGTTCATGAATATAGGTTGGCGATCATTAAATAAGTCCAATATGGTAGGAACAGATTTTAATTGATGGATCTTTTATAGTTTAATGTTATAATTTACAGTATTAATACACACATGCAGCACATGCTAATGTATGTTAGTGTAAGTTCTTCAAAACTAAGAAACTCAGTGTCTATTGTGTAAAGGTCAAATTATGAGGCATTGTGGAAATGATGTTCATACATACATATGAGCATCAAAACAAGTCTAAAATATTAATGTAAACCTGATTAATTGCATAATTTAACATGTAGGAACCTAATAAAATATTGAAATTGTCTCTGAAATGATAATTTTAATAATTTTAGTACGCTTAATATTATCTTTTTAAACATTAAATATTAGCTTCTATAGCTGTATGATATGATTATAACGTATTTTTGATTACTAACTTGTCCTTGAGTTTTATTTAAAAACAGACAACAATAACAACAACAACAACAACAAAAATTCACGGACAACAGACAAGTGAGGCACTGGTAGTCAAATTTTTTATTTTTATTTTTTGTATTATAAATGGCACTCTAGATATGGTGTCTTAATTAGGGCTAATGGAGTTACTCTCAGCACTGAGAAAACCTAAATCATTATCTTTGAAAGATGAAGTCAAAACTTTAAAAAAAATTAGTTTGCAGGATCATTTCATAATCTTCTACCCATTTTATATAAACCTGCTGTTTGTTTTTTGTTTTTCTTCCCCCTGAGTTTTTAACAGGTTTATATTTTCCAAATAAGAAAATGATGTACCTAAGCTTCATAAATGACATCTCCCATATCATCAATAAAAATGATATACATCTTATTATGAAGATATTCAGCAAATAATTCCCAGAAATCACCTTTATTATGGAGAATAAAACAGATATATAACTCTCTCTTCTGAACATCAGAATTACACAAAGGCAACAATGTACTCCGAAGCATAATATTAAAAGAGCATTAGTTTTAATGATGTTTCACTCAATAGATATGATGTCTATTATAAATATATTTTTAAATCCTTTGGATAATTGGCTTATCAAAAATACAAAAGGATCTTAGCATAGATATACAGAACAAGGAAACAATGATAAAGAGGGAGTTTAATCAATCTATCTTGCACTTATTTTTTTGTAAATTCTTCCATTGTCGGTTACATAAATATCGTAACACTGGAAACAAATCAACCTTCTCTATTTCAGCTGAACACAGTATATTTCCTTCTGGAGCCACAGAAGTAACAAGGTTTAGTTTACTGTGAATTCCCCAACTTATTCCTTTAGATTTCTATTTTTAAAGTCAATGACCCTTGTTTTTCTTAATCCGAGTAATTTTAATTTTTTTTTATTACTACATAGTTAAGTGATGTATGATTAGATACCAAAATCGGTATTGCTAAACTAACTTCGAGACATATTTCTCTTCATTTTTGAAGTCTTCTCATAGGTCAAAATGCAGTTCTTTGCTTTCATGTATTTCTAATTCCTCAATGGAAAGAAAAATATCTTTAGTATGTCCTCAGATGACATATAATAATTACACATTTCCTATGGCTCAGCATTCAATTCCATTTATTTCTACTCCTGTTATATATGTCTTACAACACACAATAGAAGAATTTGTAACTGGTGAAGATATGAGGAAGGAGAGAAGTTACCAACAACATGATACAAAATAAAGTCTCTAAAAATAATAAAGAATAGAGTAAAATATGAAAAAAAATATGATCTCTTTAAAGAGAAAGTGACAATATCTTCTCATTTTGTGCATTACATGAAAAGATAAAACATATATATATAGTTTGGAAGTGAGAAAAATATTTACTCCCAGATATTATGTAGCATATCTAGATAGATTGCTAGCTAGATGATAGATAGATAGTTACACACATATCGTGTGTGTGTGTGTGTGTGTGTGTGTGTGTGTGTGGTCAGACCTTTTTAAAACATAGTTTAGGGGATCATTTTATAATCTACTATCACTTTTATTTAATCTCCAATAAAAGTCTGTGAGTTACACGTGTATGTGTAGGAAGGTGTCAAACAGTTTTATATTTTCCAAATAAGAAAATAATGTACCTAAGCTTCATATATGGCATCTCCCAAATCATCAGTAAAAATGGTAGAAATCTTCTTGTGAAGATATTCAGCAAACAAGTACGTTTATTGCAGAGAATATATATAGGTGTATATATACATATTATATACATATATACACATATATACACACTCATACACACACATACACATATATATATACACACATACAAATGTACATTTACATAATGGTATTTTATTTTTAAAATATATTCAATTTCTTATTAAATTACTATAGCAACTTAACATTTATTTTCTAAATTTAGTATAACGTTATGTTGAGAATGAAAAAATTAATTGTGATTTCCACCCTTTTGAAAAGTCTAAAGCTGGTTAGATTACCATTAACTATGTAGTAGATCAGGGGTTCCCAACCCCCAGGCTATGAACCAGTACCAGTCCGTGGCCTGTTAGGAACTGGGCCGCACAGCTGGAATTGAGTGATAGATGAGTGAGCGAAGCTTTATCTGTATTTGTAGCTGCTTCCCAGCGCTAGCATCACAGCCTCAGCTCCACTTCAGATCATCGGGCATTAGATTCCCATAGGAGCACCGGTACCTGGTGCCAAAAAGATTGGGGACCGGTGCAGTAGATATGATAAAAGAAGACACTTGCCTCCTCTAACAGAATATTAGAATAGATATTTTCTTATTGAGGAAACTCATAACACATAAAAATAATTCAAGTTAGAATTTAATTAATATAATTTGTAAATAATTTAAGAAAAAAAGAGCTTAAATATTTGACCAGAGCATGTCTGGTCCTTACCTCACTTATTTTCACAATGATGTAAGTGCCTCAGAGCAGAGACAGAGTTTATACAGGTCAGAGCAGCAGTGAGTTATCCAATCCAGTTGGCAGGACCATCTGTCCTACACTCCTTCCCTCTGCCCAGGGCCACTGTCCTCTACAGGCCCTCACACAGACCCACACAGAACCAGACATGAATGAATCTTCTCCACTGCTGCAGAAAGCTAACTAGGCCACAGCACACAAACACCTGTGTTCCAGGAACGCCAAAGAAATAAGGCTGGATTGCTTTGCTTTATTTCCCCTTCTCTCTTCAGGTCATTATACCTGCTATCTCCTTTAAATAAAATGATCTACTTTACCACTAACTCAAGCTTCCTTCGAATGCTCTTTGCACTTTTGCACACACTTTTCTGTAACTACCAGCTTGGTTAAGCACACTTTCTCCTCTATTTTCACTATTCCTTAAAAATAACTCAATTATTGACTACATCTTTCCATTGTCATCTTTTCTTTGTGTTCCACCAGACTCCCAGATGACTTATTGCCATGTTTGTTTCCCCTGGTGGCCAGCGCACTCTGACACTTACATGGTAAATGGTTCTGTTTTTTAAAAATCAGTGAAGTGCAAATAGAAAGACAGCCAGAACTCCACAGGGGGAGAGCTGACATAGCACTGGGCGATTTTCCTGCAATAAGTGAAGCTAATAAGTAGTACTAAGTCAATTAACCCATGACAATAACCAAGCTCTAATATGCTCTTCTTTAATAGCACTCTCTACCAGGTGTGTATACAAGTTTCGTGACTCCTGTAGCTTACAAAATTGGGGGGTGAACTCTTTAAGAACAGTAGTCCAAAATTATGAATTGAGGAAGTCCATGGCCATCTCAAGAAGGGCCCTTGCAAAGGACTCTAAAGCTTAAGCTTTTGAACTTCATGAAATCTCCTAAGCTATTGATCAGGCTTTGGGTGAGCAGGAGTTCAACTATAGTTTTACTAGAAATGGTGGAATGTATGACAGATACTAAGACAAGAGATTTGAAAGCAGACTTGAATAAGCAAGATAGACAAAAAGGAACTACTCGAAAGAAAGCTTCAATTCATAAATATAGTTGTGAATGAAGAAGGAACGGTCTGGAAGAAAGCATGTCATCATTTAGGAGAACATTTTACTACTTACTATTGAATCTCAGGTAATTTATTTTATTTCTCTGAAACTTCATCACCATAAGTAATTAGTTAAGTAATTACTTAACTAATGTTAAGTGATACATAGCATTTTCTATCTTCCAGATTCAACTCTAAGTGTATTCTAACATAAATTAATACATATAACCTTCACAGTAACTACTTTTACCCCTATTTTATAAATGAGGAAACAGGCATATGGGGTTAAGTTACTTGCTGAGGTCCTATATCTAGTAACTGGCAGAGTCTAGATTCAAACACACTTCTGTCTTCAGAATTGGCTTCATTGTGCATATAGTCATCTTCATCTGTAAAAGGAGATCACAGATACACTGTATAACAGTTATATGCACAGTTTAGTTGCTGCATTCTAGTTCCTTCCTTAGTTGGGATACTCCAGGAGCAGAGTCAAGGACAATGATTCAGAAACACAGAGTTTATTGAGAGGATGTTCTCCAGAAAAACCTGTCAGGACAAGAGGAAAGTAAAATAGATGACGGGATAGAGCAAAGATGTAGTCTCAGGTAAAGTTCAAGCATTGGCCTGAACTATAGACAGATCGAGAGCAGAAGTCATTCCCAAGGAATCGACACGCCTACCTGGGGCAAGGAGGCGCAGGTTTTTATTTTTTATTTTTTTAACCTCCGTATTCTTACTTCATAGTCATCAGGCTGTCACCTGGTGGGGAAGAGGAGGAAGGGGCAGGGTCTATAATCTCAGAGGCTAAGCAAGCAAAATTCTCCAGAGGTGGGTAGTGAGCCTCAACCAGCCAATGCTCCAGAAAAAGGGCCTTTGGACAGACACCAATTACATCAAAGACTGTTCTTAACACATGATAGTGTGTCAACAAATATTTCGTATCATTTATTAGTCTGATCTCTTAGACATTAAAAGGCAAACAAAATCCAATGTTTTAGATTTTGGTTGAATATGTTATGATGTAAAATAATCACAAAACTATTTAATTAATTGATCAAAGATGTCGCCAAATATTGAGTGGAATGTGGTGAGTATTATATGTTGCCAAACAAATTAGATGCACATGATTCTTATGTTGGTTCCTGTTGCCTGAGCATATATAGTATAATCATGATCTTAATGCATAGATTTTTGGAGGAGTTTGTATAGTTTGTTCTCTATCAGAATTATCTACATTTGAATAAAGTGACAAAATATATTATTGCTTTTATCTAAAACATTTTAGAAATGCTTTAGCTATAGTAATTAACTCAAAACAGGAAGTGAACTAGGTTCAAAAACTATAAAATGAGGAGATAATATTTGGCCTAAATGTCTTTTATCAATCAGTCAGAAAGAAAATTTGGAGGGAGCTCTGAATCTCCTAAGACAGATTTTCATACAGATATATCTTTATTTATAGACATATAAATATATATTCATATGTATTTAAGAGTGCTGTAAATGCTTGTAGCTAAAGAATAAGACTCCTTCAAATTCTGTTGAGGCTGATATTTTCTAATGCATCCAACAGATGGAACTATCATAATAAAAGAGTGGGTGCAGGGACAAGGGACATATTTTTTCATTACCTAGGACAAAGAGATAAGCAAAATGAAAACTGAAGAATTGTTTAAACGCCAATTAAGTGGGTATAAAAGGAATCCCTGACAATCCCTTAAATGCAGGAGCTCTATCTTCACAAGAGTCCTGGCATATGCTGATTGCCATTTAAGGTATAAATGGATGGCCACAGGCAGCAGTTGTATAAGGAGGTAGAGATAATATAATGCACTTGCTCCTATTGGTCCAGCCATTCTGATGAGCAAGCCCCCTCCCCCCTTTTTTTTTTCCCAGGGAGTGATCAGTGATTGACTATGGAATTTAAACAGTGTGAAAAGGGATGGGGGGGGAGGTCAGGGAAGTGAAACAGTGATAGGACCAATATATTGGAAAACTGCTAATGAGTTTGAAGAATTGTTGGGAACCAGTGTCTAGAGGGGGTGAGTTACAAAGATACAAGGTGATAGCCAGAGAGGGGGAATTCATGAAATTGAGACCATAGAGAATTTAAAGTTACTGGTAGTAAGTAGAGTAGTAACTACAGTACTTAAAACAACAAGAAAATTGCAAACTATCAGTTTTAATGTCCCAAAGAGTGTATAAACAAAACATTAATCAGAATTTCTAGTTGAAATTCAGGTCAAGGATAAACTTATTTTTAAGCATTGAAATAATAAAATATCTATATGTGTATATTTTACTTCCTAAAAGCATGCTAATTGATAACTCACTGATTACAATTTTTATAATTTAAACATCTCATGAATTCAAAATGGGCGTGTGGATTTCAGTGAAATTACTCACTCCCACTCAAGAAAAAACTCTGTGGCAAAGCTCCAAAATATTTTGCAACAGAATTAAAATAAAAATTCAGCATTCAATTTATTGTCCTGCCATCTTTCACACAGATTTAGCATAATTAGTACAAGAGAAAAAACCCCAAACGTCAAACCACTTTCAATATTTTGCTTTCAGAAACTGATTTGAGTCTCTATAATATGGACAAGAATACTAGCCAATAGAAAAGTATAATCGATATTATATTTGATAAGGAATCTTCCTTTTTGATATCCTATTTTTTCAACCTGCTGTATTAATGATATGTCCAGGTTTTTGCACAAGATCCCACAATAATTCAAAGTAGTGTGCTTACTTACATATCATGAAATACATCTATTTTCCTGCATAATATCAATAATTAAAGACTCAACTAAATTCTGAGAAGTTACAAATAACAAATGCCTGGTGTATCTAATAATTGATCCTACATGAATATAACCGAGTAAATATATATGTTTTTGTAAACCATTAGTTCTCTCATTTCATAATAGCCACTCAATAGAGCATGTATGTAGCTCTATTGATGTTCCTCAGAGTTGGCTGGGGGAATCTTTTGTGCATTTAGAAACTACTTTTTGAGCATTTACTATGTGTTCTACCTCTGGCAAGTATGTAAAAAGGAAAATATAACATTTAGGTCATTGATATAAGAAATACATAAACTCATTGGAGAGAAAATACATGGAATTAAAAAGTAGCTAAAGTTATATGATAAAGTGTATCACAAAATGAAATGTCATGGAAATTAAGATTATGGGGGAGAAAAACATATCCAGGGTCATGATGATTTCTTGAAATGAGCAAGATTTAAAGTAAACCTGGAAGATTAGTAGAAAAATTTTTACTAAGGGTAATTATATAGTGGAGGCGTTATCATTGAAGGCAGGTAGGACCAAAGACAGGATTATACATTCTCACTCACCAATTAATTCAGTATTTAATAATACCCGCCATAACAACAGCAACGAAATTTAAATAGGTATAAATAAAACAACCAAAAAGGCAATCATATTCTCAATCAACTATTTTTCATATCAACTTCGAGAATTTAAAGTAATTGGATTGATTTCCTTGAAAACAAAACCACCATTTATTGAGAAAGAATGTTAATCTTAACACCTTTTTAATTAAAAAATGTTTTCTATATCACACATTCTAAAGATCCAAGATCATGTCTCACCTTCTTCCAACTAAGAATAAATTCTAGGGTGTCTTTTTGACTTCTCTATTCTATATTGAACGGCAGTCATTGCTCAACATACATCTGTTAACTTGCTGACTGAATGAACAAGATAGTAACCATTATATTTTATTTTACAGACGAAAATCTACTTTTCATGAAATTACTTATAAAATGAATCTTTTCCTCACATACTGTGCCTTGCACTGTATGGGAATTATATGGGAAATATAGTTAACTTATTTTCTTGACCTACTAATAAGCATAAGAAATGCTTTTTCAGATGTAACTATAAGTAAATATGGATTACAGTGCTCCTTAAAAAGACCAGAAAGAACTGTCCCCTGTAAAAATAAAACAAAGATAGAGTGGAAAGTCAGTATCAGCAGCGAGGTCAGCTACATCCTCTGAGAGACAGGATGGTACACATTTCCCCTTTTTTAAAATCCTCTTTCAAGGAATGAACAGATTAAGATGATAAAGTCTGAATGAGTAAGATTTCTATCAGACCTTCAGAAAATTCCATTGGCTCTCTAAACTCCAGCCTTTTATATATCTAGCTAGAAAAGTTATTCGTATTGTCTAAATTGGCTATGGGTTGCTAGTTCTCATCTGAACCAGGAAGCATTTTATTAACTGTCTTATAAACTTAAAATATTCTCACAGACAAATACAGAACATTCAGACACAAATACCCACCACTCTTATTACTCTCAATGTCACAGATTGACACAGTTTGGTTGAAGTGCTTTCCTGAACCTAAAGCTGCTGAGCTAGAACAAATGTAATTTACCAAGATGTCTTGAGGGCATCATGTGAACTGGCCCTCAGACCTGAAGACTTAACCTGTTCTATCAAAAAAAAGTTAAATGATACATGGAGGACAATTTCAGGGTATTGTTGGAACAACATCTATGGCATAAACACTTATAAACTATAAATTAGGGATACTTCTGAGAATCGTAATATAATTCTACAAAGGGAATTAGAGCAAATGATATACACCTTCTTTCTAATAAAATGTTTCTAAAAAAATAACAATTAGTCATACATTATAAATGGATATATGAACCACACAAAAATAACATTCGTTTATATGAACCTCAGCTATTGAGGATATAAAATACTTGGATATAATATAATATAATGTAAATACTTGGATTTCTTATGTATATTTGTTCACACTGAAAATTCACATATCTAGAGAAAATTATTAGTTTATTGAGAAAAAACAAAACTATAAAAAATAAAATTTTAAATCCCAAGCATGCAATAATTACTTATTTTTTAAGTTTTTAAAAATTAATTTTATTGGAGTAACATTGGTTAATACAATTATATAATATTCAGGAGTACATTATATTTTGACATTTGTATATTTTATTGTATGTGTACCACCCAAAATCCAGTTTCCATCAGCTACCATATATTTGATCCCTTTACCCATTTCACCCTCTCCCTATCACTCTATATTTGACCCCCTTTACTGCGTCTACCTCTCCCCTCCTCTCCCACCCCTTACCCTCTGGTAACCACTAGTCTATTGAAAATGTCCATGAGTCTCTGTTTGTCCTGTTCATTTGTTGCTTTTAGGTTTATATCACACGTATAAATGATATCATGTGATTTTTAACTTTTTCTCTCTGGCTTATTTCATATAGCATGATAATCTCAAGGTCCATCCATGTTGTCGCAAATGGCAGTATTTCATCTCTTCTTATGGCTGAGTAATATTCCATTGTATATATGTACCACAGCTTCTTTAGCCAATTATCTATTGTAGGACACTTTGGTTGCTTCCATATCCTGGCCACTGTGAATAATGCTTTTATGAACATTGGTGTGCAAATATCTTTTTGGATATGGGTTTTCAAGTGTTTGGGGTAAATACCCAGTAGAGGGATCGATGGATCACATAGTAGATTGATTCTTAGTTTTTTGAGGAATCTTCATACTGTTTTCCATAGTGGCTGTACCAATTTGCAGTTCCACCAACAGTGTATAAGGATTCTTTTTTTCCTGTATCCCCTCCAACATTTGTTATTACTTGTCCTGTTGATTATAGCTATTCTAACAGGTGTGAGATGGTATCTAATTGTGATTTTGATTTGCATTTCCTTAATAGCTAGTGATGTTGAGCATATTTTCAAATATTTGTTGGCCATTTGTATGTCCTCAAGGGAGAAGTGTCTGTTCAGATCCTCTGCCCATTTTTTTTTGATTGGATCATTTGCTTTGTTGTTATTGAGTTGTATGAGTTCTTTGTATATTTTGGATATTAAGCCCTTATCAGATGTGTTGCCTGCAAATATATTTTCCCATTCAGAAGGTTCTCTCTTTACCTTGTTGAAGGTTTCTTTGGCTGAGTGGAAGCTTTTTAGTTTGATGTAGTCTCATTCATTTATTTTAGCTTTTACTTCCCTTGTTTTAGAGGTCAAATTCATAAAATCCTCTTTAAGTCCAAGGTCCTTGAGTTTAGTTCCTATACTTTTTTCTATGCATTTTATTGTTTCAGGTCTTATATTCAGGTCCTTAATTCATTTTTAATTACTTTTGGTGTGTGGTGATAGACAACAGTCTAGTTTCATTCTTTTGCAGGTGGCCTTCCAGTTTTCCCAGCACCATTTATTGAAGAGGCTTTCTTTTCTCCACTGTATGTTTATTGTTTGTTTGTTTGTTTGTTTTTTGTCAAAAATTATTTGCCCATATAAATATAGGTTTACTTCTGTACTCTCGATTCTGTTCCATTGGTCCATGTGTCTGTTTTGCTGACAGTATCATGCCGTTTTGATTACTGTTGCTTTGTAGTATAATTCAAAGTTGGGCAGAGTGAGGCCTCCAGCCTCGTTCTTTTATCTCGGGATGACTTTGGCAATTCGGGGTCTTTTGTGCTTCCATACAAATTTGATGATTTTTTGTTCTATTTCTTTAAAAAATGCCAATGGGATTTTGATGGAGATTGCATTAAATCTGTATAAAGCTTTAGGTAATATGGTCATTTTAACTATGTTGATTCTTCCAATCCAAGAACATGAAATATCTTTCCATTTCTTTGTATTTTCCACACTTTCTTTTAATAGGGTATTGTAGTTTTCATTTTATAACTCCTTCACTTGTTTCATTAAATTTATTCCTAGGTTTTTTATTCTTTTTGTTGCAATTGCAAAAAGAATTATTTTTGTCACTTCTTTTTCTGATACTTCATTATTAGAGTATAGGAATGTTATGGATTTTTTAACGTTGGTTTTGCATCCAGAAACTTTACTGTATTTGCTTACTGTTTCTAGTAGTGTTCTTATGGAGTCTTTAAAGTTTTCTATATAGAGAATTATGTCATCTGCAAATAGTGACAATTTAACTTCTTCATTTCCTATTTGGATACCTTTTATATCTTTCTCTCGTCTGATTGTACTCTCTAGGACTTCCAATGTTATATGAATAGCAGTGGCGATAATGGACAGCCTTGCCTTGTTACTGATCTTAGAAGGAAGGTTTTTAGTTTTTTACCATTAAGTTTTTATATGGCCTTTATTATGTTAAGTTACTTTTCTTCTATACCGATTTTGTTATTTTGACCATAAATAGATGCTGTATCTTGTCAAAGGCTTTTTCTGCATCTATTGATATGATCATATGATTCTTATTTTTTAATTTATGTGGTGTATCACATTAATCGATTTATATATGTTGAAATCATCCTTGTGCCTTTGTATAAGCAGCTGTTTTGGAACGGAAGGCTCTGTCAATGTCAATTATGTCCAGTTTATCTAATATGTCATTTAAAGTTGTTATTTCTTTATTAATTTTGTTTGGATGATTTGTCCATATCTGACAGTGAGGTATTTAAGTCCCCTACTACAATAGTATAGATATTAATAAATGTTATGTCTTCTTGGTGCATGACTCCCTTTATCATTATGAAGTGTCCCTCAGTATCTTCCTTTATCTCTTTTATTTGAAGTCTATTTTGTCCAATATTAGTACCACTACTCTCACTTTTCTGTGAATGCCATTTGCTTGAAATATTGTTTTCCACCTTTCCACTTTGAGTCTATATTTGTCTTTGGAGCTGAGATGTGTCTCCTGGAGGCAGCATATAGTTGGGTTTTGTTTTTTGATGCATTCTGCAACTCTGTGACTTTTTATTGGTGAGTTTAGTCCATTTACATTTAGGATGATTATGGAAATATGAGGTCTTCTTATAGCCATTTTATCTTTTGCTTTCTGGTAGCTTAGTGTTTCCATTGCTTCCTTGTCCTTGTGTTTGTTTTCTTTATTTTGGTTGGCTTTTGTGTGTTTTCTCTTTGGTTCTTCTTGTTTTATGTTATATACCTCAGTTTTGAATCTTATGTGTGTGGTTACCATTATGAATATGAAAAGGATATTTATGTATATACGGTCATCGATTTTTTTCTGCACATGCCTTATCACCATTCCTCTGCGAATTTGGATCTTTGAATCTTCCCCTTTTCAGTCATTGTTACGTCATTTTGTCCCTATGTATGCTGAATGTTCATTACTATCTTGCTATAGCAATTCTCTTATTATTATTTAAGCTTGTAATGCCCTGATTTTCGTAAGGGTTGCACTTTGCTGCTTCTATTTGCCTGATAGTCACTTTACTCTTAATTATGTTTTTTTTGTTTTTGTCATTTTGTTTTAGGTGAGCTGACTCCTTTCAGTATTTCCTGTAGTGCAGGACTTATAGTGGAGCATTCCCTAAATTTATGTATGTCTGGAAAGGCCTTAATTTCTCTTTCATTCTAAAAGGGAGCTTAGCTGGATCATTATTCTAGGCTGGTAGTTTTTGTCACTAATAGTTTAAATATTTGATTCATTCCTTTCTAGCTCGTAAGGTTTGCACTGAGAAGTCTGAGGATAATCTAATGGGTTTTCCTTTATAAGTTACCGTTTTCTTCTCCCTGGCTGCCCTGAGAATTCTGTCTTTTTTGTTGATTTTTGATAATTTTAATGTATCTCAGTGAAGACCTTTTTGGGATGAGAAAATTGGGTGTTCTGTGACTTCTTGAATTCCAAGCTCCAGCTCATTCCTTAGATTTGGGATATTCTCGTCAACTATTTGTCTGAAAATGCTTTCTAGTCCCTGTTCCTTTTCCTTGCCTAGATAATGCCAATTGTTCTTATGTTTCCTCTCCTGATGCTATCAGCTACTTCTTGAATTTCTCTTTCATTACTTTTCATTCTTCTGTTTCTCTCTTCTTCTTTCTGATTTATTTCTAGATTTCTGTCTTCGATATCACTGATCCTTTCCTCCATTTGGTCGACTCTATTTCTCAAGCTTGCTATTTCATTTTTCAACTCTTGCGGTGTGTTTTTTATCTTCAGAAGTTCTATTCGGTTCTTTTTGAGAGTTTCAATCTCCTTGCTCTGCTCATCTAGTTGTTTTTTCAAATTCTGAAGTTGTTGATATGACTTGTTTTGGAACTCATTGAGTTTTTTCAGAAATACCATCCTGAATTCTCTGTCATTTAAGTAGCATATTTTTGTATATAAGCTTATTTTCTGGAGATTGTTCTCTTTCTTTATGAGATGCTTTGTCATCTTGGTTGTTTATGGTGTTTAGTGGACTATTTATCCACCTGGGCATTAATTGAAATGTATTCTGCTTTCTTCCAGAAAGAAGATTTATTATATAAAGGTATCTCTTTAGCCTGCTGCAAAGAAGGCGCTTTTCTTTTGGTTTCCAGTAGGTGGCATCTAAACCTCTTGGATCCCTGCTTTATATAAAGCATTAATAATGCTTTTTTCTTCTTTTATAGATATTTAATCACACTCACTACCCTCAGTTTTAGTCCCTGTCAGTGTTAGCAACAGTTTTGGTAGCGTTTGCTCAGATTCCCCTGGGGCTTCGTGGTGATTGGTCTCTGAGGGTAAGGGAGGAAGGGTCCTCTGGGTTGAGAGTTGGGGGCTGTGGCTCAGCTTGGTTTTGTAACCGTGGCCGGTAAAAACCAGCTGTTGTTTTACTGCTATCCTCACTTTCCCATTGTCCCTGTATCTCTGCTTTCTGCCTGGATGACTGGGCCCTCCTGCCAGCTGCTAGAAGTTCAGGCCCTTCCAGACAGGACTGTTCAAGGAAGTCACCACAACTTTTCCCTCTCCCTCCTCCTGCAGGGAACTCCAGCGACTCAAGAAGCAGCTTTTTTGTTTTTCCTAGCCACCACCCAACACCCGGGTTCTGACCTGTGGTAGCTCTTATGCGCAGATCCCACGCTCAGACGTGCTCGTGTGCAGTTTCAGTGTTTTTTGTTGAGTTTTAGATGTTCGGCTTATTGTTGTTTCAAGGAGAAAGATCTAGGGACATCTCTCACTCTGCCATGTTTCTCCAAACCCAATAATTACTTTTAACATGAGATTCACACTAGATCAGTTCCTATGATTGTCAAACTGTTGCTGGTCTGCTACAAAGTATGGACAGAAATTGAGAGTAATCATTTAAAACTTTTAAAACAATCTGAGCATATGATTTCATATATTACCAAAATATTAGGCTGTAAAGAATTGGAAAAAAATAAAACTGGCATTCCATCACAGACATTTTGAGAAACACTACTCAAGGTCATTTCTTTCTTCCTAAGAAATATCTTCTCTATATATTTATAAAAAAACCTTCTTGGAGACACACAAACACACACATACAGAACAAACATGTCTAGACAGTCATGACTTCTTTGGAGATATTATGTACTGTATATGATGATATTAATTTAGAATCATTGATTGTAGAATGATTTTTGTCCATTTAAGATCCTTCCGGGTACAAGTAACAATTTTAAACAAGAAAGAAAATAATGTCACTTTACAAGACATATAGAAGTGGGGCAGCACGGGCAGGTAAATCAGAGGCTCAATCAAGGTTCTGTTATCTATCTACTATATCAATCACAAGAATGCAGTTTTTAAGATGGTGGTAGCAAATCTAGTCATCTCTTCCTCACATAGATAAAGGAATGTCTCCTTCCATATGCTGCTTTTTTAAGGCACAGAAAACTTACCATGAAGTTTTCAAGGTAACTTTCCCTCATTTTGCATTGCCCATAACTATGTTATGTGCTCATAACCAAGCCAATCAGTACCAGGAAAACTGGAATTATCACATTTGTTTTATGCTAACAAGGATGCATCCACCTTCTGGTTTGAGAGAAGGCTGTCCATTCATGAAGGATGCTAAAATCTAAATTTAGGAAAGAATTCTTACAGTGAGAGAAGGGGTAAAAAAGATAGTGAGGTAGGCAACTGACATATATTCCAAAATGTTGAGGTTAGGGAATATTTCCTCAGAGAAAGTGTATTCAATAAAAACTGAAGAGGGTCCAAGCATAAGTTCTGAGCAGGTCAAATATTTTGATATTGAGAGAGGAGAAAGGTCCAGCAATGGCAACTGAAAAGCCATTTACCTAGTCAGAGCTTTAGTGTTATTGAAACAGTGGAAGAAATTTTTTAAAAAATGTGAGTAGTTAACTGTGCCAAAAGTTAATAAAAAATCAAGATGAAGATCTTGAATTTGTAATTATAGTTAATCAAAGAAAGTCAAGGATTTTAGGATGTACAAACAGATCAGTGGAAAAGTGGGCATAAAATCAAAATGGAGTGAGTAGAAGTGTGAATAGGAAATGAAAAATAGGGGGGATCAAAATGTGGGCAACATTTGGAAAACAAAACTAATATACAGGTGAAGATTTCTCAGACATTGAGAAAGGCAAAATAATGGCCTCTCAAAGATGGCCCTGTCCTGGTTCCACAAACCTGTGCAAGGCAAAAAGGATTTGCCAATATAATTAAGTCAGCATATTGAGATAAGTAGATAATCCTAGATTACCTGAATGGGCCATTCTATACTCTGATTTTTTAAACAATTGATGCTTATTTAAATTTAAATGAAACAATATTTCAGTAAGGTGATAGTCATTCAAGTTGTACAAAAAGACATTTTTTAAAAAGTAGTATACTTTTGTAGGGACAAGTGACATTAATAATGTAAATAGGTAGGGAAAATATGCCTGCCAAATATTAGTAACTACAGCAGTTATTTCAAATATGTATGAATTTAGTGATCCTTTTCTTCGAGTAATTTGAAATCACTGGTATTTAAATAGTCTCAGTAAAACTTGATTATGTTTTTATACGTGGAGTTGGAGAATTAAAGTTAAATTCTTATGGTCTAAATTAATTGCACAATTTTTATTTCTGGTTTTGGAGAGATACAGTAATTTTTACCAAGCATATTTTTAAACAATAATGATATAAGCAACATTAAAATTGTAATTGTCGTGAGTCCGGCTTTCTAATTTTACATTCATTTAATTCTCATAAATTTACTAATTTGTTGCTATGTGTATTGGTTAAGGTAAATGCCACATTTTCATCTTCACAGGATTAAAGTTACCTTCTCTCTCAACTATAGTCCAAAATGGTGTTTCTGTAACATTTTGTAATTCTGGCTCCTCTTCCAAGTGACCCTTCTGTCTCCCAGGCAAGAAAACAAATGCAATATCTTTAATAAGGAATTAATTGAGACAAAATTGAAATGTAAATAAAACCAAATATCACAAATTAGGTGATAAATTTTTATCACTGGTCCACTCAGTCTTAAATGACTTAAAAAGCACAGAAACTTAATATATGTGTGTAGTGAAAGTATGGATAAGTTAAATACATACTCTAAGTATCAGTTTTATAGTTTGTTAAAAAGTGAAAATGAAAACTATAAATTTTCAATAATGACAACCTAAAATAGCAATTTTTATCATTTTATGGAATTGGCAGTTGTTTTATTGCAATGACTAAATCAATCAATCTTATACTGGCATCAATTATAAAAGATTGAAAAGACTTTTGTACAATCAAAGGAAAATTTTCAGTGAAATTCTAGGAGGTAAAAGTTACTATAATTTTACTAAGATGACATTATGATAAAAAAAAGTTTAGGCAATTTACCTAAGGTCAAGACAGAAAACATGAAATATATATACATGATAAGAAACTTTGGAATTCACAAACTATTATTATTAAAGTAATACTATTTATTTTCCCAAATGTAGTCAGTTGATCTATCGTTACTTCTTTCTTAATTTAGAAATTAAAGGAATACTTAGAATCACTCCCTTTTTCTCCTTAATGTCATTCTTTCATGGGAGTAGTTATACTCTTCTATTTATATACCCTGCAAGTATGCCAATACCAGTCAGTCATCATAACTATTTGTTACAAAATTATCTTTTTCTCACTATGGTCTTAATGTGTTCTCATCTCAAAACCCCCTCAAAAGTGAATATATTTTTATTCAATTTCAGTGATACAAAATATATCAACAATAAATTGAAAATAATCAAAAAAATTCACAAAATGCTAAGAGAAACACTCAACATTTAAGTATTTTCTAATTACTTTAAATTTTAGATGAAGTTGTAAAGGAACCTATATTTTTTTTTATACAAAATAAATTATTTCTTACTTCAAAATACTGCCACAGAGAATCCTTAGCATTGATAGGTAATCAGGCATGAGCGACAGGAGCCAAGGCCCGGCTCTGTAACCATAGAAACTTTGGTTAAGCATTTTCCTTAAGACTTTCCTTAAGCACCTCCCAGAAACACCTCTTTTAGGGTTATAAATTACCCCAAATCCTAGAGCACAAAGGTCATAAAAGCTGCTGGCTAAACCAGCTACAAAAGCATGTGCAGAAAGTACTGCCTATTACCATCATTATATCATGACGAGGCCTAGAAGTTCATGAATGAAATTATAACAAATTGAATTCTGGGTAAGCACATGCACAGTATGCAAAGTATTATATAGCAGCCAAATGTCAGTCAAGGTGTCCTCACAAACGGATCATCTAGGCCCTCCCATGACAGCCCAGATACAAAGCAGACCTTCCTATTTCTGCATTGTTACAGCTTTCCTGACTGGGAAACCGCCCCTTCCTTTGAGGCCTAGTATCTTATCTTTTCATCCCCTAAATTCCACAGGGCTGCAGCCTTCTCTAGCATGGCCTTTCTCCTTCTAAAATGTACTTTCAATAAGTCTCACTTTTCCTCAATCTTTCCGACCTGTAATTCTTTATTGTGTTAGCAGGTAGGAACCAAGAGACAATACACAATGCCATCGTCCTCCTCCTCCTCCCTCAATCCGCTGGATGATGCAAGATTTCACCTCACCCCAGCAGCGACAGTATGTTTAATATAAAACAGATTATTACAACATTGATTCAGCTTTTCCTCCTGTCAAGGCATTAACCCTGAACCTGAGCTCTTACTTCAACTGGAATGTTCATGTGTCCATAAATAATACTGAATTTATTGTTTTCAACAATGCCTGTGGCATAAATTACCCAACTGTCTGATTTGATTAGATTTGGACCTCTTTGCAGAAATAGTACCTTTGGCCAGTCTGTGAACATTATCTTGATTCCAGGAAGACTCCCTTAGCTGTCTCTTTTCCTGATTCTCGCTGGTGAACTAGATGATCTATGGTTTATCTTATTGCTTTCATGCACGTACCAGGCTCTTCTTAATTGTTTACCACCAAAATGTTCATTGTTTTCTAGAGTCCTCTTTGGCTTGAATTTCTCCGTCTTCTTTTCTAAGTAAAATTAGTTCCTTTAGAGAGATTCAGAACTCTATGTCTCATGGTCTACCTCTTGCCTTGGGAAAATCTCTAAGCCACTGCTTTGGAGCCAGGGACTGGAAGTGGCCTGCTTCTCTCATAGGAACTATTCTGTTTTATGAGCAAGGGCAATAGCCTCTGGTCAAGGCTTGCCTTACCTGGTGTGTAATCTCTGCTCTGTGTGCTGAGACAAGGGCCTCAGAGACCCCTGTATCTCAGCCTGCCATGCCTAAGATGAAGTATATGTCCTACCAGCAGCGGCTGCATGGAGAAAGGGTATTCTGTGGAGGAAGGAGGCTCTCTACCTTTAGGCTACACCTGCCTGGACGTTAGCCTCTGAAACACAACTTTAGTGGGGAGTAAGAAATACTGGGTGCATGTCTCTAAAGGGGTAGGTGTACTATAGTCGTTGACTGTGAGCTGGGGGGAAAGGGAGCTCTGTCTTCTTGGTGACATGTGCCCAAAGTGGAGTTTCTGTCAGTTCTGAGCTGGGTGTTGGGAGGAGGGAACATATTCTCACTCAAGTGCCACAATCTCGCTGTTATTGCTGAAATTAAATTTTCTGAATAAGTGCTTCTTCAGTTGCTATTGGCTCTTAAGACAATTTCCAAAGACTTTAAATGGTGGTTGTTTTTATAATTTCCACCAGTTATGGTTGTTTTACTGAGGAATGATTCTGCACAGTTCCCCATGCTGCCATTCCACATATGTAATATGTTATGTAAGGATTTTATATAACTGATTTGCAGATAAAGTTACAACTGTTGTTCTATCTATTTTCAAATATAGCAAAGCCACGTTTTTCTCTTGGGGGCAGAGGAATGCTAAGAGCAGACTTAGTGTCCAGGTGTCCTCAAACAAACTAAGTGACTCCAGGATCTTAGACAGAGTAAGATGCCACACCAAAAAGCAGTGTATCCTTTAGTCACTGGCCTCCTTTATATATCTGCTGACCAGGAAGCTGAATGAAACTGTGCTTCATCTGGACCTTCTCTGTGTGGCTATCACATTCTCCTTCAAGTTTGATATCTTTGGGCAAATAAATAGAACTGTTATATATTTATTGTAGGATTTGTGTATAGATTTAAGACCATCAAGTCATATCTTAACTAAAGGTTACCACCCAGCTTCTCAAACATTCAATAAATCCCTAAGCAATTCCATTTTAAAACCATTTGTTATCATTATTTTAATTTTTATTTTGACTTAACCCACTATTCAGCTTCAATTACCAAAATATCTTTAATAGGTGAATAATAACAGTAACAATAACAGCTAAACTCCTCCCTCAACTCTAAGACTACAATTACACAGCAACAAAGTCACAGAGGAAGATCTTGATTGAGAAAGACAGTACCTTTAATACCTCCTTCTCTCCTCTACTTTTTTCAAGACAAATTATGACAGCAAAGTTCTATTTCTCCTAAAATGATCCCAATTATATGGCTCATTAAGAAAGGGGCACATAATAAATACAAAACTTCTGTGCTTCACAGCAAGCTCCCCAACACTTAATAATGCCTCGCACATAATAAGCACTCATTATATATTTGCTGAATGGTGAATAAATAAATGAACGGTTGTTGAGTAAAATCCACTTCAATGCCAAGAAGTAGAAAAGGATGGCGTCCATATTTTAAAAACAAAGAGGAATTTCTTCTTGATATAACCCAGATCGAACTGAAATGGATAAAGAGCAGACTTGAATGATGTCTTCCTTTCGTGAAGCAACAGCCTGACTGGGTAGGAAATGTAAGAAACCTGGGCAGACTATACTCATGTTCCAAGCTGATTGACAGAAGATGTGGAGTAGATGTAGGGTAGATAAGGGTAGTATCTAGATTTCACCAGTGGCTCTGAGACCAACTGCAAGATAGAAGAACTTTCAATCAGGAATGGTACAATGCCTTTGGGCCCTTCAGGCACAACCTGCCATTGCTTTGACTGGCTCTCCATCACAATCGCCACACAGGCAAGGTTTGTGGGCACTATTTCAGCTACCTGGGAAAAGCTCTGGTGTGACATCAGAACCTCTTTCTGCAGCTATCTCCAAATCCTGACTTGACTTTTCTCAGCTTTTCTAGCTACAGGTTTTAGAATATCTTCATTGGCGAATGAAAGCAGAATAAAAATAAAGATGTCCATTCTTTTCTCATATTGGCCTTAGCTATTTAAGTAGGGAAGTTTTTAAACTAATTTCTGAAATGTACTATTTTAGTTGCCTACTCCATGGTGAATACATGAAAAGTATTTGTAATAAATTAAAAGATATTAGAATAAAAATAAAGGCAATCATTATGGAATGCCTGTTATGAGATAAATTATGTCTCCCACAAAATTGATATTTTGAAGTTCTAACCCCCAGCACCTTAGAAGAGTAGTATTTGGAGATAGAGCCTTTAAAGAAGTGATTAAATTGAAATAGGGTTATTAGGGGGATCCTAGCCTAATGTGACTGGTATCCTTATAAGAAAAAGAGATTAGGACACAGACACACATATACAGAAAGATGATATGAAGACATGGTGAGAAGCCAAGAAGAGAGGACTCACAAGAAAGCAGCCTACCAATACCCGAATCTCAGAATTCTAGCCTCTAGAAATGTAAGAAAATAAATTTATACTGTTTAAGTCACTCAGGTGGTATTTCAGTATGGCAGTCCTAGCAAACTAATATGGTGCTAGTTTTTGCCTTTGAAATGGAGGTGCAGATCCACAATCCTTTTTTTTTTTTTTTATAACCCCTGGGGTTTGGTGTGATTCATAGTTGGAATTTTTTAGAACATGTGCCATTAATGATGTAAGACAGCAGCAGTGGACTGGAGCAACACCATTTAATCAAACTCTTGAGGAGGCTGCAAAGAAATGTGTGGATATTCACACTAAAGAGGAAACACAAAATACAAATACCTTTACTTCAGTTCAGGCTAGAATTCGATACCAACTGACTGGTAGCAAACTAAAATAACCATGAATCAACTTCAAGTATATTCTACTCTTTTCCTGAGATGAAACATTTTAGAGATGGGTAGGACTCATTAATGAGGAAAGGCAGTATAGTGAGTGTATTCATTTGTAATTTTATAAGGTGAATATTTAATGGTTTGTTGATTCACTTTTTGGTCCACTTCTATATGTCAAAAGACCAATCAATGCTTTACTGATATTAGCTATTTTGCTTATATAAAAGAATCCCAGTGATGCCTTCATTTCCCAAACGTATATATCTGCAAAGAGATATAGCTGGTCAAAGTGTACTCACCAGAACTTCAAGTAAAGTCAGGTTCTCTAACCTGTAAAACCTTTCTCCATCATTGATAGACTTGACTCTCAATGCCTAGTTACAATGTCAGTTATATGCAAGTTTATAGCTTATATTTTATTGATGTATGGTTTTTAAGTTTGCTACTCTTACATTTTGAACATGGAACCAAGAACTAGCTCTCACTATAAGGAGGCCATCAGCATAGGATACTTAGCACCAGTCACCAGCATATTCTGTCCAATGATGATACTTCCCTGTATTGACCACAAATGATCATATACTAAAAGAGAAAGAAGTATGTATGCCCTACAGAAGCACCAATACTTCTCGTGCAGCTCAAGTTCCTTTTGATCACGTTGTTGAGATAAATCCTTCTGATATGGAAAATCTAGAATTTAATTCTGCCCATTATAGTGCTGTTAGGGATTATTCTTGGGAGTTTTTATGGACCATTGGGAAAACTTGTGGTTCATAGACATAGCTTAGAGTTCAGAGAAATTTGTGATCAGCCTGCAGAATGGTCCAGTCTAAATCCCTGGATTGATCGGCTGCTCTCCTTACAATAAGAATCTCAGCCTTGGAAGAAAAAAAAAAATGTGCAGTGATCTCTGATTTTACGAAATTTTTCTCAAGACAATATGGTGTTTTTAATTGAATATAGACCATTGAACTGGGTTGAATATTGTGTCCCTCCCCCTAATTTATGTCTACCTGGGGCCTTAATATGTGGCCTTTTTTGAAGATTGTGTCTTTGCATATGTAATTAATTAAGGTTACACTGGATAAGGATGAGCCCTAAATTCTACATCTGGTTTCCTTATAAGGAGGTCATGTCAAGTCCCAGATACTTGCAGAGGAGAATTTCATGTCTAGAAAAAGACAGAAATTGGAATGATATAATTAGAAGCCAATGAACACCAAAGATTGCTGGCAACCACTAGAAGCTAGTGGAGAGAAACTTAAACAGATTCTCTTTCAGAGTCTCCAGAAGGAACTAATTCTGCCGAAATCTTGATTTCAGACTTCTACCCTCCAGAACTGTGAGAGAATAAATTTATGCAGTTTTAAGCAATCTAGTTTGTTAAATTTTATTAAGCAGCCCTCTGGAGTTAATATAACCATAAATAATCTCATCAGAGGAGATATTCCTTGAAGATAATACCAATCAATGTTGGACTGAAATATAGTAAAACACCTTTGGGTTTTTATAGACTTTCCAACATTAGTGTATTAATAATTATAGGACAATAAGAAAAACCTAGTCAATGAAGTGTCAGCCCCCAGTTTTTAGAAAAAAAAATATGTGACTGGTTGAGGAAAGAGATTATTATTGCACCTCAACTGTGAAAATTTTCTGCCAAGATGTGCTATCTGTTTTACTCTTCCATTTCTCATCTGGACTAAAACCTGTCATATATCTTTTTGAGAGTCTTATTTTGCCTATTCATAGATCCATGATTAAAACTGATCCCAAAGGTTTAGAATAAGAAGAGAAATCAGGCATTATATTATTTTATATGGATGAAAGAAGGGGTGGGATATAGGTATAATTAATATAGTTTTCCGTTATATTATTCAATTGCGTGATAAAGAAATTTTTACAAAAAATATTTTTATTCTTTTTAGAACTTAATTTTTTCAATAAATTTAAATATAAAAGGCACTAAAATATACTCCTTTCCCAATTTTAGTTATTTGCATTTTCTTAATCAAACATAAAATTTGAAATTGCAGCAACAATTTCTTCTTTCTTCTTAAACTATTCAGAGTTTATTTTGTGGGAATTATTCTATATAACTCTGAACATGTTTTGAGAACAAGAAAGCATTAGCCAACACGTGTACATTTCCCATCAAGAAACATTCAGTACAAACTATGTCTGAACATCAATGCTAACTTTATTCAGTACGAGTAACACAAACACAACTTTCATTGTGAAGGTATTGTATTTATTACTAACTTGCAATTCAGTGTTATTTCAATAGATTTAAGTTTTTATTCCTATAGAGATTATAGAGAACTTTTTAAAATTAAAATATTATTTAGCAGTTTGCCACTTTAATTTTAAATTGATTATAAATCTGTGCATGCCATGTAGCTAATAATTATCCAAAACAATATTTAACATTCACATGTCCTTATTTTTTAAAGAATAACTTAAATATTAGGGTTGTTGCACATACAACCCAGTTTTTTATTCTTGAAAATGTGCTCTTTGACAAAGCAAGCACACAGGATATTAAAAAGGAATAAAGGCAAGAAGATGAAGTTTGTTTTTGCTTTTAATTTTTTTTAAGAGGAAACACATTGGCTCTACCTATCGCAGAAAATATACTTCTTCCATAATGTGATGGAATCTTCCAAGAGTCAAATTCAAATGAGGATGTTGTTATGATCGATAAAATTTTATTAATGATTTCTGAATCTAAATCTCACTAAAGATGGGAATCCTTCCTCTCATGAGTTTTGTCAAGGATACTACCCCTTGGGATTTATGAGGCAGTGGCAGCTTCATCTCTCTGGAGCCCACGTAGGCATTCCATCCAGTGAGTGTGTGAATGAAATACTATAGGCATTTGCTGTAGTAATCTTGTGAGATAAAATTCATGGCATTTCAGTAAATAAAATATAAACATAGTGCTTTGGAATATTTGTGATGCTTCTGCTGAATTCATGCTAATTTAAGGTAGGAAAACAATACATTTACATCATGCAATTGATCCACAATGTGTGGATTATCTTAACGGTATCTGTTAGGAGTATTTTGCCATGTCATATGTTACTAGTAACACTAAATTAAGAATTGATACATAAAAAGAAATACCCTGAAAAAGATCAAGTTAACATCTTCTATTTATTCCCAGCTTAAAACTAAAGTTTAGAAACAGTCTCAACTTCATAACCAAGAACTTGTGCAGAGTAAAAATGAAGACAAGAAGAGAAATATAAATTATACCAAGAACTAAATCATGAGCCGTCTGTTCATTTGTGTATCACTGCACAGAGGCATAGAGCCAGCCCACAGTTCTGGTGGCTGAATGTGTGGCACAGGTTTAGCCTTTGGCTTTGCCTCAGGAAAAATACTTTAACAGCTAAACCTATATAAAAATTCATACCTTTCAATTATCCCTGCCTGAGAATGAATTTGCAGTGATGTGCCCAAGATCAGAACAAGGTTAATGCATTTAACGTTTTTCTAAAAAATGGGTTTCAAGAATAGCTATAAGGAGGGTCATGAGTTTCTTTCTTTTGATAGGTAAATCTCCCAGCAGCCTTCTTATCTCAAATGTCTACAACAAAGAAAGGTGACACAGCTTAGATGGGAGGATACAATATATTCTCACAAGGTATATAGTCATGTCTTTTATTCATGGACTTTAATTACAATATAATAAGAAAATATTAAGATTTTGGTGATAAATTGGAGTTTCTATCTTGTTGCTTTTTATGTGTAAAATTTTTAAAGTTGAATTCTGAAGACAAATATGTGTTATATTATTATAATGACCAACCTTCTTCCTCGCAACTAGGAGATTAGGAAAGTATTATTTGGATAACAGGAATATACCAAATATTCACATTTTCACATGGTTTTAAATAAAAAAATTTTCTCGGCAACAGCCTTTGGCAACATACATAAGACATATTTTGCTCACAACACATACTTTTAATATATAAATAATATAATACATGTTTGTGTGACAAAGACTTAAAAGGAAGAAAAAAGTGTGAAAAACCTCTGAGCACAATTTTAAACTTGCTCTTGGTGACAGACGTCATTGAACATCTAAGATAAGACACCACCATCATTGCATATAACCTAGAGATATACTGCATAGTTGTATGTAAAGTAGAAATGCTAAGAGAGAAACAAAATTACTAAACTTTGAAACTGTGTTTCAACAAAGGAAAGTTCTTTGTACCTTAGACACAAATGTTTTCTACCCTAACCCTAGAAAAGTATCTAAACATTGAATGTTTAGGGGGCAGTTTGGGACAAGTATGAATAAAATCTCAAATAATGAAAACAATAATAACAATAGTAACAAAAAACTTTAGGCATCTAAGTTACTGTTGGGAGCAATCTAAATCCATCATTGCCCCAATGGTGCTGAGAGGGATTTGGTTCTTTCCACTGATACAGTAAAACAGCTGTCCCCAACCTTTTTGGTACCAGGGACCAGTGCTCCTATGAGAATTTAATGCCTGATGATCTGAGGTGGAACTGAGGCAGTGATGCTAGCTCTAGGGCAGCTGTAAATACAAATGACGCTTTGCTCTTGCTAGCCCACAGCTCACCTCCTGCTGTGCAGCTGGGTCCCTAACAGGTCACAGACCTGCACTGGTCCATGGCCTTGGGTTGGGGAATCTTGCTGTAAAGAATTACAAATCAGTGAAATTTAAGAAAAGTAACATTTATTAGAGTATGTTTCACGAAAGAAACGGGCTATGCCAGAGATGGCTACAGAGCCATACAAGTGGGGAGGTTTTCATTATATTTGAGCCTGTGATGGGAGGCAAAAGGGTGGTGCCAGACAATTGACATATGAGACCATTTTGATTGACATTATGCTGTTATATAACCTTTTTTCTACTGCGCACATGGTTACTCAGAATTCAGTCTGTTATAATTAGATTTATGAACTTCTGGGCATATGTATAATATTATAATGATGATATAATAAGACTAAGATCAAGGAAGGACAGTTTACGTACCAACTGTGCAAGCACTTGTGGCCAGTTTATTTCTGTGGTTCATTTCTGTGGTTTTCCTTCCTTGTAATGGTCATTTTTAACCTTAAAATGGGTATTTCAGGGAGATCTCTGAGTTAGGCCTTCATTACTCCATTGCTCATGTGTACCTATCTGCCTAACATCTAAATCTAGAATACTAATGTAGACTCCAAAATAGCAAGATTCGTCAACCTGTGCCCTCACCTACATGACTTTTATAAACAAGGTGGGAATAAGGCAGGAAACTTACAACAGAAAAATAACTTAAATGTCTAGTTATTGTAGAAAAGATCTTTTGGAAAGAATAGATGGTTAAGTTAGTGAAATTAGATTTGTTTATTATCTTTAGATTTCATTTATCCTTCTATTTCCTCAAATCTAAAAAATCTATCTTACTCTTCTACTTTTCACAAAAGTATTAACAAAGTTTTAATGTTATTAACTATTGATAATCATTTAACCTTAATAATCACTAAATGTAGAGCTATTTAGACTCTTTTTAGATATATCATTTGACATTCATAAATAATAAAATCCCAGAATGTAGAAAAATCTACTCTGTAAAATTATTTTATCAAAAAAAATCTGTATTTTTGCACACTTAACATTAAGACTTATTAAATTAGATTATTATGTTAACATAATTTTTTAAACTGATCAATTAAAGTTAAAAGACTAATTCAACATGCTGCATATTTAGTACTAGACAAGTTGTCTATAAAACTTCAATAAACAAATTGAAAATATGAGTAAATTTTCCACTATGAGAAGGTTTGTATAGAGTTAGTTAAAGGATAAAATTAAGTGTGTGTGTGTGTGTGTGTGTGTGTGTGTGTGTAATGGACTAGAAATCAGATGACCCATGTTCTGATTCTAGTTAAACAATTTTGTATAAGTCATTTAACTTCCATCTGGATCAATATTTTAAATCTGAGAAATGGGTACACTAAGATCTTCCTTACTGGCCACACAAAGTCATCATGATATATACGTGAGCACGAAATAAAAATTAGAAGGTGTTTTTCAATTAATTAGCTGACTTTAGAATTAGATATGAATCAGATAGATGAAGAATAGTATTAGAAAGAGAGGGAGAGAATTAACTGAAATAATCCATGCAAGGTAATTGTGTTTTCCATAATAATAAACTGGTCAGAGGTGGGAAATTCTATTAATCGGTTGCTACCTGACAACAAATAAATTATCTAGCTGATTTTTCCCCTGAATTGACTGAAAAAATGAGTTGTTTTGGCAACATGTAAACAACAGCCAGAGAAAAATTTAACCTTCTCTAACCTCTATGATCTATCTGAATTTGAAACCAAATGCAAATGGAGAACTCATTATTGTAGTGACAATCTCTGTTGTAATTAAAAAACATGGGATCTATTTCTAAAGTAGGAGTAAGGCAAAGGGCAAATAAAGTCTGACCCTTTCCATGCATTATCCCAAGATTTCTTAACATGAAATCAGCTGTTTCAAGCAGATATACTGACCTATGACTGACTAGCTAATATAACTATGACAGAAAATTTTAAGTGCTATTAATTAGCCACTAGAGTTCAATAGTCAAAAGGTTAAAATTAGAATAAATTCTAGGATATCTGCAGATTCCTCTCACAAAATTGCATAAACTTTAGCATTCTCTTTCAAATGGGCACATTTATACCAATATAGTGTGATGAAATTAAATCCATGGTGCAAATCTTTTTGTTTTGTTTGTTTTCCACCAGTTAGAATATGTCTAGTGATCTCACATTCACATCATTATGTAGTCTTTACATCTCATTTTGCTGCTTAATATATCAGCCCAAATCATTTTCTTTTCACTCTCTTTTTCTTGGCGCTGAATGCTGTTTCAAAATAAGCATGAGAGAGTTTTTTGTACAGTGACCTGGTGGGTCACATTTCATATCAGATTGCCTAGATACAAAAAAAAAGAAAAATTATTTTTGTTAGGTGTATTTGATATTTAAAAAAAAGAATGGAGTACAGAAATAGTGAAAAGAAAGTAGTAAAACCAATACAAAAAAAACAATCATCTGTTGTACTGAATCTGTCTTATAGACTTGGTCTAGCAGATTCAAAATCCCCTAAATAAAAAAGTTAATGCTACTAATGCTCCATAACAGTAATTCTTCTAATGTAGCTACTTTATTTACATAATGCAGAGCATCTATATTCACTTAAAACTTGTAAGCAATAGATATAAAAAATAATTAAATATCTACTTCATCAAATTGACGTTTGAAATTCACCCTTTGTATAACTTGGATTTTCATGTAGTGTGGACACTATCTTATTTCTCATCTTCATATGCTTCTCCTTTTCCCTATTGAAAGGTAATTCTACCATCCAGATGCCAAACTGCGAAAATATTCTTCCAGCGGTAGCATATGGTTCCTTGGCAAGCTTATGTAGCATCTGTACAAAAAAGCTTATAGTTTCCTCTGGGTATGGAATACTTCTGGCTTCTAAGAGGCTATTTGTGCAGTCTTTTCCTCATAGACACCATTTCTCTTGACAAACCCTTGGTTCTAAGCAAATTTTGCACATTTTTTTTGTCCATTTGAGAATCAATGATATACACAAGCTTTCTTTATAGCTAGGCAGCTCTCCAAGTATTCTCATTCTATGGCCAGGGGGTGGATCTGGCACTGATGCAAATTGGTTTACATATAATAAAGGTTTATTTTGCTACCTTGATAAGCAATGTTTTGTTACTAATAAAATACTAAGATCGTTCACATTGTAGTAGCTCTGCATAATGATTATCAAGGTCAAGAAAAATAGCATTTGAAACAAAAAGCTTCATGAGGTAACACTATGTGAAAATGTATGCATGCTCAGCATTCATGTCATTGTAAATGGTGTGTGTGATGTGTAGTTACTCATACATAACTTTACCCTCACTGAAAATTTAGATTCTGCACAGCTGTTTGAACTGAGCCCCCCAGGTGGTGGAGAGAATCAATATCTCCAGCACTATTACCTTGGGGTACAGTTTCTTCAGTCATCATTTTATCTAAGCACTAAAAGCAATGGCCAGAATTAGAGACTGTTTCATACTGAAGAATTTAAGAGTTAATTTATGCCAGATCGGGAACAAAATCTTTTATGGCTTCTGATAGCCTTTATGTCATATTACTCTAAGTTTTGGATTATCTTCTCAGAACAAAATAATTAAAATTTGTAAAAAGGAACTATGTTTCGACAAAACTCATTATTCCTGTTGAAAAGTGAAGACACAACAAAAAGTATAAAAAATATTAATAATCATGCACTTGTGCTCTGTATGTAATGTTCCCGGAAATCAGCATTCTTAATGTTCCATTTTTTTTTACTACATGGTATTTTTAAAAATATCTTTTAAAATAGGCTCTTAGGAATACAGAAGTGAAGCATGTTTTCACTATATATAATTTTCTCGTGGATGATGGTTGCATGATCTGAGATTTCTAAATAAATCCAGAGACAAGCAGGAGAGTCTTTGATAGATGACGCTATGTTGAAGGAAGCCAGCGTTGAGTGCATTGAATATTTTTAAAGATAAGAATATTTTCCACATAATATTTTAAAGGAGTTGTTTAAAATAAATGGAGACTCCCTTGGCCAGATAAGCTGCAAATGAATTTAAACAAAGTTAAATAGGATTTTTATTACTGGAAGACATCCTCTAGCCTTCAGAATACTGGCATGCATTGTAAATTTCTAAAGGAAGATATGTTGTATACACACACTTGACTCTGAACTCTTCTTTCCTTAGTAAATTCTACTGTAATGCAGCTGTGCAAAATTGTGTGAAATTCTTATATATAGAAAAATCTGTATTATAATTTCTTGCATAAATATAACTTTGGGAGCTATCAATAAAAACTCCAAAAATATGAAGATCTGTGATGAAATGCACTTACTTAATGCAAATGATATTGGAGAGTCCTAATGTAGATTTAGCATATTGAAAATTTTTAGAAACATTAGAGTAAAAAGTGTATATCTAATGATTTGATATCATTATATAGGACTGGACTACCTTCCTGCTCCGCAGACAGACAAATACTAAATCATATGGAATAAAGATATTGTTCAATAAATAAAATAACTTGACGAATGAGAGAGACATCCCAAAATGCAGATACAAACATCATGCACTTGAAGGAAATGTGAAAGGAAAGTACTTCACTGTGTCATCAAACTAGATATGTATAGTAGTGGATATTTTGGTTAATTAATTTTTGTTTTTTATTATTAGTTTATTCTAGTTTTTAAATTATTCTTTAGTAAAATTTTCCTAATTTATTTCTTTTAAAATTGTCCATTTCTATTCAAGTTTCCAACTTTATTGGTATAAAGTTGTTTAAATCCTCGATTCTCATATTTGAAAAACTCTGTTGAGATGAATAAACGGAGAACAGCAGAAAGTCATTAAGTAACCTAGAATGATATTGGCAAAAATTGTTTTGGTTCTACAGGTCAACTCTGAGAAACCAGTAGAAAAATGTCTTCGAACTGTAGTCGCAATTTGAAACACATATCAGAAAGGTTGGTCTGGATAAGAAGTGGTTGTGGTATCATAATCTCTTATACAGTTTACGGATCAAAGACAGAGAAGCTGGACTTCCAATTTAGGGAGCTGGTTTTGACAAAGGAGGGAAAATGACTCAGAGTTCCAATCCTTGTGACTTGGCCTCCTTGGAACTGAAGAGTAGTAGCTAGGGCTGTAATCTAGACCTTCATGAGAACCCCAAGGTGATCAAAGCATAACAGAGATCAAGACTGACTGGCAAGGAAGTTAGCAGGGGGTAAAGAAGTTCCTCAGACAGAGATTGGCTATTAGCTTCAGTATTGTGTTAAAGAGCAAATGACCTGGAATTAACCTTCTGATTTTAAACTTTAGCCCCTATGCACACAATCTGTGTGAGCTTAATCAGATGTTTTACTTTCTAAATTTAAATTCTTCCTTTGTAAAATGGTTCTTACCTAGTAAGGTTGTTATGAAGATTAAATGAGATAATCTTTTTCTTTGTCAGTAATATAGGATGTTGTTAATTAAGTATTAATATTATTATTACTAGCAGTATTAATAGCATGAAATCCACCTAATCCCTCTACAGCCAGCCCTCAGCAGGTGAGGGCAAGAGAGAGAAGGAAAGAGAAATGGATTCTAATATTATATATTTTAATAGTGAAAAAATGGGTTTCTATAAATGACGCCAACTTCAATAGACCTGAGATGACACAGGTGTGAGAAAAATGTAAAGAAGTAATGCAAATGACTTTTGTCTAGTACCCCAAGTGTCCCAAGATTTGCCAATACTGAGACTAATTGAAATATTCTTAAGGCAGTTCAGAAAAAAAGATATCAAAATGTTGGCTCAAAGGCATCAAAATAGACATCACTGAAATACCTGCATCCTCAATTTCCATTGCATTATTATGTTATCTTCAAAAGAAAATTGCAATCAGTCATTGAAAATATCACGTGATCTTAGACTCTTTTATTAGTACCTAAGTAGCATAAAGTTCCAATATCATAAATAAATAATTGATGATAGGTAGATAGATAATGGCTAATAAGTTTGGCTCAAGTGAGTGAACGATTTAGAAAATCCAGCTGGATAAGTACATATTTCTCTGCTAATTCATCCTTACTCTCAGGGCATGCACTGTGTCCATCAGGTTTTTAGTTTGCTCAGATTACCCCAGAGATATAATATCGAAGATCCTTAGTTATAAACTTTATATCCACAGACTTTTTCTTCTTTCCAGATAATAATAATGATAGTAGTGATAATAATGAATTGCCTTTCAGTTGTCCTTTTTCATTATGTTCATATGCTTCAGTGTGGTTGGCCCCATTCTCAGTGCCACGATACAGATTCTGGATACAGATCTAATTGTTTCACAAAATACTATATTAATTTACTGTGTACTGTCTAAATTATAAATTCTACAGTGATAAGCTTATAATCAGTCCACTCCAACTTTCAAGATTTTAAAAATGTTATGACATTCAACATCTAAATTCTTTTTTTATTCTTTTCTTCACCATGCTCTACATATCAACTCTACTTATTTATTTTAAAATTAAAAGTATCTACCTTTTGATAACCTTCACCAATTTCTCCCATACACTACCCTCCATCTCTAGTAACAACTGATCTGTTATATGATTTTGGGTTTTGGGGGGTTTTGTTTGTTTTTAGATTCCACATATAAGTGAAATGATACTATTTGTCTAAATGATACTATTTGTCTTTCTCTGGCTTATTTCACTTATCTTAACATCTTCAAGGTCCATCCATGTTATTGCAAATTTAAAGATCGCCTTCTTTCTTATGGCTGAATAATATTCATATATATACATTCTTTATTCATTTATCTGCCAATGGACACTAAGGTTGTTTCCATATTTTACCTATTGCAAATAATGCTACATTGAATAAGAGTGTGAATGTTTTTTTGAGTTAATATTTTCATTTTCTTCAGTTAAATACCCAGAGTTGAATTGCTGTACCATTTACTAGTTCTAGTTTTAATTTTTTGAGAAAACTTCGTATTGTTTTCCACAGTGGTTACACCAATTTACATTTCACCAACAGTGCACAGGGGTTTCCTTTTCTCCATATCCTTGCCAACAAATATCCTTGTTATTTCTTGTCTTTTTGATTATAGCCATTCTAACAGATGTGAGCTGGTAGCTCGTGGTGGTTTTGATTTGCATTTTCCGGATGAATGATATTGAGCTTCTTTTCATGTATCATTTTCCTGATGAACTATGTCAAGAATCTTTTCATGTTGGCCATCCATATGTCTTGTTTTTTTTTAATGTCTATTCAGATCTTCTGCCCGTTTTTTAATCAGATTATTGGTTGTGGTGTGTGTGTGTGTGCGCGCACGTGCGCGTGTATGTCTGTGTGTGTGTGTGTTTGGCTTTTGCTACTGAATTGTATGAGTTCTTCATTTTCTTGGATAGTAACCACATATCAGATACATGATTCACAAATATTTTTTCCCCTTCAGTAGGCTTCCTTTTCATTTTGTTGATGGTTTCCTGAGCAGAAACATTTTAGTTTGATGTAGTCCCACTTGTTATTTGTGTTTTTATTGCCTTATTTCACTTTACTTTTATTCTAATACACTTTTTGATATTTTATTTGCCTTTGTCTGATTTTATTTTCCAGTTGTTATTTTTTTTTCAGAAATGCTGACATATTGAAGAGAGCAATAATGTGTATGCATGACAGTTTTTTTAAAAAGTATGTGGTAAAATATACATAATAAAATTTGTCATCTGAACCTTTTATAAGTGTATAAGTCAGAAGTGTTAAGAACATTCAGAATGTTGTGCAACCAATTTCTAGAACTCTTTCTGTCTTGCAAAACTGAAATTCTCTTCCATTAACCAACAATTCCCCATTCTTTCCTCCCTCTAGTTTCTGTCAACCATGAAGCAGTCAGAGTAATAGTTGTTCTTTCTGTAGGTCCTTTCCTGAGATGCTTGGTATTTATTGGTCTTTCAGTGCACAGAATCTATTTCTCAGATATCAACTGATAATAGCTTCCGGAATTACACATTACTTTTGGAGGTTGTAACTTCTGGCTTCATATCCATAAAATGTATTTTCTGGAGTTTTTGGGACTAAGCTCACCTAAATAGGATTTATAAGGGGTGTTTATAAAACATGCATATTTTGAGCTGCACTCTAAATTAAGTATAACAGAATTGTCTATACAAATTGTTTGCTCTCAGGTGAGTCCTAAGAATCTACATTTTTTTTTTTAATCAAAAATACCCAATGATCCTTAAGCAAATTAAAATGTGATCATTTTAATTGTGGAATTATTCCACGTTTATGCAGTGAATTCCAACAATCCATATTCTATTAAGAAACACCAACTAGTCCAAGGAAACTACCATTCATACCATGCTACTCATAACTTTTAGGGAGGACATTGAAGTTTGTTAGTAATGCAACCTGAATCTAGAGACTAGAGAGAGAGAGAAAGGATTGGAGAGTAACCCTGACAGTGACTTCCCTGGGTAGGGCCTAAATTTTTATGTTCTTTTTTTGGAAATTTGGGGACAATGGCCAATTTAGTTAACTTTTCAGCTTCCTTCTCCTATATTATAATTTCATTTTGTAGTTGCCCCACCTCCATACAAAGATGTTTACCTAGCCTTTTGTATTCTGGAATTGTAACTTAAGTTTGTCTAATGGGCTTGGATATGAAGGGAAAGGCACACTGGTCTCATCTCATCATCTCATTGGCCTCAGTGGGAATAAACATCAGTACATCTAAGGTCAAGATTTAATTCCTGATAGTGACTTACATTCAAAAGAGAGATCCACATTGCAGCTATGACATTGCTAGACCTCAGGGAGATGTATACCAAATCTACTTACTCCTATTTATAAAGGAGAGAAAGAGAAAAAGCAAGGTGTAATATATGGGTAATATAGAACTAAGTACACAATAAGCAGAGTTTTATCCAGATGATTCCTTTTGTTATACTGCACTCTTCATAAAGATTAAATAATGTTATCAGACCAGTCTTGTATAATCACAAAAATGGAACTGACATATTTATTTTTCCAAGTAATTGAGTGAAGACAACTTGTCTGCAAGCTGTGAAAGCTTTAACCATTTTACTGCAGGATTTTATTTGTCCTTGTAGTTTCAATTTTATTTTTAAATTAAATATTAAAATTTAGAAGAAATGCACTTGACTTTTATTTACCAGGCATTATGGCCATATTGTATCTTCTTCTAATGCCTCATTAGGATGACTTGTTTTTTTTTTTTTTTTTTTTATGTGCCACAGTGGTTTCAATCTTACTCTTTCAAATATATTCAAACAGTAAAATGTTTTCCGTCTCTCTAAAAGAAAACATCAGTGTGGCTATGAGCCATCCGGCTGTGGAGTTACTTTTGAAAATGACCAAGTTCACATTTTCTCACTTCAGAGACCACTGACAGACTGTTATTTTAGCTTTAAAAGTACTGATTTAGTTGCAGAAATTCAGAGAATTTTATAGCATTTCGTAGAATATTTAAAACTCATCATTATTTATGTAACATTTTAAAAAATATATAAATATTTTAATTGGATTGAATATTTTTATATTTATGACTATGTGCCATATGTAAGCATGTTAATATAATTATTTGGTACCTAGTAGTCCTCAGGAACAGTAAAGAACAAAAAAACTATGTAGGGATACATTTTATTTAATGAAAAATACCAATGTTTAATATTAAATATCTGAAAGGTTTTTAAGGAAACTAGACATATAATTCATGGTTTAGGTAAGGAAAAGCAAGCATTTTATTATAACTGAGGAGTCACACTACATGTTCTATAAAGATATACAAATATATGGTTGTAGTCTAGGTAGGTTTATAGCATTATTTTCGGATAGTATAATTCAAATATTATTTTGTCCAGGACTGCCAGAAAGTGGAAAACTCCACATTTTGCGGATATACAAGATAGAAGCAAAGACTAATATTGAGTGTTTTGACATACTTATATTCTAATTTCCAGTTAAACCTCATCGGACATAGTGATTTCTAAGCATCTTGTTCTACCCGAATCAGGAAAAAGTACAGCGAAATGTAAATAATGTATACTGTATTTAGAAAAACAACGTAAATACTTTATAGACTGTTCAGTAAATAATGTATATACTTAGAAAAACAATATAAATATTTCATGGACTGCTGGGCCACTGTTAAGATTCAGATTAAACCTCTGGGTTTAAAGAACACCGTGTTTATCAGAACTCAATTTCTTCTACCCAATAGAATTCTGCAAGGTTTAGATAAATTGCCGTATATAAACTGTGTATTCATGATACAGTCCTACTGCAGTCATGGTATTAACTGCACATTATATTTGTTAGTTGCTGCACACTAAAATTATGTGAACTTCGAAGTCTGAGCTATATTTTGTTATTACAAAATGTACAGAAAACTTCTTGTGAAATCCTTGCCAACCTTGCCAGTCACATTGTAAATTCATATTATATTCTTGATCCATTAGGATTACAAACCTGAGTCACATATTTCTAATAATAATGTTTACTGTTCTCATCTTTTCATTCCATTATAGAAATTAATTTTATTTCTTTCTCTTCTCAAAATTACACCACTCTTTCTGTATGTATGTTACCTATTAATGCTTTAAAAATATTTGTTTGAGTTTCTTTTAAATTGACTAGAAATGTGCTTCATATGTCTTTCCTTTTTAGTACTTTAGCACGATAACATATTCTTTCAGTCTCATATTTAATATTCAATATCTATTGTTAAATTCCTCATGAAATGCCAGTAAGTGCTCATATGTTCTAATTAATAGGCATAGTGTGAAGGCCATAACCAGCTTCACAGAGGAGAACAATGAGCTCACAGATCACAGCTGCAATCCACCAGAGGTTGGATGTGAACATTCAATCCTTAACTGCTAAGTATTTCAAGCAGGAAGAACAGCTGGCAAGTGAACAGAACCCATGATGCAGTAACAGTTTGTCAGAACCATGAAAAACTGTAGATGTCAAGTGCATATCAAATAGTATTCTATACCAACTGGTTAACATTATTTATTCCAAAAGATACCAAATATAAAATTGAAGATTTTCTAGTATATTAAACCAGTATCGAGATGGATAAAATAATAATTTATCAAAATATGTGATGTTCAAACAGTAGCTGTAAGGTATATATATAGAGAGTGGAAAGAAGTTTAAAGAAGGTAGTATGTGATTTATTTCATCATCATTCTAAGCTATGGTGACACAAATTCTACCACAATATGGCTGGTCAGTTATTTGAGATATATAAATAGTATGTTCCACATTTGTAGACTTGTGTGTTCCTGAAGCAAGATGAAAACCAGAGAAATGTGACATTGGATCATCACAAAGGCTAACCAGGTGTATCCATCCAGCTTAATTTATCACTATTACATAAAAAACAACTCAAACTGTCTGCTCCCACAACCGCATTCTCTATACTCATGGATTTTACTGATTTACAGTTAACAATGAAGCCTTTTTAAATTACGGCATGGGTCATGGATATAGAAACATGTGGATATGTACTAAGAAATCCTTGGACATAAGGTATGTGGATAAGAAAGCAAAATTAAGTGGCAGAGTGATCAAAGAATAAGGACAATATTGTAAGAAATTTAAAAATAAATTTAAAGGGCAAAGATACAAAGGAAGATTACAAGTAAACCATGATCATTTTAAATACATGGAGTAAACTTAAATTTTAAGCAGTTTCTTGTCCACTGAATAGAAATACAAAATTTAAAAATTTTCATTTTTAAAATATTTAAACAGTCATATATTTTGAGAGATGCTGTAAGGACTAGAGTAGGATCTAGGATTTCCTTACACACCACTACTCAAGTTTCTAATTCAAGGTAGTCAATGACAGATCAGGGAATGAGTCCTACCTGGAAAATAGAATTACTGAAGATGCTTTTTTTTCTTTTTACTTGGATAAATTAGTTTTTTTATTAGAAAAAACTGGAGAAAGTTAGGAAAGACAAGTCATGAGGTAATCACACATCATGTTGGAAATTGGTTAAAAACATGCAATTTGAGTAATCCAAAGGAAAATAATAATGGGAATATTTGCTCATACGCAACCCCCTTTTTAAGAGAAAATAATTTTCTAGTACATAGCTCCCTTTTGTATAAAGAGAAAGTAATTTGCTTAAGATAAGCAAAATCACAGGAATAAGCTTTCTTATGTCTCTTTTGCATAGATTCTGGCTAAAGTCTCTTTAAAAAAATTATTATTAGTTTCAAGTATACAGTACATTGGTTAGACATTATATAGTTTTTAAAATGATCTCCCTAATTGCTCTTTATCTCCTCTGACTTTCCACCTAGCCATTACATTAATGCTAACTGTATTCCCTATGCTGTGCGCCATCCCCGTGACCATCTCTCAACTACTAATTTGTACTTTTTTAATCCTTTACACCATTCTCCCAGCCCCCAAACCCCTCTCACCTCTGGCCATCACCAGATTGTTCTCTATTTTTGTGTCTGTTTTTGATTAGTTTGTTCTTTTTGTTCCTTAGATTCTACATATAAGTGAAATCATATGATATTTATCTTTCCCTCTCTAACTAATTTCACTCAGCATAACTTCTAGGTCCATCCATGTCATTGCAAATGGTAGGATTTCATTTTTTTTTAATAGCCAAGTAATATTCCATTGTATATATGAACCACAAGTCCTTTATCCAATTATCTGTTGATGGGCATTTAGGTTGCTTCCATATCTTGGCTATTGTAAATTATACTGCCATGAACATAGGGTGCATAGATCTTAATAAATTATTGTTTTGGTTTTCTTTAAATATCCAGAAGTACAATTGCTGAGTCAAATGGTATATATTATCCATTTTTAATTTTTTGAGAAACTTATTTTCCATAGTGGCTAAACCAATTTGCATTCCTACCTCTTGGCTGTACCAAGAGGATTTGGATAAAAGAGTTCCCTTTTATCTGCATCCTCACCAACACTT
Organism: Pteropus medius; assembly: GCF_902729225.1. Classification (NCBI taxonomy): domain Eukaryota; kingdom Metazoa; phylum Chordata; class Mammalia; order Chiroptera; family Pteropodidae; genus Pteropus; species Pteropus medius. The sequence continues at coordinate 22,824,484 of NW_024349519.1, forward strand.
GTTCTTTGATTTATTGATGACAGCCATTCTGACAGGTGTGAGGTGATATCTCATTTTGGTTTTAATTTGTATTTCTCTGATGATTAGTGACCTTAAGCATCTTTTCATATGTCTATTGGCCATTTGTATTTCCTCTTTGGAGAAATATCTGTTCGGGTCTTCTGTTAATTTTTTAACTGGATTGTTTGCTTTTTTGTTGTTGAGTTGTATGAATTCTTTATATATTTTGTATATTAACCTCTTATCAGATGTATCATAAGAGAATATCTTCTCTCATTCAGTTGGTTGTCTTTTTGTTTTGTTGATGGTTTCCTTTGCTGTACAAAAACATTTTAGTTTGATGTATTCTCATTTTTTATGCTTTCAAACTATATTATCTGCATCCTGTTGACCCAATTCTAGCACAGGACACTTTGAATATTTTTATTAAATAAGATATTCTGTTCTCATATTATTTAAAAGTTATTCATTGTTTAGAATTTGTAGAATGTTTATATACATATGATCTCATTTGATTCTCAAAATAACTCTAAGAAATAGGTTGGTGTTAGCTCTATTTTATAAGTGAGGGTATTGAGATTTAGATAAATTAAATAACTTTCTTAAGATATATATCTAGAAAAAGACAATTAGGATCCCTAAGCCTAAGGCTGCTTATTCCAAATGAAGAATCCCTCTGATAAAATTTTTAAAAAGAAAATAAAGGAAGAGGAGGGATGGAAAGAAGGATGATAGGACGGAAGGAATTGAAAAACTATATCAAATTTTTGGAGTCAAAAGGAAAATTTGAGCCTAGTGTCTTAGGACTGTGTACCCACAATCACCAAGAAATAAAGAAAATAACTCAAAACATTTTAAACATATATTTAAGGTCTAAGAATTGATTTCCAAATGATCTTCCACTGACTATTGAATACAATAGAAAAAAACAAAGCAGGAACTTACTTAATGACCTGAATTGTTCCTGAACTTGGAATAACAGTAATTTTGCATTTTAAGCAGTTTTCACCTATAACTCCAAGCACACAAATATTTAATTTCACTTTATTTCTTCAGGACTTCTAAGTGCTCTAGGACTGCTTCATTAGCTCCTCTTCATTAGAAAAGGAATTGGCGTGGAGGGAAGAAAAAATCCTAAAATTCTGTGTAGCTGAAAAAATACTCTATTATGTAGCTACACATATGAGTTTAATGGGAATGTGTGTGTGTTTGTATATGTGTCTGTGAGTGTGACACACACACAGACAGGCATATACATAATAATGCCCATCAGCAGATAATAGCTATAATACCCAATAAATTGATTGTTTTTATGTTCTCAATATTTATGTATTTAGACATTAGTTCCTAACTGTTTAATTTAGTAACAAATGGATTCTATGTTGGTATTATTTGCAACAACAATTTAGTTTGTTAAGTGTCTAATGAGGATTCTTTGAAAAAGATATTTAGCTATATTAGTTAGTCAGGCACAAATGAAAGGAGCCAAGGCCCAGCTCTGTAACCATAGAAACCTCCCTTGAAGACCTTCCTTAAGGATCTCTCAGAAATATCTTCTTTTTAGGGTTACATACTACCCCAAATCCTGGAGCACAAAGACCATAAAAGCTGCTGGCCTTAAGAAGTTCTAAACACATGTGCAGAAAGTACTGACCATAATAACTTCAGCCTCATTATACCATCATTATAACCTCATGAATATGCCTAGAAGTACATAAATCTAATTATAACAGACTGAATTCTGGGTAAGCACATGCACACTAGGCAAAGTTATATAGCAGCCAACTGTCAGTCTACATGACCTCACATACAGATCATCTAGGCCCTCTCATCATGGCACAGATATAAACAGGCCTTCCCACTTCTGCATTTTTAACAGACTTCCTGGCTGGGAACCCACCCCTCTCTTTGGGATGTGCTATCTTATCTTTTCACCTCTTAAATTCCACAGGGCTGCAACTTTCTTTAGCGCAGCCCGTCTCCTAAAAAGTTCTTTCAGTAAATCTTACTTTTTCTCAATTTTGCCAACCTGGAATTATTTGCTGCGTGGGCAGGGAAGAACTGAGGAACAACACACAACATCACAGTCCACTATCCACCTCTTCCTCCTCCCCCACACTGCTGGGCGATGCCGGATTTCACATCACCCCATCAGTGACAGTTACTAAAAGAAAACATAAGTAAAATATCCATTTTGCTAATTAATTTCAAATATGAAAAACTTGTTATCTGTTTTTGTATATAGGATAACACTCAATGCATTAGTCCCACTTTTATACAGTAAACTAAAAGAAGTTAAGTAATCTGCCTAAATTTACACAGCTAATAAAGATGAGTTACTATCCAGCCCTTCATCGTGTATTACATTTCATCCTAACTAATGCAGCTTTGGGAATGAAGAACAAGATCAGTCAAGGAGCGTATCAAAAAACTAATACGGAAAGCACGGGGAGTGAATCCATCAGTGAAAGAGAATACACCATATTCTGTGACAAGAATCTACCTGGGGAATGGACAATAAGAGTGAGGTCAAAGGTCTTTGGAGGAGTATCCCCAAAAGCATCTGAGAATGGGGTGTTTCTTGTTTGAGTCATTAATTGTTTTCCAGGCTACCAAGAAAATGAAGAAAGGTAATTCTATGAGAGCAAAAAGTACTGATGAGAAACATTTTGAAAACAAGTAGTTTTGACTATGCAGTTATAGAAGCATCTCTCTTATATAGTGGTAAAGTTGTCATTGTTAAGAATTGAGCCCTTACGATTTGCCTAACATTCTCTATGACAAGTTATACGACATGTGAGTTAGGTCACTCATTATCCCCATTTCACAGATGAAGAAAATGAGTACAGCAGAATTTAACAATATGTCCAGGACTACATAACTAGCATATCACTAAACAATGACTTGAAACCAAGTATTCTGAATACAGAGCGTAAACGCTTAACCACTGTGCTAGCTAGGTAAGCAATTTCAAGTTTTATTATTATTACTATTATAATACATACCATTAATTTACTTGATAATAAAGACTCCAGCATAAATAATAAGCTATCAATATATCCAAAATGACCATTTGGAAAATGTTTTCAAAATTATTATAATAAAATATTTTCATGATTGGGAAAACCTTGATAACCAAGAATTATTGTAGGCTTATTTTGTTAATAAATCACAAAAAGAAAAGGCAAAGAACAAATCAGAAATAGATATTTTCTTGCACTAACCCTAAAGCTAGGGCTTTGTAAGAAAGTCAGTTACATTGTATGTATATGTGTGCATGTTTTAAGGCCTTTTGTGTTCCTGGGAGAAATAAGAGATTAGGTTCCATAGAAGACTTGTGCAGAGCTATCATGCTCAGTGGTATTACGTAGATGTACATTTTTATATATTAAATTAGAGATTGCCCCAAAGCTGCACACAGTATTGATTTATCATGAGACAGAGCAGTCAGACCATCAAGGGTTTCACTTAGCACATCCCTTTCATGTAATGAAATTTACAGTAAGAAAGTCAAGGATTCAAAAAGATAAGACTGGGTGTTGTGGCCAAGGGGGAAAAGACTCAGTTCAAACTACATGTTAATTCCTGCTGAGTAGGCTATTGAAGTGCTAATAAGGCAGAGGCATTGCCTCTGGCCTCTGCATTTGTACCTCTCAGCCTAGATGTTTGCTACCCATCAAGGACGTTATTCAGCCAGGCAGGCTGCAGTCCCTGTGCTGGCAGCTTCATTTCTAACTGAATTTTACAGTTATACCCTGGGAAGCTAAAATTACTCGTTGAGAAACATTGAAATGTTTTCTTTGTGCCAAAGATTTCTGTATCTTTTTCTATATTGTATTTCTGAAAATTATTTATTTTTTATGTCATTGTTAAACTGTTTTTTTATAGATCTCAGAATTATCTCTGCCACCACAGCTGAAGAATTAATAGAACATTGTCTTTTCAATAAATCTGTGCAAGCCTCATTTCAATATAAATGATTTGGGGGCAAAAAGAATTGAGAGTAAAAGCTTCCTGGTAATGTTCTAATTCTTAGACATCTAAATAAACTACAGGTCAAATTCTCCTTTATACATAATTTCAAAAAAAGGAGCTTCATTGAGACTCTAACATCTGAATCAATATCATTTTGAAAAGAACAATGGACCAAACAGTAATGCTCAGAACCAGGTTTACATCTTGGTCAAAATATGTTAGGCAAATTGAAGTGTGGCAAAGTCACTAGCTAAAAAATTCTGTAATGTCATTCTCTAAAATTAAAATTGCCCAAGTTTGACAGAATAATCAAACTTAATAAAAAGATTTATAACATGCCTACTCTGAGTAAATACTCAGAAGCTCAGAAAAACAAAACAAAACAAAACTATCCCCTGTTTCTCATGTGGCAATTTGATGATAAAACCAAAGTTGAAGTTCTGTTTTCACTTCCATACACCTCACTTCCTCTCTATGCCTTGGTGTAAGCCAATCTCTGCATGAAAGACTTTATGACAAGCAGAGAAAGCATTAATATGTGAAATCGTTTTACACAGTTTTGTTTATTTGTGGATGTATAAAAGTGCTCTGTAAACTTTGAAGCGTGCTGCACTTCTAAGATAATATGATTATGATTATATGAAATATTTACATCCTTTTACAGCCAAGGGTTAGAACAGTGAGAGTTTTTTTTTTTCTGATTGTCAATCTCTTTTTTCTCTAATTTCCTGTGTAGGCACAAAGAGAACTAATGGAATTTAGAGGTCATCAGTCCTTAGATGCTACAGTTGGCCTTAAGGCTCAGCCTTAACTTGGTTCATTTCTTGTTCAAGAAATATTTATTTCCTTATTAAATAGTGGAGAAACACTTGTATAGGAAAGGTAGTTGCAGACCAACAGAAGTCTTTATAAAATCAAACTTCGATTCACTTGCAAATGATATAAAAATCTTCATATATTTTTAACAGGTTATTCTGTGAATAATAGAATATTAGATTTTATTTAATATGCAACGGAATAGGCAACGGATGCCATAGCATGATTTCTGTCAGTAGGGCATTGAGCCAGGCTCGGACCTTGCTTCACAGAAATAGTTTTACAAAATACAAAAGCTAGTGACACTCTGGCCAAATAATGAACAAGAAAATAGATGAATCAACTTCTCAAGTTTACCTCTAGTGCTAAAGTCCAAGATTCTTTCTATAGTCTACAAAATAAAAAAATGAAAGAATTTATGCCCTAAGGTTATCTCACTGTTTAAAAATACAAATCATAGATAGCAAAAGACTATGGGGAATGAATAAAATATAGAGAGAAAGATAAAAGAATGAGTAAGAACAAAAAAAATAGACATAAAGAACAAAGAAATAGAAATAAAGAAAATCATGGCAAGTTTAATCAAAAAGGAAAACGCTAAATATTTGAATAACAAAAGTGATGATAATCTAAAACAGAAAATAAACACTTTAAAATGCTTGTCTAAATACTCAAAAATTATAGAAGAGGTATGGAGAAATTATATGTTCTTTCAAACCATCAATATCTTTCATAATTGCCATTTCCTTTATAAATTCTATAATGAATTATTATACGAAATTATTCTATAATATATAATATAATTTTATATAATTTTATATGTATATCATCATCATTATCATTTAAAAGTTTTCTAAAGCTTTAACCAACTATTTTCCTGACAAGTTCATGTACAAAATATATATGTATCCCAAACCACATATATAGTTATTTTGGAGCTTTCAGGGCTAGTAGACGCCATTTAACTTAATCCTTTGATTTTTCAAATGAGGAAACAGGGATACAGATAACTTGAAGAGCTTGTTCAAGAACCCACACATTAGCAGTTAAAGAGATATGACAAGAATAAAGGATTTCAAACTCATGGCTAAACCTGATATCTCTCTGTGAGTTCAGTTTCAATATATTCATTTATCTTATAAGAAACTCACTTAATGAATATAATTGTTTTATAGAATATCAAGTACCTAACTTAGAGATTAGAGTAAACGAGATTAAAAACCAAAATATTCTGATATTAATGCTAAAAAATAAAAAAAAAGGAAAATAAATATCTTTTATATATTTCTAACGCAAGGAAATGGGATGGGGGAGACGATTACTAAATAATAGAAATCTTAAAATGTTAGTCCAATTTTAAGACTGTGTAAAGATTTCCGTATTCTTGGATTCTGTCAAATTTTATTTTGCTTTTCTTTCTGGACATGATGTAGTTTAAAACTATCAATGAAAATGGTTAAATTGTGGCAATCATATGGTTAAATTGGTGGCAACCACCAGGCACATATCCTTCAAATCATCACAAAAGAACCTCCCTGATGGGCCAAGAAAGGAGTCTGAGAAAATATCTGACTTCAGGCACAGTCTTTATTGTTTGTGAGTGCTTAGAAAATACAGTTTCATAGTGACTTATGTTCTAGAAAGTTAGCTAAAAAGAAATTTGGGAGTTTTTAAATTAAGATTGTAGCTATAAAGGAAACAATACACATTTATTTTGTAAAAAAAAAAAAAAAGACATATACAATCTATTTTCCAATGTGTGGCTTTTAAATTAACAAAAACTTTGTTAAATTTTAAAGCAAAATATTTAGTAGTAGCACAATAGGATAAAACGGGTAATTGAAAATTCAAAATGCAATGCTCTCACCAAATTCTTGATAGTATTGCTTTAAATTTAGCATATATATTTTGTAAAGTATTTAAGTTTTGAACTATAAAACCAGTAAAATTCAAAGTTATATGGAGCCTATGATGACCTTTGATATTATATTTTTAGCAATGAACACACTTTCATGTATTCTCTATGAACTCAGGGAGAAGTTGAGTCCCCGCATAACTGGTTAACTTAGTATCTAACCCATACAAGGTGTTCTAGAAATGCAAACTTTTTTCTCTCTTTTTTAAAAAAGTCAGTTTAAGATATAATTTTCATAGAGTAAAAGTCATTCTTCTCAAGTGTACAGTTTGATGAGTTTTGTCAAATGTATACCATCTCAAGACCATCACCATGATCAAAACCATCACCATGATCAATTCCAACATCTCTCAAATTTTCCTCATGCCTTGTTGTAGTCTATCTACCCTGTCACTCATCCCCTGCCCCAGGCACACTCCAATTTGTTTCTGTCCCTATATTTTTCCCTCTTACAGAATTTCAAATAAATAGAATCATACAATATATAGTCTTTTGTTTCTGATTTCCTTTACTTAGCATAAAGTTCTTGAGACTTATCTATGGTATTGTGTGTATCAATAGTTTTTCTTTTTCTTTTAATTGCTAAAAGAAAATTATTTCACAAATTATTTATCCATTCATGAATGACAGTATGGGGGTATCAGGAATAAAGCTGTTATGAACATTCATGCATAGATCTTTATGTAGAACTTTATGAGTTTTAATGCAAGAAAGTATAGCTTAGAGAATACTGCATAGATTACAGAAAAATACTACAGACAACCAAAAGAGCATTTTATCTCTGTATGGAGCCAAGTGTTTCAGCAATATACTCAAAGGTCATCGTTCCAGAATATTCTTACTGTTCTCTTAATCATAGTGGGGATTGTGGAGGAAATGAGTAAAGAGAAGAGAGTGATTGGAGCAATGACCTGAATTTTTAAGTCGACTGCTGTATTCACTGTAACACTCCCTCTAATAATTGTATAATTATAATAATTATAATAATATTAATAGCAACAATATAAATAAGAATAAGAATAATAACTAACATTAATATAGTGCTTGCTATGTACTACAAATTAGTCTAAGTATTTTGGCTCTATTAAATCACTTAATTTTCTTATCCACTCTTAGTAATAAATTGAATCGTTATTCTCACTTTATAGAACTAAGGCCCAGAGAAGATAAGTGACTGGGCCAAGTTCATATACCTAGTCAGTAATGGAGCTGACATTCAGAAACAGGTATAGACTTCAGAATCCATGTTCTTAAACCCTATTCAATATTACTTTAATAAAATGGTTATTCTATTAACAGATTAAAGTCTTCTTAAGTGAAGACCTTTTATGAGAGGCACTCATAATTCTTACCAATGGGCAGAACATTGGAAAAAGAATATAATCAAGATTTGATAGTAGATGCTAATTTCACCCTATTGACTATGCATATTTTCCAGGGATCTTTATTACATTTCTTAAGCATGCTGTATGCAGATGCAAAAGTTGTAACTCTTCTTACTTTAAAGATATTGAAAGAAAGTCTTCTAAATCAGTGGTCCCCAACTTTGTTGGCACCAAGGACTGGTGCTCCTATGAGAATCTAATGGCTGATGATCTGAGGTGGAGCTGAGGCAGTGATACTAGTGCTGGAGAGCAGCTGCAAATACAGATGAAGCTTCACTCATTCGCAGGCCACTCACTTTCTGCTTTATGGCCTGGTTCCTAACAGGCCACAACTGGTACAGGTCCCCAGCCTGGGGGATTGCGGACTCCTGTTCTAAATGATATTCAGATTAAAGTTTTTCTAGTTCTCTGAATAAAAACATATCACACTTACACTACATCCTTTTGGTTATATTCATACAAAAGTTCATATAACATAAAATCAAGAAATCAGTATGATGAGAAAAATTATTTTTCTATTTAATATTGAAAGATCATTTCACATTTCTTTTGCATTTACTTGAAAAACATGCAGTTGGAACAATATTTCAGAGCTCAGACTAAGCGACTTAAAGTTACTTAAAAACCACAAGAAGTAAAAAAAGCTCGAATAAATAATCTAATCTTACACTTAAAAGAACTAGAAAAAGAAGAGCAAAGCCTAAAGTGAATAGAAGGGAGGAAATAATAAATATTAGAGTGGAAATAAATAAAGTCGAGAAAAACATACAAAAGATGAATGAAACCAAGAGCTGCTTCTTTGAAAGGATAAACAAAATTGAAAGACCCAAAGCCAGATTAATCAAGAAAAAAAGAGGACTCAAATAAATAAAATCAGAAATGAAAGAGGAGAAATAACCACGGACTCCACAGAAATACAATGGATCATAAGAAAATACTACGAGCAATTATATGCCAACAAATTGGACAATCTAGAAGAAATGGATACACTCTTAGAAACGTACAATCTCCCAAGACTGAGTCAAGAAGAAACAGAAAATCTGAACTGATCAATTACCATCAGTGAAATAGAATTAGTCATCAAAAACCTCTCAAAAAAACAAAAGTCTTGGACCAGATGGCTTCATAGGTAAATTTTACCAACCATTCAAAGAAGAATTATCACCTACACTTCTCAAACTATTCCAAAAACTTCAAGAAGAGGGAAGGCTCCTTAATTCCTTTTATGAGGACACCATTACCTTGATTCCAAAACCAGACAAAGACATTACAAAAAAAAGAAAACTATAGGTCAATATCTCTTATGAACATTGATGCAAAAATCCTCAACAAAATATTAGCAAAACGAATTCAGCAATACATTACAAATATCATACACCATGATCGAGTTGGATTTATTCCTGGGATGCAAGGTTGGTACAATATCCGCAAATCAATTAATGTGATACACCACATTAACAAATCAAAAGATAAAAACCATATGATCATATCAATAGATGAAGAAAAAGCGTTTGACAAAATCCAGCATCCATTTATGATAAAAACTCTCAGCAAAGGGGTAAGAGAGGAAACATACCTCGACATAGTAAAGACCATATATGACAAACCTACAGCTAACATTGTACGCAGTGGGAAAAGGCTAAAAGCATTTTCCTTAAGATCAGGAAAAAGACAAGGATACCCACTTTCACCACGTTTATTCAACATTGTATTGGAAGTCTTAGCCACAGCAACAAGACAAGAAAGAGAAATAAAAGGCATCCAAATTGGAAAGGAAGAAGTAAAACTCTCATTATTTGCCAATGACATGATACTATATATAGAGAACCCTAAAGATTCCACCAAAAGACTGTTAGAACTGATCAAAGAATTCAGTAAAGTACCAGGTTACAAAATAAACATTCAGAAGTCAGTGGCATTTTTATACACCAATGATGAACTTTAGGAAAGAGAAATTAAGAAAACAATCCCATTTACAATTGCGTCAAAAACTAAAATACCTGGGAATCAAATTAACAAAGGAGGTAAAAGACCTGTTCTCAGAAAATTATGAATCATTGAAAAAAGAAATTAATGAAGGTACAAATAAATAGAAGTATATACCGTGCTCATGGGTAGGAAGAATCAACATCTTTAAAATGGCCATACTACTCAAAGCAATCTAAAGATTCAGTACAATCCCAATCAAAATACCAATGACATTTTTCAGAGAGCTAGAACAAATAATTCTAAAATTTATATGGAACCATAAAAGACCCCGAATAGCCATGGCAATTTTGAGAAAAAAGAACAAAGTTGGAGGTATCATACTATCTGATATCTAACTATACTAGAAGCCTCCAGTAATCAAAACAGCATGGTACTGGCATAAAAACAAATTCATTGGTCAATGGAACAGAATAGAGAGCCTAGAAATAAATTCATGCCTATAAGCTCACTTAATATATGATAAAGGACGCAAGAATATACAATGGGGTAAAGACAGTTTTTGATAAATGGTGTTGAGAAAATTGGACATATATATGCAAAAAAAGGAACTGGACCACCTTCTTACATCATATACAAGAATAGACTCAAAATGGATTAAAGACTTAACTGTAAGACCTGAAACCATTAAACTTCTAGAAGAAAACATAGACAGTAAACCGTCTGATATTACTAACAGGAATTTCTTTTCAAATATATCTCCGCAGGCAAGGAAACAAAAGAAAAATGAACAAATGGGACTACATCAAATTAAAAAGTTTTTGTACAGCAAAGGAAACCATCAACAAAACAAAAAGAAAATTGACTGATTGGAAGAAGATATTCACTAATGATACATTTGATAAGGGGTTGATATCCAAAATATATAAAAAACTCATACAACTCAACAACAAAAAAACAATCCAATTAAAAAATTGACAGAAGACCTGAACAGATACTTCTCCAAAGAGGAAATACAGATAGCTAATAAAAATATGAAAAGGTGGCTTAATGTTGCTAATCATCAGAGAAATGCAAATTAAAACCACAATGAGATATCACCTGACACCTTTCAGAATGGCTATCATCAATAAATCAATAAACAACAAGTGTTGGCAAGGAGGCGGAAAAAAGAGAACCCTTATACATTGTTGGTGGGATTACAAATTGGAATAACCGCTATAGAAAACAATATGGAGTTTCTCAAACAATTAAAAATACATATACCTTTTGACTCAGCGATTGCACTTCTGAGTATTAATCCAAAGAAAACCAAAACAACAATTTATAAAGATTTATGCCCCCCAATATTCATGGCAGCACAATTTACAATAACCAAGATATGGAAGCAACCTAAATGTCTATCAACAGACAATTGGATAAAGAAATCATGGTTCATATATACAATGGAATTGTACTCTGTCATTAAAAAATATGAAATCCTACCATTTGCAACGACATGGTTGGACCTAGAGGTTATTATGCTGAGTGAAATAAGTTAGACAGAGAAAGATAAATACCATATGATTTCACTTATATGCGAATCTAACGAACAAAAAGAACAAAGTAATTAAAAACAGACTCAGAAATATAGTGGACAATTTGGTGACAGACAGAGAGGAGGGGGGTTATGGGGCTGGGAGAATGGAGTGAAGGGTTAAATGAGTACAAATTAGTAGTTAAAAGATGGGAAGCATGGCATAGGGAATGCAGTTAGCATTAATATGTTTGTTGGCTAGGTGGAGGGCCAGAGGAGGGAGGGGGCAATTAGAGGGATTGTTTAATGAACTGTATAGATGTCTAACCAATGTACTGTATACTTGAAACTAGTGGGGGGGAAAAAAAAAAAAACAAGAAAAATTAAAATCATTAAGATTATCGAAATTATTTTATTAGATATAAAAGGTTAATAAGCAATTGAAAAATGAGAAATCTGCTCTTAAATGAATCAGGCAATTCTCATATAATGACAAAAGATTAAAATCTATGGGTATTTCTTATACACAATTCATACTATCTCACCTTTAAATTTCAAGACACACTGGTAGTTGCTCTCAGTTCACGGGTGAAATTATTTCCTTAATGTGTTTACAATGACTTTTCCTATAGTTTATCTGTTTATTACCTAAATTAACAGATGAGCTTGGCTAGTCAAAAATTAGAGCATGTCACTATTAAATCATTACTGACTATTACAGATTATGTCTTCTATAGGATATATGGAAGTCCTAACCTTGAAAACTGTGAATGTGACCTTATGTGGAAAAAATGTTTAACAGTTGTTGTCAAGTTAGAAAGAAGTCATTAGAGTGGGCCCTAATCAAATATGACCATTGTCCTTATAAAAAGGGGAAAATTTGGACACAGACACACAAGGAAAAGAACACCAGGTGAAGACACAGGTACATAAGGAAGATGGTCACGTGAAAACAGAGGCAAGGATCGAGGTTATGCTGTCACAAACTGAGGGGCACCTGAGATCACCAGAAGCTGGAAAAGGCAAGGAAGTTTCCTCCACTAGAAGCAACAAAGGGAGCTCTTCTCCGCCAACATCTCGATTTTGGATGTCTAGCCTCAAGAACTGTAAGAAAATATGTTTCTCTTGTTTTAAGCCACTCAGTTTGTGGTGCAGATCTAGGAAACTGCCACATGGACAAATAAGATTGATACCAAACATTTTAAAGAAACATTCTAAAATCTCTGGTTACTTCATATTAGTGATCATCAATATACCAATAGTTTGAGTAAGTTCAGTAATATTATTAGAAATAGACAGCCAAGCAGCAGGACATCAAATAGAAATCATATCTTTCTGAAGGACAGGCAAGTATTCTGCTTTCTGGATCTTTCATTGGATTCACATTAATGTCCTTGATTCTATATGCAAACATTTTCCAGTTTTCTATAACACAAATTCTCTTGTTTGCCTAATATATGTAGACATCGTTTACTCATTCCAAGGTTATACACCACTCAATTGTGTCAAATCAAGGTGAAAGTGGAGTTTTGTGCAAAAAGAAATCCTGTATTAATGAACAAAGAAGTTAAAGAAGTTGTAAGAAAAGAAAATCCCATCAAAATCATTATGTTGTTATTTTTTATAAAAAAGATTTGAAGAACACAGGAATGTCCTGAGGGTTGTCCAAAACCTGATGAAAGAAGAGGTGAATATTAAAATGATACACCAAGGCCTCTGTGCCTGCACTCAAAGCTTTTTTTTGGCAGAATTACTGAATATTTCAAATATTCTATTAAGCAATCACAATACATGAAAAGGCAATCATTGTATTTATGTTAAATATTCTGTGACTTACTAACTTGGCATAATTTATCCTCATATTTTTCCTCTGCCCAAACTTAGAATCCCAATAGAAATATCACTTTCACATTCTAACAATCAATAGCAGGTTTTCAATATATTATAGTAATAAACTTGGAAAGAACATCATCAGATTGGCTAATTCAGTGAGACTATTTCACTTGCAGATGAGCTGGTTTCGATTTGTTACCTGCCAAGTGTGGCAGCTCAATACTGGGCCCATTATTCAAGAATCAGGGGAAAAGTGGTGCTAAATGAGCCTAGCTGTCAACATGTTCTCTCATTGCAACATCATCAGCCTTTCCTGGCTTCAACCCTCTCATCCCAAGTCCACACACACACATCGCCCTTCCATTTGCTAGCACGGCGGGTTGATGTTACAGCAAACCAATTCCACCCCATATATTGATTTACACTCTGGTTCTCTAGACATCAATCTCAGTAAAATCTCTCCTTTTGACTTTTTATTTTCAGTTTGGGCATGGATATTTTTTTTATTTGCTATTTTATGAAAAGAGAAAAATTTAAAGGAGCAGGAAGAAAAATCACTTGAAAATATGTGTTTGATCATGTTAAATAGAGCCAGCTTCTAAATGAGTATTTTTTAAAAAGTTGATATAGCCAACAATAGCATGATTTGTTTTTTATTCAATTTCTTCTTGTAAGGAATTGGAAACTCTCAGTGGAGAATAGGTTCCATGGTATAGATTAAACCTAAGCTCACAAACTATAGCTTCTGGAATCATTAGTCCTGTCATTTTGTTCTCTATACACAGTACTCTGCAAAGATATTATAACACTGGCACCCACTGATGTGAGATTTCTGTAACACCTGGACACAAAGCTATAAGAAAGGGGTAGTAATGACAGTTCCATGATTACTCCCTTTCTGGTCAATTTCAATCAGTTTCTTAATGTGACTTTAATGATGTTTTTTAGTGTTAATTTCTTTTTATTTTTTTTAATGTTATACCAATAGCAGTTTTATTCAACCACTGTGATTTTTTCATTAGGATGATTATAGTGGAAGATGACTCTCAGTGGAAACGTATGAGACACTCTTGTTATCCATGCACCATTGTTACTCTACACTAATTGCTCCAGTCTGTCATGTGAATGAGTATTTAAGGAGATTTTAATCCCTGAACCACCACGTTCATTGTAATTCTGTATGCTAAAGATCCTTATGACATTATAGTGATAAAATTGGTAGCATTGTACACATGCCCAGATCGTCTACAATTTAAACATAGTTAAAGTGTTTGGATGCATTTTAATTTGTAAATAATTTGCTTCTAAGATAAATTGATGTGTGCTAAGTTATAGTTTGAAGTAAACTACATTTAAACTTTCATGAATACAGCTTAAGAGAGGATTGATTTTTCAGCTGATTTTTTGCTCTCATTTGCAAATCATGCTTCATTTAAGTTCCTAGTAAGGATAGGCAGTTATGAATAATGTCCAACTATCACAGCTCTCTGCTCCTATGAGAAAGATGTCATATGCACTGAACCCATCAAGACAAGGATTTAGGTCATTAACTCAACTATAGATTTGAAAGCATTTCAAAAACTGGGTCAGTTTGTCAAAGTTACAAACATGACATGACAGAGCCATTTCTAAAACTGAAGTGCACAATTATAAGTCACATCAAAAGTAATCAATGCAGTTCATTATAAAATCTGTTGTTTAGGCCATCGATAGTGAAGTTCAAAGTAAAAGATATACCTGTATCCATCTAGGGATGATAAAAAAGGTTAGAATAATAAGATGGCAACATTATCAAAGAGTTGTAAATATATGACATACTGAGTTGGCATTTAAAAAGTTTCTTTTTTAGCACAGAACTTCTATCACCATAGCAATGGATTTTACAAAGACTGTATTAATTAGATGTAAATGGCTGCAAGGGAAACAGAACCTTTTAGTTTTTGAAAAGGAGAGCTTAAATCTTATATATTGTAGAGTATGGTATGAAAACCATATTGTCAGTTGAGCATAGTGAATTTGATGTACATTCTCTCAAGGAAAGGTCATTTGAGTTGGCATGGTTGCAATTGTTTTTAAGTAATTGTGAAACTGCCAGTGTTAAATGAAATTAAATGATGATAAGAATGCAAGTATTAAAATACTGAAATGCAATAAAAGAATAAATTTAGAAATTATAGAAAATATACAAATGGACAGTGAAATTTCAAGAGCCCACCTTCAAGTAATGATTAATAAATTGTGAAGATAATAAAATTAAATAGTTCTATCACAATCTTAAGTAAGATTTTAAACTATAACAATTTTTAACTTTTAGAGCAACTTGAGGTAAATTTATACTCTTCTGAATATGTTAAAATCTACTGTTTTGAGAATAGTTTGGGTGGAAAGAACTCAAACTCACCTTGAGCTTTGTGAAAAATTGAAGAGACATATCAAGATGATCTCGAAGGCTGCTTTCTTCTTTTCAGCTGCTTGGCAGAGATAGCAGGTCAAAGTGAGCCTATAGATGCAAGTCCCTGGTATATGGATGCTACTCTAAACAAGATCTATCCTTCGAGAATGTGGAGCTTCCATTGCTACACAGTCATACGGAAAGTTTCTGCGTTACACCATTCCACATAGAATTCTGGAGTAGGAGCTCTTTACACTGGCCACTGGCCTCTGGTATGCAGAACCAGGCCCAGCCTGGGCACAGCTCTGTGTGAATCAAAGAGATATCAGGAATTGTGTGCACTTTGCTATAACTCTACTTATGAGGTTTAAATACCTCAACATAAATTTAAATGAACTTTGCTCAATTACCTATAGACTATTTTCCTCATTGCTTAAAGCTGGATCTAATATAGCAATTGTAGTGATTTCTCACTTTAGGTTTGCCATTGTCCTTTTGTTTTCTCTGTTCTCTAGGTTTCTAAACCTAAAGGATATTGGCCTTGAACTCTGCACTGGGAGAGAATGAAGAGGAAGAGTAGAGAGAAGGCATTAATTATTCCTTGATTCAATTTTCTCTGAAACCAATTTTCCCTTTGCATCTTCTATGCTTGTTATTCAAGCTAAAGAGGATCTACGAAAAATTGGGGTAGTCAAGAATGCTTGAGATGAGTCTTGCAAGATGAGTAGGGAATGTCCAAGGCTACATGTTATGTGTGCTACGTTGGGGACAATGGGGGCCAGAAGAGAAACTGGCAGTAGTTCTGGGATGAGGGAGAAGTTTGGCTCTAAAATGAAAAGAGGAGCAAGTGCAAGAGTGTCTTCAGGGAAACAGCAAGCCACTTTCCGGGAGCTCCCCTTAATTCAGCAGGAGATTACATATATGGAGTAGGGAAAAATGGGTGGAAGAATGCTTATTGTACATCAAACACTGCTCTTAGCATTTTTTACAAATGAACTTAATACTCTAGTCCTCATAGTGCTACTATGTGACACAGACTATTATTGTCCTTATGTTGCCTATTATAAAACTAAGAGAGAAGAACATGCAGTTTCATGAGTCGAAGGGTTTCAAACTCTGGTAGTGGGAATGTAGTACATGTTCATAATCCCCACAGTGGAATTCCCATGAGCTTGGGTAGGTAAAGAGGGTCCAGGTCAAAGGAACTTCTTGCTAGCTCTGTAAAAAGTCATGGGGTTACACTGAAGGAAGTTTCAAAACTGAGGGTGAAATGATAAGAAATTTATTTTAGATCATTCTGAATCTAAATAGTAGTGAAAATAAATCAGAACACCGAAAATGAGTCAAGCAAGGAATCCAGTTAGGAAGCCATTTAACCATCAGGTAAAAGCTTATGGGTAGTTCACTAGAGACAATGTCAGTGGGAATAGATAGGAAAGAATGATCTAAGGCATTTTCAGGGGGCACGATTGCTATGACTTAGTGACTATATAGCCAAAGGTTGTTGTTTTTTTTTTTTTTAAATTGAATACTGGACAACTCTATTTCTATTTGTTATCTCATTTCTTGATGCTTCTTAAAAGTTCAAGACCCCAGACTTAGATGTCCTTTAAAACATTTAGATATTTAGTTTTTTCTGTTCCTTCATACTTCAGCCTGAAGCCAAGATTCAGAGATAAGACTAGAGAGAGTCTCTATTGTTGGAATCTTAGTAGCTTCACATCCAACATGTTTTCCTGGTTTGAGCATACATTGTCTTTTATCAGTCCCAGTCCTATTTCTCAATGCCTCCACTGGGACACATTCTAGTTCCTCAATTCAGTCACCAGAGTCTGAAATTATACCTTAGAGTCACCTAATCTTGAGAGGAAACAAAGCTCACAGCAAGAATTAAAATTTTTACCGTTTTCCGTGAAGTGCTATTGGGAAAAATACTTGCTGGGTTCCCTTTTATCTCTCTGATATTGCCTTTGACTGCATGATAGTGAGCCTCTGGATGTGTAGCAGCTGCCCTTCTTAACCAGACTCCTCCACGATAATGAACCTAAACCTCCTTCAATGGGGAAGGGAAAAGTCTACTTGATTGTAGAACTGCCCTATTAAAGTTTCATCAAGTGTCCCCTATGCCATGATAAACAGAACCTCAAATGATATTTGTCTTAGAAGTACACCTCAGGGCTAACTAGCTTCCTCAAATAGAGCTGTTAATAACATCGCTTTTCTAGGTTAAATATGTGAAGAATCATGGAAGGCTGTAGTTCACACATCACAGTTTTCCAGGAACAATACATAAAATCTGTCAAGGAAAGCTCCTTTGAAAGAAGTAACACAATTTTATTCCTTTTCCACATTTGGCCGAATTTTATCTCTTTCCAAATTACACTTGTCATATTTATGTATTTCCCACAACTCCTGGGATGTTATATATTTCCAAAATATTTAATGAATGGGAAAAATTAGAAAATAACTCAATTTTTATTTTATACTTGAAACTACTCAGGCTGCTTGACACATATATTAGTTTTCTGCCATTGTGGGAAAAAAAAATGGAGAGCAACTTAAAAATATGCATAGCATATTCCAAGAAAAACATAAAGTAATAATAAAAAGAAATGTGGGTAGAATAGCAAGAGGGAGAAGGAATAAGGTTACAATGTATAGAGTTTATAATAAATGTCTGAAAACTTAAATAGAAATTAGCCCTAGATTAGATTTTGTTTAATGGTTAATATACAAATATTAATTTTAGTTTTTAAAAGGTAAAAAAAAATAACCACTCAGGAAAGGATATTGAAACTTTAGAAAGTTTTCAAATGGTTAAAGCAGGGAGGACAGTGTTTATAATGAAAAAAATGTTTGTAATAATTAAAGTGACGATCTTCACAGAGATGTATCTTTTAATGTTTTTCAATACAGGCTGAGATTGAAATACATTACAAGTAATTCTATGGGGTGCCAATTTAAAATATTCTAAGTATTCATGCCTTGACAGTCTGCTAAATTTAGGTGGTAGACTTTTAGATTATTCAGGGAAATATTTGAACTACCTTTCAAGTATACTTCCATAAGTAATGTTTCTGACAGAAAAAGTTATGTAAGTTGGGGAGCAACAGTGAGTTCACAAAGGTGCAGAAAATGCAAGTAAGTTGTTTTGTTTGTTTGTTTAAGCTACTGGGATAAATGATGGGAAGAGAGACATAAGAAGATGAGATTTGTTAGAAAGATAAAGTGTTCAAATCCCTAAAACATTAAAAGTTTAACCAAAGAAAGATGTGCATCTGCTTTTTAATGAGCTCTACTCTTGGCAATTTAAATTAGATAGACATTTACAGAATTTCATTTATAAAAATTACAGAAATGTTGCATTTATTTAAAAATAGATAACAGCAATTATGATGTGAAAAATATCTACCCAGTTTATCTTCTCTAATCCTTTTTTCCATTCCAACCTGCCTATTTTTTGCACACATCAAATGACCAAATCCTTCTGAGGTTATGCAATATATCTATCTACTTTTCCATCACATTTTGGCTAAAGACAAATGTCCATTAATAATAAGATCCTTCTAAATAAAAATGTCTTTATATAAATCTAGATTAAATTTTAAAACATTTTTCTCACTCAGGGGATTATATAATGTGGCATATCTGTAAGTTTTCCTGCAATGATTAATATTCAGGATAAAGTTCGACCTCAGTTAAAAATCAGTTAAAATTAAATAATTGCTTAGTGGAAACAACTCATTTAATGAAAGATATTTTTTAAACCCCTGCAGCATGAATTGTCCTTTGGGTCATAAGTAAAGCTTCCTAGAGCTGCTAATGTTCATTCTATAGGTGTTTGTGAAACTTATCAAATATTCAAAGTGCAAACACACACATCTTTGCTCTATCAATATTTATAGCCTGGAAACATATTATTGTTGCAAATATGTCAGGACAATAAAAAATATCCATTTACAATGGGAATTTATAACAAAGGGCAATTGAGCAATATAATTTATTCTTATCATTTATTGAGTGACTCGTAAGTAATAAGAAATGAAGCTATAGGTAAGTTACGAAGGTCATTTCCTCTCATGTATTAAAAAAACATAAATTTTTTATATTGTTATCTGCTGTAACACATTCTATCCATTGAGGATTCTGAAAATTATGAGCCAGATGTCTGGACTCTATACTGTGAAAGTGCCCCAAGTTGGCTTTCAATGGCCATGGCCATGGTTTAGACTAAGTGCCTGTGCTTCTCTTAACTTTAACTTGTATTAATATGGCATTCTCCATCTGATGTAAAACAAATTAGAAATTAGAGGCTATCATTAGTATAGAAAATAATAATAGTAGCAAGCATTTATATTATTTACCATTATAAATAAAGTATATTTTAAGAAGTGTCATATTAAAAACACTTTAGAATATTCCTTTTTAGAAGACTCTCAGATAAGCATTAATATTCTGTTTTAACATGAGAAAACATAGGTTCAGAATTAATACTCAGTTTGCCCAAATTCCCACAGCTAGTAAACATTTAAACAGGAGTTTAAATTCCAGGATTTATCCGTTTTCCGCTACATCATGGTCCTACAGAAGAAGCAATGATACAAATCACTGAAATTTGTTGGATGTTATAAGCTTTTTTTGTGGATTGCTACATTTAATCTTTTCAACAATCCATATACATAAGTAATTAATAAGCCTATTTTACTTATAAGGTGACTAAGGTTTAGAGAAGCTAAAAAAACCCTTCATAGGTAGAAAAAATGAATTTGAAATTAGGTATTTTTAATCTAAGCTTATGATTTTAAAGAATACACCATAGCTAAAGGAACATTGTTATCTAGACCTGGGTTTCTCGTTGTTGATGAACCGCAGATCACCTTGATATATTAACATGTATATGTTAATGAATGTGATTGTTCTTTGGTAGAGTCTGAGTAGACAAGGCCCCCTAAAGATACCCAATCTTAGTTCCTACAACCTATGATTATGTAAAGTTACCTGGCAAAGGGGAATTAAGGTTGCACATGCTAATCAGGATGCTGACTCTGAGATAAGGCGAGTACTCTGGCTTTGAGAGCTTAGCTAATAAACTACTCTATGCCAAGAGTAGTATTTTTGCCTTGGCATCTATTTATTTGGCTAAGTGGCCTGGGCAGGGGGGCCTTAAACCGACACTAGCCCCCTCATGCAAGTCCATACCCTAGATAACAGACCTTAAAGTCACAAGCATACATAAGACTTCCCCAATAGCCTTGTGATAAATGTCCTCCCCTCCTCCCAGGGCCTTTCCCTTGAGTGTCCCTTAGATGAAACCTCTGTAGAATTTACTGAACCATACTCTTTTTGGTTTGGCTTGACCAATTTGACCTTAGCCTGGGAACCCCAGAGCACTCCATCCACAGACCCTAATAAAGGCATATGCCCCAGATCTTGCCTCTCTCTGTGTGTGCCTTGACATCCCTGTGTGAACCCTTGAGGTGTACCATGTATCTCTTCCAGGACCCGTGAGTAATCAACTTCTGTACTTCAATTTCTTTTGTGGTCTTTTGTTGAATCGCAGCTCACTATCTGGCACCCTTTTCTTCATATAACAAATGTTTATTTAACGAAGTCTTAACACCAATTTAATCACAAGGGTCTTTATGTGTGGAAGACGGAGGCAAGAGAGAGAGGCAGTGTGAGAAAAACATGGCTTCCTATTGTTGCCTTCAAAGACAGTTGAAGGGGGATGCAAGTGACTTCTAGAAGCCAGAGGAGGCAACAAAATTATTCTTCCCAAGAACTACCACAAGGAACACAGCCCTGACCACACACTGATTTTAGAACAGGGATATTCATTTCAGACTTCTGACCTCCACAACATTAAGATAATAAATGTGCGTTCTTCAAGCTGCTAAGTTAGTGATAATTTGTTATAGCATTGATAGAAAACTAACACACCAAGTTATTTCACAACGTAAGGTTGACCTTTGTGATAGCTACTCAGTTCAAAGTTTGCCCTCCTGTCTTGCAGACCCAGGGCAAGTATACATTTGCTGGTAGTAAAAAAAAGGAAAAAAAAAAGGCAACTTACAGAGATGCTCGTCTAATTACAAACAATGCCTTTTCTTGAAGTGAGAATTATCACTGCTGGCTGGACAACATGCTTTTGTTTTTTTGTCACAATGTTAGTGAAACACAAAATAAAATACTATGTATTTCAAAGTAGGAAAGTGTGAAAATAGATAAAACAATTAAGGGGCATATTCTTCTACTACAGAAAACTTTAAGGAAAGAATCAAAAGAATGCGCTGCAAACATAGAATGGATTCGTGAGTCAAGTGTACTCACAGGAGAGCTATGTCTGCCACTGATGTTCAAGTGCTGCTTTGACTTGACCACTACATACATTACATAAATAGTGCTTGCAAAGTTATTGCCTTTTTCTGCCTCTCATGCTCCCTTTCCTGGGGTTTAGGAGTAAACGATGCTTACCCCTCTTTGCAAAATTTGAACAAACCAGGGAAAATGAATACAATATGTCTTCTCTATGGTAAATTTGGTATAGTATAGGACATTCTAATCTATATACAGAAGGTCCCTGATTTATGACGATTTGATATATTTCTCAATGCATTCTTTTGAAGCCATATTTTGAATTTTGAATGTTGATCTTTTCCTGGGCTAGTGTTAGGTGCTATGGTACTTTCGAGTGATGCTGAGCAGTGGCAGTGAGCCAAAACTCCCAGTCAGCCAAGTGATTACCAGAAAGAACCACCAATACTCTACAGTGTACTGTGTTGCCAGTGTATTTTGGATATTATGTTTGTGTTTTCACATATTATCACGTCTATAGAATTATCTCTCATTTATGTCTCCTGCTTCTCATTATAAGAAAAAGAGAAAGGCAATTACTTTTGGGATGGAACTCAAGATAACTGCCCAACTATAGGCTAATGCAAGTGTTCTGAGTATGTTTAAGGTAGGCTTGGATAAGTTATGATGTTCAGTAGGTTAGGTAAATTAAATGCAGTTTTGACTTATGATATATAAAACTTATAATGAGTTTACAAGACATAACCCTATCCTAAGTCAAGGAACATCTCTAGTTAGATATTTGCAATCTTTTATTTGTTGTCCGTAATTAGCAAAACACTATTTACAATTAAAGTTTGTCAGTTTAAATTTTAAACGGAGAACTTTGTTTCCATTGTTACCTAATTCTTAAATATAAGGTAAGGAGAAACCCAACTCTTCTCAGTTACTTATCTAATGGTTCTGAGTTCAGGGCACAATTTAATTAAATATATGGCCACAATGGATAATCTTGCTCTTCGCTGTCCTTATTCGGACCTAGGCAGCCTCTAATGAAGCACAGGTGTTTTTGTTTGTTTGTTTTATTTTGTTTTACTCCATGCAGATGGAATATGTGAGGATTCTCATCCTATTCTACTTCATTCCTACCTCTTTTTCCCTCCCTCTTTCCTTCTTTCTCACTCTGATAGTTCTTTCACTAGGTAACCCTGAATGAACATTTTATCAGACTTAATAAAGAGCTATTAATAAATTGGAATAAATGGCTTTTTGTGAATTTTAACAATTATTTGATATAAGTTTCATTTTCCCGTGTGCATCTACATATCATATCTTGGAAAGCCCTAGAAGGGTACTATGTGGACTTTTGACATTCCTGCTTACTTGGGCCCAATAACATTTGAATACCAAAACTCAACCTAAATCATAACATTATGGAGAACTTCACAATAATTTACAAATTTTAAATATATTTTTATGTTATCATAATAGATCTCATGTCAGCAGATATCTTAAATGTTTCATGATAGGAAGAATCACATAAAAGGTGTACAATATAAAATCTGACAGGATGAATCATTATGCTTTTTGAGTTATTTTTAAATATATACAAGCTACATTCTGTAGTAACTACCTCTTAATGTTTCCTATATATAAGAATTTTCTTGTTTGATTCCTTACCCTGGGTTCAATTTCCAGAATTAAATCGATCCTTCTGATGCATTTCAAGCTTGTGTTCAAGGTAACAACTACTGTGTATGTCAAGCCACCAGCTTTCCAAGTTCAAAGTCATTTTTTCAAGTCAGTCCATATTCATATTTTCCTTTCCCTAACTTACACCAGACCTAATGTCATTTGATTTTAGGCTAGGTTTTGAAGACTGAATAAAAGGTAGTGAGGTTGAGTTTTTTGATACAGCTGTAGGATAAAATATTCTTGCTAAGAGGAAGGACAGAAATTCAGAATGTCAACTGTGGGTATAGCAAGAAATTTTGGTCAGAAACTTCCAGCAGAGTTAGTGAGGAAGAAATAATAGAAAAAAAAAAAAGAGGAACAGAACCAAACTAACTTATAGAGGTAAATCATTATAATTTATATGTATGTGACACTTGCACACTCTTCTTTAGATTGGCAACTAAACACAAATCCAAAAGTACTTTCTTGTTTTTATAATATATACTATACAGCTTTCATACTATTGTTCTGAGTCTAAAGTCAGGTAAGGAAATGTTCTCTGGGAGAAAATCATAATGGAATGATATCAGCTGTAGCTACTGCTATGAGTCTCAGGGAAGATATGATAGCTACAGGAGGGAAAGTAGACAAGCTACTAACGTCAATTTTATTTTGTGTCTTATCTCAAGGACTTCAGGTGACATTTTCTCTCTGGATAATTTATTACTAGCCTCAAACATTTCCACTGTAAATGTTTATGAAACAATTTAAACATTAGTTAACAATTCAAAAATAACTAGAATTGTAGAATTTTATTGTATTGTATCTTTAAAACATCTAAAGCGGTTTGAGATCATTTATTTACATTAACTTAAGATGTAAATTGAAATGTAATTTGAAATGAAAAATGGTATAGAAATATATCTGAACATAAACAATTTTTCTTTCTCTTTCTCTATATCTAACTATATTTAGATGTCAGAAATACCACATTTCATTCCATTTCATTAGTGCCTAAATTTACTTGATTTAAAATCAAAGGTCATTGTTATGGTCTGAATTTTTATGTCCTGTGTCCTCAATTCATATGTTGAAATTTTACCCACCCCCCCAAAGTGATGGTATTAGGGGATGGGATCTTTGGGAGGTGATCCTCAAGAATGGGATTATTACCAACAAAGAGGCTCCAGGGAGTTACCCTGACCCCTCCACTGTGAGGTTACAGTGAGGAGGCCAGCCAGCAGGCCTATTACAAGGCACCAAATCTGCAAGCACCTTGATCTCAGACTTTTCAGCCTACAGAACTGTGAGAAATAAATGCTCATTGTTTTAAACTACCTAGGCTATAGTATTTTGTTGCAGCAGCCCACATGAATTAAGACAGCCATATTTTGCCTTTCACATTCCACAAGATCGTCAAAAGCCTTACAGAGTTCCAGTTCAATGGGGCAGACTTAGTTCTTTGGTTGTTATTGTGGCTCCTTCAAGTTGTCTTCCATGCCATCTGGGGACACAGTATTCTTAGATGAGGGTGGATATTCCTTTGTCTAATTGGTTCTGAGTGCTCCTTATTTCTTTTGCATCTAAAGTCTTCCTTCTTCCCATCTCTATGAGGAAACAGGGCCAGATCTTAGGAGACTTTCCTCTTCTTAGTGTCTTAAAATCTAATCCCTTTCCATCCCCTTGACCTCAAAGACTTTCTTCTTCTGCCTCCTTTCTTAGACCCAGCTAGCTTCATTTTCTCAATGGAATTTGGCTTTTATGAAATAGAG
The DNA here is from genome assembly GCF_902729225.1 of Pteropus medius. NCBI lineage: Eukaryota > Metazoa > Chordata > Mammalia > Chiroptera > Pteropodidae > Pteropus > Pteropus medius. The sequence continues at coordinate 22,849,982 of NW_024349519.1, forward strand.
GTCAATCCTTGACTTTGTACTACACCTGCAATCTGTCCTGCCAAAAAAATTCCTGAAGCATTGAAGCCTAAAAACAACTATAGTAGTAGCATACTGAAGAGGCAAATACAAAAACAAAAATACTTTTAGTAAATTACTCAAGCATTTTAGCTTTGTAAATTCTTTGAGGAGATGTTAGCAGGGTATACATTTAATACAAAGAATGGACATAATTAAGAGAAAATTTTCAGATTTAATGTGCACGCTAGTCAGTAGTAAGCCCTTCAAAAAATTTTAGAAAATCAACTGGAACATTTTGAACATATGTTTTTATATGCTCTCTTATTTAGAGGTGACAATATTCTTAATATCATGTACTTATTTCACGTAAAACACCATAACACTACGGTAAGCTAAGTCAACTGGAAACTAAATAAAACATATAAAATCATATTTTATACAACAAAAAAACAAGGTTATCAAAGAAGTTGTGTTTTCTATAAAATAAAAAATACGTTTCCCTCACCAGAGACTCAAGGGTACTGATGTATTATGTTGTTGAGGTTTGAAAGTCTCGTTTCGGCTGTGATTAACACTCTTGTGTATAACAAGCAATACCTTAAACTGAAAACCTATTTTCCTTTTTTTCTCCTTTTTCACAACATTGCTTTCTCTCAACTACCACTTAAAATTCAAGTATTTTTTTTTTTTTTTTTTATGACTAAGGTCACATTACAAAATAGCACATAAGATGAAAGTAATAGAGTGTAGCCAAAGAGGGGCGTGAAAATGAACACATCAGAAGGCAGCATTGCTTGAGTGCAGTTTCAGAGGTGTTCATTTTCATTGGATCTTTAAGGTAGGCTGACAGGAACAATCAGCTGCCTCATAGATCACTGACAGGACCTCAGGAAGACAGATGACATTCAGAATAGCAAACCCCACAGAAATTAAACAAAGTGCTTGAAGAACAATTAACATCCTTCAGGATAAAAATGCCAAGGAGGAACGTTGCTAATTTTAGGGCACAAAACCAAACTCAAATGACATCTTCATCTCAATGGCAGTTAAGCCCACAAAATAAACCCAGCGATTTGACCTGCAAATCTAGTCCTGTATTTTCATACCATTTCACAGTGTGTAGTCGTTTTCTGATCAGTTGCAGGCAGACATACTTGCAAGTCTCAAGAACTTTCATAACTTTTATGTGGCGTGGATAATTTAAAACCTCGCCCCACTTCCATGACAGGAATAGAATGTATGGATAAGCAATTGAATTAATTCTTCATGAGATGAGTTGAGTCAGGAAGAATTCCATTTCCTCTCCTGGGGAAATAACTCAGCAGCTGGAGAGTAAAATTTGGAAGCTTTAGAAAGATCCCTGAGGTCAGGATGCTACTATGTTCTTAAAGCATGAGAAAGACCTCGCATTCAGCTTAGCTGTAAAACTATAGAAATGCTGAAGGATGACATAACAAAAAACCTCATTGATTATCAAGATCACAAAGTTTGTTGCGTAATTGAACTTTGTATTTATATATAATTAATAAAAACAGTAAGATGTACAAGATGCATATTTCAGGTACTGAAATTTATATGGATGGATTCTACTCATCTTAGTATTTTAAAATATAACTATAGTTCTAGGTGTTCTAATATTTTTTTTATTTATGTAAAATTGTGCTATTATTTTCTAATACAATTCCATACTTAAAGTGGGAATGTAGATACACATATGTAGGCCTAAGGAAAGAAACGTAGTGTGAACAGTAAAGAGGTATCATGTTAGGAAGTTCTTGAAGTAAGACCATTTCATATGCCACTGATTACCAAAACAGAAAGAAAGACTTACCACACAACTCCATTTCCTGTAATGTAACAATAATATGATATTAAAGTGTTTTAGCTAATAGAGTTTTTATAAGAAAATATCTATTTCATCACTCCCTATACGACCTTGGAGAGTAGAATATTACAAAGTGCAAATTGAATGTCTTCATCTCCACATCTCCAATGAACTGCCAGCATTTAATTAACAGCGCTCAGCTTTTAGACACCATGTAAATCTATGAGATATCCTATTTTGTTTTAATACATGAAAAACTTCAAATAATATTTAACTATATTACATGATAATAAAGCCTCAATCACTGACTTAAATTTGGAAATCCGGCTTCTCTGAAAAAAAAAAATCTTTCCCTAAAGAAATCTCTAATACGTTAATCATTGTAAATATGTATTATTTTATGATTTTTATCATCTAATAAAAGTAAAGTGTGAGCTTGTTCACTCAAGTGTTGGGTATCCAGATTTTGCCCACAGTGGGAGTAACGTTGCCCAAACTCATTCAGCGAAGCAGCCATATCATAAATATAGATATATAGTGATCTCATTAAAAAGAAATTATTTTAACCAAAATTTTATTTATCTAGAAATCTATACCTAGCATCCTGTAAACTTTCCTTATTGACTCTTACACAATTCATATCTAAATAAATTAAAAGCTAATTTAGAAAATGTCCTGTCAAGATGTACATATGGAAACGATAATTTAGGACCTGAGCTGTCATCTGCTTTACACACACCATTAAAGAGCTTCATTAATATGAGCTTGTTGCTTAGCAATCAAACACCTTTCTACCTTGCTACTGAATAAGATAAGTAATTTGCAGTTTTCTAGTTATAATTTTTCCAATTAATGATTGGAAGCTAGTAGGTTACAGATAGAATATGCATCATTATATTTATCCAAGTGAGTGATTAGAAGGCCGCAAAAGGAAAATGGCCCTAAAAACACGCCAAACATGGACAAATGTGGGGAAGGGGAATGGAAGTAGAGTGCAAAATACTCCTCAGTTGTGATATACTAATTTAGGCAGATAAAATCTATAAGAGAAAGAGAAACCACAGAAGCTTTTAATGAGCTATGGGGCAGATGAAAGATTTAGGAAGCAAAGTTCCTCTAGAGTGTGGGAGTTCCAGCAAACAAATAAAAGATATCTGCCAGATTTTGAACTTGCAGAGACTTAAAGCTACATAAAGTACTCAACTTGAAATCTCTGTGAATTAGAATTTTCAGAGCCCAGGAGACAGAGAACTGCCAGAAAGAATCTTGTCTGTATCAGGAAGGTAGATGAAGCCTACTCAGTCTTTTCTTATGAGAAATGTCCCTTTGGAGAGAGGAGCTCGCATCAAATGCACCACTGGTCTCCCACTCAAGACACTTGCCACATGTAGGAGGCTGAAGAATTAAACTGCAAAGGACCGAAGTGAATCTCACCCAGGAGGCAAAGACATGCCAGTCAAAATTCCAAGAGAGCCACACTCAAGAAATAGGACCAAGTCAGGTGTGGACTTGGTTTAAACTATACCTATGGCTGTTTGACCTGCTTCAGTGCTGGGTTGGCTTTAACTCCAGTCATTCTTTTTGCTAACACAGCAGAGACAAATAACATTTTTTCAGGCAAAAAGGAACTTTCTCTAATGCTAGAGATGCTCTTTATCTTGATTTGGTGGGTAGGTGGTTACATTTGGCAGTGTATGTATAAAATATTTTTAAGTTTAAGATTTTAATGTACTTTCTTTTCAGTCCTCTGTACTATGTATGTTACCTCTGATGACTACAATCATATTATCTTTTATTCCTTGATTTTAATATGATCATATTAAAGTCATTTCTTCCATTCTGTTAGCTTTATTTTTAATACACTATTTATTGTCCTTTATTTCTGAATTGTTCATTAGTACTATAATGGTATTGGGTTGGTTCTTATTTTGCTTTCATAGCTCTGCAACCTTATTTCAACACATTCTTTTATCAGTTTGCATTTGAACAAAATGATTTACTGAATACATATTACATTCAATTTGTCTATGAAATAAATCACAAAATGTGACTCTGCTTCTGTTTCTTAAAATTATACTTTCTCTTCCTGATTGGATTTCTCAAATATATTTTCTGTATTTTGCATACTTTCTCTCTCTTTTCTTTTTTTATGGGTTTAGACATTCATTTTCATGAAAAAAGGAGGTAAATTCTCCTTGAATTCTTTCCCATTTTTTCTGGGACCAGATTCTTCTAACCATCAAGCCTCAGTTTTGCCTGTTGGGTTTTTTTAATGATGATAATGTTTTCAATTTGCATTTAAGTCCCATTCCTATAAATATCCCTATACCTATACTATGTGCTTTTTGTTTCCCTTTCACGTCAGGCTCAACTAAGAATAAATTTACAATTCTAAGTACATAGCCCATACTGTGCTTGTATCAAAGATTCTTAAGCCTTCTCAGGAAATGAACTCTTGGAAAATGTTAATAAGGGTCTCATGAATCTGCTTTTAAAGAAAAATATAGCAGAGGATTTAATTCTGGAAAACACACTGTGATTTCAAAAATCCTTGTATGTTGACCTAAAGTGTTTTGAACATTGTTGTTTAAAATTATACCTCTTAGATCTTTGGTTATTTCTGCTTATGATATGATTATTTAGGTCTTGATGATTCTGTGCCCCAGAAAAAATGATACAGTAAAAACTTGGGACAACATAATAATAGAAAGATGTTCAGGCAATGGCGATATTATAGCAACAATAATAATCCTTACCCGGAAATTTAATGGAGAATTTCCCATATTATTCTTTTTGACAGGTTGAGGTGATAACTCTAGTAGTCTTTATAGTTTCTAAGAGCTGGGCCTAAATGAACATAAACTTGATCTAAATAAATGGTAGAATATGGCCTTGTAATTATGATAATTAACTAAATTACTATCTCGAAAAGTCATGTCATTTAGTTCATTTCTTCTCTCACCTCCAAATAGTTAACTACATCATTATTGTCCCAATTTTAAAGTTTCCTGGGAAAAACTCCTGGGGAAGTTACTAGTATCGATGACCTCATGGACACTTCAGACCACAAAACAGAGCATCACTTGCTTCCACAACCATCCAGAGCTTGACTGAGTGGCCACTTTCTTCTCCACAGATATTGTAGTAATGACATATGAGTTCAGTCCGTGATCTTAAAGAAAAGGCTCTGATAAATTAATTCATTTGTCACCTCAAATTTAAACTCAGCCTGATAGATTCCTTTAGATCATGAAATCTTCCATAATGAAAAGAAAATGTCATTGTCATTGTGAGTTACATATGCCCTCTTCTCTCTGCCTCCATCTTAGAATGCACTAGTTCCATCATGAGTGTCTCCTCTCTATTCAAAAGAGACTGTGTTTTGAGTCAGTTTTTGAAATAGAATTTCATCATGCTTCAATGTGAAAATAGTTTTATGTTTACTGTGGAGGAATGCCCTAGAAAAGATACCAATTTGCTTTTATGACAAACGACCCCCCTCCACTCTCATCTACTAATATCTCAATAGATGTGAGAATCCATCTATCTTCTATTAAGGTAGACATTAAAGAGATTTGCAAAGATGTAACACATTATCATATTTTTTATTACATTTTCAGCAATGTAGAATTATAGCCATTTCCATAAATATTTACTTTAACATTAATGTTTATCTTAATTAAATATTTCAACATTCTTACTAGTAACATCTTTTATGTAAATATTGATACATCTAATCCGCATAAACAATATATCTTTGAGGTTTCTCAAATTTTTTAGGAATGTAAAGGGCCTTGAGATGAAACAAACAAAAAAAAACATTAAAACTGTTCCAGGAGAATTTTATATTCTATTTTCTCAACATCAATGTAAAAAGCATTCAATATCATCTTCAAAATCTCTAAAACCAGTTATTACTCCCAAATTATAAAACTGATTCTATAAAATGTAATTTTCTAAAAATGGAGCTATTTATCCTTCACAAACCATAAATAACTCAATTAGAATCAGCTCACTGATTGGAATGAGGAGCAAAATTGTTATAATTAAGAAATAAGATAAAAGCATCCAAACTGAAAAAAAAAATTACTTTTAAAAAATTTCAATCCAAAATCCTAAGAGACAGTTTTGACTCCTAACTCCCTCACAGTCTTTCAACAGATCGTGTCAGTGCTAATATCAATATACAACCCAAACTAAAACAGTTTCACTATCTTCACTGTTAACACCAGTATATGCTCCTATCCTTTTCACCTAGGCTAATAAAAAAGCCTCATTTCTGATCTCTCCCCGCCCCCCTTCACCTTGCATAAAATTCTTTATCCATTCACTAGAATAGTATTACTAAAATAAATAAAATCATTCCCTTGTATGTTCAAAATCATAGTAATTTATCATCATAAACAAAATAAAAATTCTTAATCTCATGGCCTGCGGGATCCAAATGAATTGGTTCCTGCTGTGTTCGACTGATTCCAAAATATCTTTAGTGCTTTATTTCTTATTTTGCAATGTTTGACAGATCTTCCCAAACAGTAATAGTCTATTTCCTTATCAAACAAACCTGGATTGGTCTTTTTACTTACTTTACTCACTAAAAGGCTGCAAAAAGAGTGTCTAACAGTTTCACCCTAGAACACAGCAGACACTGCAAGTTTTGTTCTCTCTCGGACCTGAACCTCTGCCGTGCAAGCTGTCCTGGTGGAGACCATCCTAAACCAACAGCCCCCAGGTGAAAGCAGATGTCTGATCAAGCCCAACAGAGACTGAATGACCTAGGCCTATAGACTTATGTAAAATGATAAATGGTGGTTGTTTTAGGCTATTCAAATTTTAGAGCGACTAATTCTGCAGCAATGCCTAATGGATACATCTGTGTCCCAAACTCATTTCCTATTGATGTCCTTCCTTGAAGTCATGCCTCATGCCTGTCTTTGGGATTTGTACCTGTTGTTTATCTTCAGTGCTGTTATGTGAGATTTTTCTATGGATTTTCCTCACTTTCTGCCTTGTATTCATTTATGATCTCCTCAGAGAGGGTTCCATAACAATTATCCTTTCCCCTCACCATGCTATTTTTTTCTATAACAATTATCCTTGCCTGATATAGTAAGTATGTTTATTTTTTTCATTTTCTCCGTACTAAGACATAAATTCAATGAAGGCAGAGATTTTGTATACCTACGGCCTAAACTACATGGCATATGCCCTCAATAAGTAAATTAAAGGAAACTCTGGTTGTAAAACTAAATACTTGTATATTTAGGAGCTATATATTAATGACTATATTATGGTAGAAAAATAGTAAATTTTATGTTCTTCAGAAATATATTCATATAATATATTCATATAATATATATAATATATTCATATAATAATACTAACTCAAACAAGAACCCTAGAGAAAATTCACCAAAAGCTGATATGACAGATTGAATAAAAGTATTGTGATCATTCTGAGATTTAAGGTCACCATTTTAAAGGAATAATGCAAAGACATCAAAAGTTTTGATGTCGGGATTAGAAGATAATGAGAGGAAAAATCATATTTCATAAAATAATTTGAATAAATATGTAACAGAATTTGTATGCTTATTTTAAACAGTTTTAAAGCAAATTACAAGTTAAAACTACTGATGACACATGGATGACTTCTCCCTTATTAATAAAAATGATGTACAACATGCCATAGTTTTTCAATCAACAATTCCCAGAGATCACCTTGGATGTAGAGTCTGAAATAGATCTGGAGTTGCCTCACTTGGATATTAAGCTTTATGGAGCAGCAACTATTCATTTGCTTCTACTTTGAATGAAAGGACAGTGCTGCAGACATAGTACATTTTCAGCAAGCCACCCAGGAATGGGCAGTGATAGCTTTATAAATGCCTGTAAAAGCTGTGATACTTAATCTCTGAATATTTCCCTCAGCGTCCTCACGTTATTCAAGTCTTCCGATGTCATCATTATAACATGGGAACAAGGCTTAGGATAAGGACATAGGCCTAGTTTAAGTAAATGTGGATTTGTGTCTTAACAAAGTTTAATTTTAGTTTCTTTTTCTCTTTTAAACTTGAATAGATTCATCGACAAAGACTGGTAGCAAATTTTGCCTTAGATTAAAAGTTAAGAAGATAGGGGTATAGTTGTTTTCATTTTACTATGAAGAAAAAGAGAAATATTTTTAAAACAAATATGAATTTAGTTTGCCTTCTGTTTCAGACCCAATGCCAGTATTGAATATACTGAGGAGTAAAAGAAAATTTGGCAATTCCCATAGCATTTTATACACTACACTCTTTTACGGGATTTGGAACAACCAGAATGTCATGATAATTATAAAATATATTTTTAAATTATCTTACAGAATTAACTTTGATTTGAGTATCTCAATACACACACACACACACACACACACACACACAGAGGAATGCTCTTGGCAAAAGAAATAATAGAAAACAATTTCCTTATGTTACCTTAATAGTACTAAGTGTAACAATTTTGGAAATTTAATATTTAATTGCCATTATCTTTTCATTTTTCAAACTAATTATTTTCATGTTATATATTGTTAATTTTTTAAATTTAGAAATTATTTATTGACATTTTGAAGATAAAAACTGGTGAGGGATAGGGTGTTAAAATAACTCTAGGTATCTAGCTCAAATGACCAACTACATCTCATTAACCAAGACATAGGTAGAGGAGCAGATTTGAGATTATATATATATATATATATATATATATTCAATTTAATATTACTATGAAATTTTAAATGCCAACAAGATATCTAGAAAGAGAAGTTCAGTGAACAGTAGGAAAATCATAGCAGTTAGTCTCTGGAAGAAGGTCAGGACTACTAAAGAAAAGAGAATCACCTCTGTTTATAGTTGAAGCTACAAGATTGTAATCAACCGGCTAAGAGAAAGGATAATACATAACTGCAAGGTCAGGGTTGGTCCCTTATTTGGGGGGCTGAGATGTTCATGGAGATGAAGTGGAAGCAGCAAATGTAGACTCCTCTTTTAAGAAGTTTTGTAGTGAAGAAGAGGGAAGAAATACTTGGAAGATGATTAGAAAAGAAAGATCATGTGCAGTTTGTTTTTGTTTACTTGTATTATACAAAGCAACTTCAATGGAGTTTGCTAAGGAAACTTGTATTGAGAACTTTGTGTCTCAAGATATCACTGGATACCTAGCAGCTGTCACACTCATTACAATCCCAGGAAGATTATACTCGAACCCCAAATTCACAGCAGAACCTCATCAGTTTCTTCCTTATCGTCTCAGGTGGGACATACTCTTAAGAAGGCTGAGAATTGCAGCTTTTAATGAAAGGGAAAGTGGTTTAAAAATGCCATCACAAGTGCACCTCAGATTCATTTCCTTTTTAGTTGGACTGATAAGCTCTTCGAAATTTCTTCTTTGCTTTTACTTTGCTGAGTCTCTCACCACAGGCAATCTGCTGGCTGCTGTCAATCTCTTGCACAGGGGTTTTCAACCTTTGATGCATATTAGGATCAACTGAAAATCTTCTTAATAAATAGCAATATCCCAACCTTGTTCTATTCTACTCCTATTGACTTAATTCCAGACCTAATTTTCTTTCACTTGGGCAAATAAAATAGCTTCCTAACACAGCCTTCTAAATCCCAACTCTCAAAATCTCAGCTCCATAGAGCTCTTGGGTAAAGCATTCAAAAGAAGAATATGATCTTGTCACATCCCTGCTGAAAACTTTTAATGGCTTTTTATTTCCTTTGGTAGATAAATTTATTTTATCTTTACTTATTCATTCTCCTGTGATCCCCTTTTCATTATGTAGATCTGAGTTACAGACCTCTATCATTTATCTACTTTCTGAAGAGCTTCTTTTAATATTTCTTGCAAAGTAGATCTACTGGCAAAAATTTCCTCATTTTTTGTTTGTCTGAGAAAGTCCTTATTTCTCCTTCATTTTTGAAGGATAATTTCACAGGTTACAGAATTCTAGGTTGATTTTTTTTCTTTCAACACTGTAAATATTTCACTTCAATCTTTTCTTGCTTGAATGGTTTGTGAAGAGCAGTTGGATGTAATTCTTATCTTTGATCTTCTATAGGTAAAGTGATTATCTTCTTGTGGCTTCTTTATTTTTAACTTTTTGAAGTTTGAATTTGATTTACCTCTCATTTTGCTGCTACTTTATATACCTGTGCTACTGGACTATGTCTTTAAGGCAAGGGCATAAGAAAAAAGAGAATGCACACTAAAAAAAAAAAAAAAAAAAAAAAAAAAAAAAAAAAAAAAAAAAAACAAAAAATCACTCCTCTGTAGGTAGTTTTCCTGATTTTGACTCCCTTTCACAATCCACCTACTCTTATATATTTTTCAGTCTCCTGAGATAAATGCTTTTTAACATTTTATCTTGTTTTTAGTTATAATCAGTAGGAACAGAGACCCATAGTGAATATATGGTGTCAGGTTAGAAGCAGAAAACCTCAGTATAGAGATTTTAATTTCTGATGAATCAGATGATTCTGAATATTTTACTTGTTTCATTGAAGATATTTTTACAAAGTAAATCAGTCACACTTTATGGAAAATGGCTGAAAGACCAAGGGACCAAATAAAATAGATTCTAACCATTTTTATTCCAGAGAAAAACATTTCTGGATACATTTTATTGAAAGTTTAACTTTAACCATGAATACTTTATTTTCTGAAAATCATTTTTAATATAGAAATAAAAAAGACCACACAATTTTAGAGATAAATATCTTTCTTCCTGTTATCATAATAATGATGAGACAATCCATAATATTGATGAAAATTTATAAAATACTGAGTCAGAAAGATATTAAAACCATAAATGTGATCCTATATATGTATTTTTTCATTTGCTAATACACACAACTCATTACAATTCTGAGACTTTTCTTAATAAGAATTAACATTGTCCTTTCTTAGATTCCATATACACATAAAAATTAATTCACGTTCTCATCCATCTTTTGCTTACAATCCAAAAATAGGTGCAGAATGTAGCTAAGGCATTATTATAACAACTCAGTATACCCTCCAAACAGATTTAAAAACACATTTATTATTAATCTTGATGTTACCAAGCATATTGGATGTTTTTTTTTTTTACCAGCTACAAGTAATTGAACTTGTATAACCATTGTATGTGCAAATACTAACAATCAGACACACTGTTGTTTAATGTAGTAGATGGTTTAAGATCCAAGGCCTTAAAGCAGTGCTATTAATCTGCTTATATATTAAACATAAAAACAACACAAAAAGCAGGCTTTGAAGTCTTAACTTTATATTCATCCTCTATTTAGTTGTTTAGAACATAAACTTGGCAGTTGTCCACATCTACAATTAATTTTATGATTTTGTTTTTAAAAAGGACCATTCATTTGTATTTAATAATTGGCAAAATTTTATTAAAGTAAAATGTGTACTTCATAATTATTATAAGATTTAAAATTGTGAGGTTAAAAAATATAGTTTCTTGACTTCCAGGAATATAAAATGTAATTAAGATGAAAAGTCATACACTGATCAAATATTCCATCATTGAACAAGGTATGATATGTTCAATGGCCTTAGACAAATAAAATTGCATCACTTATTTTTTTTCTCATCTACCAAATGAATTTGACTCTGCATTTTGAAGTCTTCAAAAGAAGTTGCCAAATTAGTGGTTGAAACTTAAATATCACACACCAAAAAAGGATGGAAGAAGAATGATTGTTAGCCCATGTCTATAAAAGGCTTAGAGTTTTCTAGTTAATAAGAAGCTCATTAGTCAACAAGGTAAAGAGATTGTCTCATCTTGAAATTAATATATAAATATTTAATTATAATTATGTATTTTATTAATAAATGAATAATATATTATATTATGTATAATATAAACTATATAGAATTAGAGATTGTAATACTACACTACCCTATTCTGGCCAAAGCACACCTGAATATTGTAACATCTGTGTTTCATTTAAGAAAAGATAAAATCTTTAATAGTGAAGCCACTCAAAATACTTCAAGTGAGAAATGGGCCAAAGAAGATATTTAAAGATGGGCATAACTTATTTCTTCAATTAGTTGAAGGCTTTTGTTAGGTAGTTTCAATAAACAAAAATTACATAATCACAGAGACTTAAAAAAAAGATGAATTAGAAGAGATGAATATCTTTTTTCAGTTTGATGTACTGTGGAATTTTTGAATTGGATATTACTTTTTAAAGTATATTTATAGTCAAGTAATTTTAGAAAACATGGTATATCAAACACTCTCAGAAATCTCCAACATATTTGTATATTTAAGAATCTAGGAGATCCTGATGAAATAAAAACTGTTTAATATTGTTTAACTCCGAATATCCCAAGCTGGAACTTGAATATGTCCTCTTCAGTCCAGAAGACACAGAAAGTGTGCCTGGCTCCCATAGAAAGAACATAAAGGTGAGACTCTGACTGAAACTTACCTTGAGGGCTGAGGAAGGAGGTAGGACTCCAGTGCAGGTGGCCCATACTCCTAAGGTTTGGAGGCTAAAAGTAGTAGGTATCTTACATTGTCCAGAATTAATATTGTAAAAGATATGTACATGAGCCAAGCAGTCTGACTCTGTTACTACAGGGTCCCAAAGTGTACATCATCTGTACTAAAAATGGTGTCAATGGGAGATGCCAACAGATGAGTCTGCCAAATTTTATAAGTTAAGAGCACATTCCTTCACAAAACTGCCCTTATTTCAAATACTACCTGCAAATTAGGCATCCAGGGCTACTCTCACTTCTGACCAGCAGACTACAAATTTTGTGCTTCCACAATAACCCTTAGATTAAATAATTTGCTAGAAGGACTCATATAACTCAGGAAAGCACTATATGATTGCAGTTTTATAATAGCAAAAGGAGGCAAATTGAAATTAACCAAAGAGAGAGATTCATTGTTAGGTAGTTAAATGTGAGTAAAAGGAACAAAGGCTCAGTTCAGAGACTGCCCAGAGAGCACCCAAAGAATATCCCATTTTTAGTTAAAGAATCACTCTTGCGTCCTGAGAGAAAAAGGACTGGAGGACCATAAACCTATAGCTGGTTTAATCTGACCACAAAAAGTAATACCCTAACCTACCCATAACCTCAGCCTCATTATACCATCATTATAACATCATGCCTATGCCTGGAAGTTCATGAATCTAATTATAACAGACTGAATTCTGGGTAGCCACATGCGTAGTAGGCAGAGAATTATATGGCAGCCAAATGTCAATCAGAATGACCTCACAAGTCAAGCACCTAGGAATGCCATTGTAACCACCCATCGTGGCACTAACATATTACAGACTTCCTCACTTCTGGGTTGTTTCAGCCATCTTCACTGAAAACTCATTCCTCTCTTGGAGTATAGCCTGTCTTTTTATCTTTTTATCTTTTCATCACCCAAATTCCACAGGGCTCCAGCTTTCCTTAGCCTAGCCCATCTCCTTCTAAAATGTATTTTCAATAAATCTTACTTATAAATCTCTCTGAGCTGTAATTCTTTGCTGCTTCGGTAGGGAAGAACCGAGGACACCTGGCCCACTCCATGCCGCTAGGATGACATAGGATTTCACGCCACTCCAGTGGTACATCATAAGGTGAGGTCTGGGAGGATTCCAAACATGAAGCTTCTGTCCTCCTCAGAAATGTGTTACCCTCCCAGCATCAAAGTGTGACAATACTAAAAAAAAAAACTATTGTCAACCAGGGAAGCTCACTCAAGCTTCAGTGTCCAGAGTTTTATAGAGGCTTCTTTGCATGATCGATTATATCATCTGTCACGTGGTTAAATTCAATTTCCAACCCTCTTCTTCTCTGCAGAATTCAGGTTGATATCACTTGGCTGATAGACCCAACTCTCTAATCCCATAGTTAGACTTCCTGGCAAGTCCAGCCTTCAACCTGAGTTATTTTCTTAGCATAAACTATCCAGGATCACCTCCTTAGTATAACCTTTCAATTGTGGTTTGAGTGGCCCACTATGAATAATAAAGACATTTTAATCACTTGGGAAATTTCATGGGTTTAGAGGTTACCTCCCAGGAAGCTGGGACAAATGTCAGCCAAATTCTTTGCTCCACAAGAAGCAACTTTGAAGAATCAAGAAAGGGTCCCATGAAAAAAGGAGCCAGTTTTTGGACATCTATTAAACAGTGGATTTCAATATCAGACAATAATGGTAACATTCAAATAATACATTTTGATGCTCTTGCCCCAAATTGTGCTGCCCTGACCCTGGATAGAGGAAGTGGGGTTAAGATGGAACAAGGAAGAAGGAGGAAATTATAACCTCTTTTTTCACTGCTGACTTCTGAACATTGATTTGTCAGGGAGCTCTGAGAGACAGGAGATTTTTTAATTGGAATAGTGATTTATATTTCTTTTACATTGGGCTTGGATGTTATTTTCAGAGAATGTGATTGAGACTGACTGGAAAACTTTGCCCTCTGCCCTTTATTTTCTCCAACGCCAGAGACTAGAAATTCAATATAGTAGACTTAAAAAAAAAAAAAAGAATGGTAGGAAGAAAAACAAAATTATTTCACGATTTCACCTTTCATGGTCCAGCTAGTTCAATAAACTATTTGTAAATGAATTTTAATCTCTCAGGAAATTGTAATTTAATTCTTACCGTCTGTGCTCCAACTTGCACTTGCATATCCACATGTACTTGGTGGGGATTGTTTTAAGGTAACACAATTGCCTCACTTCAAACTAGATTTTATAGATTCCCTCCAACTATGAATTTCTATCATCAACTGTAGATATGAGGGCATCACTGTGACGTGGGGTGTGGAGGGATTCCCAAAAGTGGTAACAAACTCTCATTGCTCCTCCAGTTGTTGACATTGGAGTTTATATTGCTTTTTTCACTGAATGTGAATTTTAAAATCATATGGCTATGTTTAACAGCAAGCATTTATATGTAATCCACTGTGTCAGAATATGCCAATTTTGTTCTATATTAATTCATTTAATTATTACAATAAGCTAATAAGTGGGTCCGTTTATTATCAGCATTTTACTGAGGAAACTGAAACAGAAACGTGAAGTAAATTTTCCAAAGTCACACAGCCAGTAGGTCTTAAAATTAAGATATTTATCCAAATACATTATTTCCAAAGTCTGTGCAATTAACCACGGTTGTGCTACATCTTATATTATCTTAATTGTATTATGAGTGTAAAACATCTAAAAGGCTAGTCAATTTTAGATTCCTCATTATACAGTTGCAGCACAAAATGAAACAGCAAGTTAACGGATGCCATGTAGCAACCCCGATCTTATGCTTATTTTTACGAGGCTTTTTTACTATATGATTGTTTTGCAAACTTTTGTTTTGTTTTGTTTTAATTCAAGGCAACTTTTATTCAAAGGCAGTCTTGTGTAGAATCTGCTGTATAAAACTGATGAAAGTGCCAATATGCTGTTTATCACTAAAATGGGAAATCAGCCCCTTGCCTGCCCTGTTCATCACTGGTTTTGTCTTGCAGAACATCTCTGTGCTTTTTTCATGCTTCACTTTCTTTAAAGTTACCTTTTCGATGTGGCATCTGTGACACCATACATCTCTAATTCTCATCTTACTCATATTATCCTATTTTTTTAATCTTATTTTTTTTTATCTTATTTTTGTACCCATAGTTTTTCTCTGCTCACGCTTTAAATATAAAGATATAGTAAAGTTTTAGGTGACAGCACTACATGGGTGAAAAATTAAGCAAAGGAAGTGGTATTTGAAAAGAGATGTGGAAGATGAGTAGTAATTGAACATGAGGAGGAAGTGGAGAATAGAGAATGATAATTATCTCAAGAAGGAGTATGCTAGGTAGGAGTTAATTCTGGTTATGACGCTGCCAAAGTGAGATGAGGAGAGAACATATATCTATAATAAGTAACATATACCTTTCTTATTAATTAAAGCAGTGAGAATTTTTACTTTCTTCACTGTCTTTAAACTACAGAATTGCAGGGTTCCCAGTGGGACTTAAAGTCATTTTTTAATGAGATAAAGAATCATTGAACCTAATTAACCTATCATTAAGAAAACTAGAGAGATTCAAGAATATACATACTTTTTACTTGGGGCAGAGAGAAAGGCAAGGGAGATAGACTTCCTCGTTCAATTGTGGGAGTCAGTATAGTACAACAACTGGAAACAAACACAACACTGATACATAGTTCTTCCAGTGTTCCATGGCTCTCCTATGCATATTTGAAGTAGATGCAATTCAGAATTCAGTAGATGTAGACTTGAGAGATGATGGTCAACATTTTCTTTCCTTCTGATTACTTCTTAAGCTGCTCATAGGAATAGCCAGAGACTGTGTCCCAAATATAAAGCTATAGGAAAGAATCTTTTTTTAATGGCTAGATAACAACTGACCAGTGAATTGCCAATTCATCTTTACTGGTTGGGGATGTGAAAAACATGAAGTGACAGGACTTGCATTTAAAGATGGAACTAGAGCTATGAATAATGGAGGATAAATATGTGTTTCAAATTATTAAGCAAATTTAAAGCATATCAACTATATTTAGAAATCTCTAGTTTATATTTTATGGATATAGAATATTAAAATATATTCTGTAACAGCATATAATTGTATAATTATATAGAATAATATTTTGTAACAGTGAGGCTAATTTTCTATATTACCTAAATGTTTATATGATATAACAATGCTCTTAGGAATTCTTATCAAACATGAATATGAACAAAGTATTGTAACATAATAAGCTTCTACTCCCCTAAAAACCACAGGACTGTCAATAATTATAATGTAATTACATATGTGAAATGTATACACATTCACACACAAAACACATATGTGCATATATATGTCAACAGTCATATGATGTTTTATTACAGTTATAAGAAAGCTTCATTATGTTATAACTTTATATAAAATATGTATTATTACTTAAATTTTATTATTACCAGAAAATTACCTCTTACATTATAGCTTATATAGGAAAAAAATATCTTTTGAATTCACTAAAGTGCAAAAACATTTTTCAAAAGGCAATAATCTTCTTTGAATAATGAATCTTAGTAGTAGCAGTGTAAGAAAACATCTGAAAGATGGAAAAATATATATTTTAGCATTATATCTATATGTACAAAGTAAGGTACTGATCTTAACTGTCAGTATAGATTTTTTGTTTCAATTTATAAAGACCAAATTCCCATTTTTGAAGTGAGTTATCATTGCATATCTTCATTTAAGGTCAAGCAAAATTTCGAACATGTTAATCAAAGAGAATACTTATTGTCATATCTCACTTCTGACATTTAAGAAAAACTCTTCATGCAAATTAAGTATGTGACTAAACTACCAAGAGAGTATATCAAATACTTAACACAGAATACAATGAACTCCTCTATATTGACTGAAGTCCTTCATGTGCCTCTTCTCAAGTGCAAATTAGACTTAGATTTCTCCTCTTTGAAGTAGTGTTACTCTTGTCCACATGCTGCTTAAAGCATACTGATATCTATCATGAATCAAGATTAAAATATTTCCAGGCACAGGATTTTTATTTCTTATAAAAATATATTTAATCCGGAAGGAATATTAAATTCATCAAGCTATTTCATGTAACTTATAATTGGCTTTTTAAAAACTTGAAATATCAGTACATTTTTCCCTAATATCATCTTTCTCAAATACTTGACTTTGTTATTATCTCTGATTTTTAATGATTAACTACCTATTTTGCTCTAATTTACAGTCTATTTATTAGACAAATTGTACCTCATCAAATAGAAACCTTAATTAGATGTAATTGGGATGGAAGTATTCTCAGTCCTGTTTTATAAAACTTAAAGGCAGGAAATAATGCCAAATTAGCACTAAAACCCATGCTGTTATGCACCTTTCTCTCCACAGCAGTGCCCTTGGCCAGGAGATTCTGGCAGTCAGATATTACAACTACTTATTCTCACCAGTTTACGTTGCTAGAGTGACCACTCCAAATCTGAGTCTTTTATTTGTCTAAGGGTCCACTATCAATCATATACAGCAGAAAATAGTACCTTGTTTAATTTAAAAAAAAAAAAGTGTTTTTCTAAACCCAAATAAATAAGTAAAATCAGATTCCTAGATAATGTTAGAATGTCAGAGAGAATAGGGCCTGCTTTTTTTTGGTTTAGCAAATATTTGTTTAGCTCTTACTATGACCTATTATATCACTGCGTGGTTAACTCAAAAGTGCCTTTGGAGAACCCCTTCATATTCTATTCCTTCCATGTCTAGGATTTACCTTTAATGATATTATTTTTTTTCTCTTTTCAAATTTAATTGTCCTTTAATGCACTAGAGAGCATTGCATAATTTCCAAGAATAATATTGTTGCTTAGTTCTATGGAGTCATATCATTAAGTTGTTATCTAATTTTGATATAACAGTTATCTCCTACTATGGTCCAGTAAACAGAAGAATAATGAAATGTTCTCTCTTATTTTAAATATCACCTTAATTTCTACCAAGTACTTTATTTGATTATAATTATTCTGGCATCAAAAATAACTTGGTTGTTAATATTTATCCAATATAAGCCCATGAAACACCTGGAAACCTTCAAAAAACACAATAATAAAAAATTTCTTAACATTTCTATAAAATGTCATACATACTGTTGCAGGTCAGGTTCTCCAGGAAAGATACTCTGAGATGAAGATTTGCATGCCAGAAGTTTATTAGGAGTGCTCTTAGGTTCAATACCTGGGTGGAAGAAGGAAAATCAAAATTGAGTAGGAAGAAGTTGAGCAGCTATACAGTCACAATAAAGGCCTCTGTCAATCCCTTCCATAGTTTTGGAGCTAGGATGGCTTATAGCATTTTCCTTAAAGCACAGTGGCTGGATCTTTATACTCCACAGCATCTAGTGATGGGACACAGAGGATCACAGAAAAGGGGATTTCATCTTGGACAAGGAAATCTCTTCAGCAATGAGCAATCACCAGAAGAGACAACACTGTGGCATGACTGCCAATGGTTCCAGCATCTGGAGACATGTATGTTTTGATTTTGAAAGGTGGAGGGCAGTGTTATTAGGGTAGAACACCATAACATCCTTATGTATCTGAATTGAACAGTATTCTTTTTACTTGGATTTTTAGAATTAAGAAGTCAGGACATATTTCCTTACTAAGCATCCAAATACTTCCTCTTTGACATCACAGAAATCTTGGAGCCATAATAGCACCAATATATAATTCATCTAAATAGTACATACTTTCTTTCCTTCCCTTTTTCCCCTGCCTATTCTTGATCTTTGTCCCTAATCTTATTTGCACACTTTGCTTAAAGTAAAGAGATTAGCAGCCAAAGAAGTGTTAAGTTAGGCACGTGTCTCTTGTTAAAGAAAGGAGAGTGTTTCTCCAAAGTCAGAGTGGATATAATTAAGTAGATAGTGAGTAGCAACTGAAAGATGGACAGCAGTGTGATGCAAAAGGAGAAGATGCTGGCTCCCTTTTCCAATAACATAGCAAATACAATTCTTTGTTCTTTTCAATTTAAATCTAACTATTCGGGCATATATAGTGGTTAAGATGGATCGATAAAAGTTATTCTGGATAAAAGTTATTGTTCATTATAAAATACACCAGTAGTAAGAAAAAAGGCGGAATAAATAAATGATTGGGTGTTGAAAAATTTTTAATTTGAAATATTGAAAAAGAGTTGGGGATAAAAGAATCACTGTGCATTAAATAATTGTATCCTGTGGAAATGCTCCTACTTAGTGGAGCATCATTGGGCACTTATCTTGAAGAAGGCTTTTAGCTCTGTGAAAAGAGGCAAGTTGGGGACTAGAACCCAGGGCCCTGAATATTGAATCAGGGGTATGGCATTTTTCATTGGCTCAACCAAAGTGTAAAAGATTTAGAAATGGCCAGTAAAGGTCAAACCAAAAAAATCAATATTTTTCTAGTATCTCAGGTCGAATTAGTAAAGTTGATGATCAAATATGGAGCAGAAGATCATGAACCATCAATAAATCTATCAGAAGAATAAACAGTGCTATAGAATACAAGGGCATTAGCAGGGCTGTGAGAACATGATACCAATTCTGAACAAAACCCTAGCACCTAAATATTCAAACACTGAGCTATGCCAAACTTTCAGGACTTATCTTTAAATAACAAGAGATGTAGAAGAAAATGTAAGTTGGTTTTTTATACTGCACTTACAACTGGATATTTGCTAAGCACTCTACATAATCATATTCTTTTATTTTTTGTAAAAATTAGGTAAGTATAACTATGCTCATTTTATATTTGAGGAAACCGACTTGGGAAGTTAAGTAACTTGTCTAAGTGGACATAGCCAATGAGTAATAAAGCAGATTTCAAATCTTATACTTACAGAATCTAAGGATGTGATTAAGGGGGCCATGAACTAATTGTTTTCTCTCCCTTTTTTCCCCAGTTCTTTTGAAAAATGATTTTAAAACATACACATAATATAACAAATATTTTATTTTACTCCAAAACTATAGGATAAATTTTGACAGTGTTTACAATTGTCAGAGTAGCAATCATTTTTGTCACAATATCTGTAATGTAAACGTCTGCCTGGAAAAATTTGAAGAAAATGTACCAACTGGACTTTATGATTACAGCATGTCTTTATGTATATAGGGCTCAGCATATATTGAACAATATTGTAGGGGGAAAAAAAAAACACACCAGATACCATTTATACTTATTTCCATATTTACTTGAAATCAAAGGCTATGGTACTACTATTTGGTTGGCCTATGTGAAGCCAGCAAAGTTAAAGAAAAATGTATAAGTTTTCAAGAATAAAAAGACCCCATTTGAAAAGGTTGAAATAGTACCCAAAAGCTTTCGTGTGAATAAACTTCAGAGTAGGTGTTGGATGGTAAATAAAAAATTT
This sequence comes from Pteropus medius, assembly GCF_902729225.1. Lineage (NCBI taxonomy): Eukaryota > Metazoa > Chordata > Mammalia > Chiroptera > Pteropodidae > Pteropus > Pteropus medius. The sequence goes on from NW_024349519.1 coordinate 22,870,751, forward strand.
GGAGAGAACATGACAAATTTATATGTCCGGAAAATGACTTAACTGTTTCATAATTTAAGTAGAAGAAGGAAACAAAACTACTGTCTCTGCAAAATGATGTCATGACTTCTGAATCACTTGTCTTTCTTTAATATTTTGAAGAAGGTCTTGGTAGATTTCTCAGCTATGCCACTTCCTCTCATCATGCACCTGCATAAATGCATTGGCACTACTTAGTAATCCAATTTCTAAGCCTCCATCTAAGGACATGATGAGTATTAAAGTAGAATTTCTACTTAGTGGTACTTTTTTGCAAATGAGAAAGGCAGTTGATATCATCAAAGCTATGAATTATTTCTTTTCTAAGTAAATCTTGGAAAGAAAAGTCTTCATACTCTGAGCTCACATGGACAACATATGGCACTGTGTATCACATCTGATTTTGCTATATGTATAAAGGGTGCGATTCCAGATATCTTTGTGACTCATGGCTTTCTATCCTTTGTAAATATCCTTTGTCATCAATGCCTTTGCTAATGAGATTGAATGTGTTTTTCCTGTAGATATAAAATCTTAACTTCATAGTCATGGGCAGGAGAAATCCTCGATTAAGAAAATATCTGAAAAAACTGCAGGACAGCATATAATATTCTTGTCTAGTACATGGATGATCAGCGGCTTTTTAAAAATAGGGCATGTCTTAAAATTTATTTTTTCATATAAATATTAGTCATTTTGTGAAAAAGGATTACTTAATTTTAGAGTAATTCAAGATGAAAAAAATCTTTCAGTGCTTCACTGTTTTAGATAATTTTGACCACATCAATGAGATCCAGCTTTCTCTTTAAGACCCTGAGGCCACCATTATGGGTGCTGTTAAAGAATCATGTAGTCTTTGCCATGCTGCCACTCTGGAAGAGGAGATAGCTCAATTATGCAAACTTCACAAAGCTGGAAAAAGCACTTCTGCAAGATGAAATTGATGACTACAAAGTTTTGTCAATTTCTTTGTGGACAGGAATCTCCAGATACCCGAAAAGAAAGAATATTTTAAAATATTTCCTTCAAATGACTTTAGAATTGCAACATGGATTCATAATATCTCCCTTGCTAATAGTAATAGAGACAGCATTTGTTATGCAGGCCCTAACCAAGTTGACTTTAGCATTAAGGATATAGGAAACAGGAAACACTCTGACATTAATTCAAATAGTCATGAAGAATTCTGGCATTATTTGATACAATCCTACTTTTATCTGAAAAAAGTTAAGTATGAAAGTTCTCAGTGTACTTGAAGCTACACTCACTTGTGAATCAGGTTTTGCATTTTCAAGATCATAAAACATGCAAAATATTATATTTGTTTTATATTGATTATTATAAGAAGAAGGAGGTACTTTCAGCAAAGTATCCAAGGAAATCATCACCCAAAAGTGCTTCAACATGATGATTCCTCTATAAAATATACATACATACAGTGTAATTATTAAAATAATATGCATATCATCTTATGATTAATAATAACAATAATAATCCTTTGAGTTCTGATTTCCTCATTTTAAAAATAAGAAATAATTTACTCAGGGAGGTTACTTGATTTGCTTAGGGTAATACAATTGATAATAGCAGATTCAGGATTCAAACAAGTGTCTTGAGCTCCAAAGCACCACTGTGTTTTTCCCTTAAAGAAGAAGTAAAGAAGGGTTCACATAGCACCGAGGGAAGGGCTAATTCTAACTGGTCCCTTAGAGAAAGCTTTAAGGGGGATTAGTATTTGAACTGTGACTTGAAATGAGAATAGAATTTAATTTAAAATAAAAAGTCATCGAATTAATAGTATGAAAATAAGCAGAAACTAAGAAGTGTGCTTATGAAGACACATTGAGTCACCTGATGCAGCTCTTTATATGAGATTTTGAAAAAAATTATTATTATATCCATCTTATTTTGAAAAATGAGGAAAGGAAGAGCAAATAACATTGGGTTGGGGAATTTTCCACATTCTGTTATAATTAACTGAGTTTGAATAAAAGGAGGTATTAGAAGTCATATGCTTAGGTTTTAGATCTCTTTGGTTTATAATGTTCTAAAAATTAAAGAGAATTTTTAAAAATGAGAAATGTTAAAATTTTGAATACGATTAAAGTTTGTCAGTTTAAATATGTTAGCTTTGAGTTGTTGATAATTAACCCCTAATTTTTTCCCTGCATTGAGTCTTTCACAGTCATTGCTGAGAGGCCTCCAACAGGCATTCAGTCCTTCCCATCTGGCAGAACTTCATCCCATTCACTTGCTTTCCTCTCCCTAAGACTCAGAGGTTCATCCTTATTTGTATAAGTCAGTCATTTAGGTCTCACAGTCTTTAACAGCTGTTTATTTAAGCATGAGTATTCATGTCAATTTTGACCTCCCCACCTCCTCCCCCAAAAACAAACAAGAAAACTGCTACAACCAACTTGTTACCAGGGGAGAGATAAACCAACATGCTGCTGATGGAAAAACAGGAGAAATGAGAGAATCTGAGCTACTTGACAACACAGATTCAGTAAAGGAAAGCACTCCTAAGTAAACCTCACTGCTTGGTGGATCCTTACTTAGAGTGTTAACATATATTCCTTATTGTTTAAAGAGTTTGAGATAGAGTTTTCTGTGCCATGCAATGGAAAACACCATAGCAGATATATGATTGCAGTAAGACTAACTCCAATGAGACACAAGCCCTTTCTTCTGCTATTAAAGCAGACTGTCATTTATTATTGAATTAGAGCAGAAAACTTGCAATAGGATCCAAAACATTAAGCGAGTAATAAAGTGTAACAACAAATTAAGAAGAAAAGTAAATATTTATGCTAAGAAGGTGGGCTCAGAATGGTAATTAAGGGTTTTCAATAATAGAATATTAGCCTTGTGTTTTAGAAAGACAATTCTGTTAGAATCTCTGTAGAAAAGCCCAAAACTACAGAAATATATAAAAAAATGTTAAATTAAAGGCAACCATAGATTCTTCATAGCCACAGAGAAGATTGGAAGACTAAAGATGGCTGCAGGTTTGACTCTTCCCCTATTGTAAGGATGGGATGCATTCCCCTCTCACTTAAATTTGAACTAGCTTATAACTACATTTGACCAACAGAATACGGCAGATGCTGTGAATGTATGGCAGTTCCTAGTCTTGCTTTCAAGAAGACTGACAGCTTCATCTTTGCGTTCTTTTAGGAAGCTTTGGGTTGCCATGTCAGAAGTCCACTCTCCTAGTGAGATCACATGCAGAGTCCTGACCTAACCTTAAAGAGAGAATGACCCAGATGAGTCCATTCTTCCAGCTGTCCCAAATGTCAGGGATATGAGTAAAGCAATCTTAGACTCTCTGCACCAATTCAATAACTAGTTCAATACTACCAAGTAATCTCAGATGAAACTATGTTGGTAGAATTGCCCAAAGGCCTGATCTACAAAATGGTGAGGCAAAACGGTTGTTCGATGCCTCTAAATTTTGGTAATAATTTTCCTTGTTTTGGGTTTTGTTTAGTTGTTTTCTTAACATATTAATAAATAACTGAAATAGTTATAGATATAGTTGCCTATATCTATATATTGTCATAATTTAGACTCAAATTACCAATAACTAAAAATGAATGAAAAATAAGCAAGATACTCAAGAGGAAGTGAAAATTGACAAAATTTTTGTGATAAATTAAATTTTGAGAGGTGATTCAGATGTCTTAGATGAGCACTTGATGCTAACCTAGAAAAGCAGGATACATTTTATCAATTGTCTTAACCAATATGTGGAACTGAGTAGAAAGAATACATTTTTAGGAAAGAGTTGTAAAATATGTTTCATATTTTCCATACTGTTTGAGAATTCAATGGGACATCAATGGAGAATTAAGAGGTTAAAAGATAAAAAACTGGGGTTAACATTTGGAAGTCACAGGTAAGGAAAATTGTTCAAGCCATAGCAGTAGTTGGTTGCACTAGGGAGGGTAGACTGAAGAGAGAAGAGAAGAGATGAGAGAAGTAGCTAAAATTTTAAAGGATATTCAACTTCAAGATACTGTAGGAGTTGAAAAGCTTATTACGTACAGTCTTTTCTCCTTATTAAGATAAAGTTCTTCCTTTTCTTACCATGACCAACTCATAATTTATTCAAGGTCTACAAATTTCCTTATAGGGGTTATAATGGCCAACATTTTTCTAAGGTCTAGCAGAGCCTTGCAGAAATCCTTAGACCTTGGAAAGTCCTGAAATGATTTAAATAACTTTGGGTCATTTCTAATTTTCCATTCTCATTCCTAGTCTCATGAGCCAAATTTATTAGATTAATTCTTGAAGAGCTTGTACAGATCACACATTCATATAACCATTTGAACTGTTTTATAACAAGAACAAATATAAATTTAAATAAGAACAAAGCAGGCCATTACTCAATGTCCCTTTCTTCTGTGTACAAGGATGTTACCTAGTCATTGAGACCCAACACGTGGAAATAACCATGTGTTAAATTCCATTTTAATGCATGTGTAAAGGAATGGTTGAAGAATTGTTGCTCTAGTTTATTCAAGTAGAAAGTATACATATTATGGAATTTTGTTCAAAATTTCCAGAGATAAACTCAGTCTTCTTAGGTAAATTTTTTATATACATAAAACAGCTGGAAATTAGCTAGAAACAATGTGGAATTTTGTTATTATCTGTGATTATTTATATATAGAAAAATCACATACTTAATAAAATTAAAAATCAAGTATGTAATCTGAATTATTTCTCAATCAAACTAAACTTTCATTAAAAACCTGCATATTTTATTTAGGCTATTATCTAATCTATATATAAATTTGTGTTAAATCCAGAATTATATATTTTATTTTATTCCGTTTTTTCTAAATGTGAACTATTTCTATAGTATTTAACATTTCCCTGTAAAGTATTTCAATTTCAATATAATTTAGATTAAAAAAATTGGTTAATCCATAGCTCGCTCAAGAATTTTTTAATTACTTTTCTAAGAATAATTTTAGATAAAAGTTTGATTTTATGATGAACATTCTTCTGACAGAAATAAATGATACTACCAAAGGTAAAGCACTCTCTTATTAAAGTAAATTACCACTTCAGGGTGTCCGAAGCCTCAGCAATTTGATGGCTATACATATAGCTGAATATGTAAGATTTTATAAATATTTTTTGATGATTGTGGTCAAATCAGTGTGAATGGTGACTAACAATCAGGACTATAGGTCTGGACAGGAAATAATATCGTCATTGGTGGCACCCTCTCATAACACTAACATCATACTCTTGGGGGGAAAAAAATCTATATCGCATTTTGCAAATGTAAAAATTAGGTTTAAGTCTATTTTACCAGCTTAAATTTAAGAGCTACCTTTTTTCTTTTCTTTTCTTTTTTACTGTCCACTTATAAATGCCTCTCACTGCACTTAAAACTGAAAAATTCCATCCAGAGGTCTTTCTGCATAAGATATCTGCTATTTTTTTCATTATTTGTCTTCACACACACACGCACACACATAGTCTAATGACAAAAAAGTGACAAGACTTACTTCATAATACATGGTCATTAAAAAAAGATTTCCTACAACTCCAGAAACCTCCTCAGAGGGAAACGAGGACACATTTTGTTGCTTAACGCTTAGCCAGTGATTATTGCTCTCAGTGTCTGTTTTCACTTCTGAGTGTGATAACTCCCCACTGTTTCTAACAGCCTCTCCTGTTCACAAGTTCAGTCATGGGCATACACAGCATCAATACCTCTAAAACCCACCTCGGTATCTCCAAGTTTGGCTTTCTAAACTTGGAAGCTAGTCAGTCCAACTAGATAATGGCTTAAGTACTATTATAGTGGTTCCAATTCTTGCATCACCTCTTTGCAGTGAACTCCCGAGATATATGACTATAGTAATCCCCCCTTATCCTCAGTTTCACTTTCTTTCAGTTACCTGTGATCAACGGCAGTCCAAATATATTAAATGGAAAATCTCAGAAAAAAACAATTTAAAAGTCTTAAATTGTGTGCATTTCTAAGTAGCATGATGAAATCTAAGCATTCAGCTTCTTCCCACCTGGATCTTGACTCACCCCTTTGTCCAGCGACTCCACGCTATAGATGCTCCTGGATTGTTTATCACTTAGTAGCCATCAGATTAAGCATCCTGGTATCAGAGTGCTTATGTTTAAATAACTCTTATTTTACTTATTAATGGCCCCAAAGTGCAAGCGTAGTGATACTTGCAATTCAGATATGCCAAAGAGAAACCATAAAGTACTTCCTTTAAGTAAAAAGGTGAAAGTTCTTGACTTAATAAGATAACATAATACTATGCTGAGGATGCTAAGATCTACAGTAAGAATAAATTTTCTATCAATAAAATTTTCTAATTTATAAATTAAACTTTATCATAGGTATGGATGTATAGGAAAAGAACATAGTGTATACAGAATTTAGTACTATCTGTGGACTTAGGCATCCACTGGAGGTCTTGGAACTTATTCCTCATGGATAAGAAGAGGCTACTGTATTCCTTGCTTCTTCAGTGTGTCTCACTTTTAAATCTGTCTCAGACTTAATTCCCTTTTATATTCACAGTGTTCTTCCAGAAGAACCAGAGAGAAACAATAGAGAAGAAACCATATTTAAAATATTTCATAATTTTCTAGAAATAATCTTAAAACTTAATCTGCAAATTTGAGAAATAAAATTTAAAAAGTCATAAGTAAAAAGAAATTACCAAAGTATATTGAAGTAAACCTACAAATAAAAGTCAAGGAGAATATTATAAAAGCAACCAGAGTGAATAGACAAATTCCCTATGAAGGCGTGCCAACCAGAGCGAGAGCAGTCATCAAAACAGTAGCAACATAAACAGAGGATAGTGGGACTATATCTCTAGAATCCTGAGATGTTTAGCTATTAACCGGGAATATTAAAAATTGCTAATATATCATTCAAGAAAGAATGAAAAATGAAAACTGAGATATTAGTACCATCCTCAGAAAACAAATTTTATGAAAGACTGTGAAACCTGAATACACCTATATTTCACTAAAAAGGTAGAATTCAGAGGCACACGCAGGTGTACTCAGGATAAGTCTTGACAAAAATTCAAGAGAGAATAATCATAGCTTGACACAAAATATGCCAAAGAGAAGAGTATAGTATTTTATAGTTCATTTGTAGGGTTATATTGGTTATAACCCTACAAACCAAACCTAAAAATTGTGTGAGAAAGTAAACTAGCCAGGATAGGATACGCTGATACTGACAGGACTAAGGGGGAAAAATTGGGCCTAAATACAACAAATGTTATTTTCTCATTCAAGCCCAGTCCACTGAAGATTTGTTTGGTTTTCCAGGTTATCTATCCTTCCAAGATGTGGCTCCCCAACTTTAACTTGAAGCAGGAAAAGGGAGGATACAAAGAACTCAGACCTATTCTGTGATGTCTTGACCTGGAAGTGACATGCCTCAATTTTGTTTACAGGTTATTGGCTAGAATTTGTCATGCAGCCCCACCTAACCACAAGCAGCCTGCAAAGTGCCCAGAAAAGATTGGGAATATTTAGGGGATATTACTGCTTCTCCCACACCAAGAAAATGTCAAACATGGTCATGAACTTAGATGAAATAACCAGGAGTTTCTCCCTCCAGGAATTATTAATGACCTTGATTAATATTCTTAGGTAGGCATAAAGATTCTGCAGGGCCAGTGAAAGACATAATTCTGGTGGGCATGTTTTAATTGTCAGTGTTTTATGTACATCATCCCATTCAACCCTCAGAACAACCCTTTCAGGTAAGTACAATATAATTACTTACTGTTACAGATAAGTAAATTCCATCTCAGAGATTTTAAGTTACTTGTCCCAAGTCGTATGAAGCAGAGAGAGAACGTAAACAAAGATAGTCTTTCTCAAGAGACTGCATTTACAGCATTGGGATGAAAACCCTGGTTCCACTATTTTCACATAATCTTGAGCAAGTGATTTAACCTTACAGAACTTCAATTTCCTTCTCTGTAAAGGGAAACAAATATGCCAAAAAAAAAAAGTGTTTACATGAGTATTAAGTGTAGATAGTTTTGAGGATTAAAGGCATTAAACAAGGAGGATTAAATGCATATAAAATTTGTGACCCAGAGTCTAGCAATAGTGGACAATTATTAAATGTTATTTATTAATATCCTGTTAATGTGTGAACTTTTTATTATTGTGATTTACCCCATACTGTAAATGTGGATTATTAAATGTAAACTTATGGATGTAGATATACCCATATATCTTTATCTACATAGACAGA